>NW_022681472.1:40241914-40841914 GCF_009764315.1 Trachypithecus francoisi
AAATTAAAAACTTGGAAAAAATATTTTATAATTAATGTGTAGATAAAAATAAAAATCAGATAATTATTTAGATGTTTTTCTACCTTAGGAAAAAAATACAGTTAATATAGTAATGATTCCTCAATTTATATTTCCTGTTCTCTCTAGATTCATGTATCAAATTCATTGTACAGCATCTTCTCATGGATACTTAACAGGCATTTCAGCTTCATATGGCCAGAACAAAACCCATGATTTTCCACACCCTGAACCTTCTCCACTCCCAAGCTTCCTCATCACAATAAAGGGAACCCCCATTTTATCCAGTTTTTCAAAACAAAAAACAAAAAACAAAAAAACAACAACTTTGATTCTTAACTTCCTCAATCATCAAGTTCACATGTCAGTATATCTCAAATATATTCCAAACCCAATCTCCTTTCAAATGTGTGCTGAAGGCTATCTCATACAGGCCACGATTGTATCTCAGGAGCACTGAAATAACTTCCTTGTTGGTCCACTTCTTTTTACTCTTGCCAGAGTGTCTTTTAAAAACATAGATCAGATTATGTTCTTAACCTGCTTTTAAACTTCTAATGCCTTTCTCATACAGAATAAGATTCACATTCTATATCATACCTACAATGCCCTACACTGCCACATCTTCAATTCTATCTCCTTATTCTCTCTCTCTTCTTGAACCACTCTAGTTATGCTGGCTGCCTTGATAATGCCTCAGACATTCCAAGATTGTTCCTACTTCAGAGGCTTTGTATTTGCTGTTCCCTCTGTTCAGACAACAGGTCTTTGCTAATTATTTGTTCTCTACTTTATTGAGTGTGCTGTGCTCAAAATTTACCTGCAATGAGAGGCTGTTACTGACTAGCCTATCTAAAATGGAATAGTCACCTTTCTCCTTTCACTGTCTATTCCATTACTCTGTGTTAATTTTTTTCATGGCACCTATCAGCGTCTAGATTACATAGTTTAATTTATAATCTTACCTGTGTCATGACCACAAATATAAAGCTGAAGAAGCATACAAAATAAGCAAGTCAAAAGTATAGAGAAGTCAAGCTAGAAGAGTGTTAAGGATATTGTGAATATTATCAAATGATATAACACAATTAAAACTATTTGGGAAGGTATGGAATTCATTAAAATGTGGGAGACGTCAGAGGTAATAGTCTTGAGGGAAAAAAGCAAAAGATGTTTTGTGTAAGTGCCTGATATTTAACTACAAAAAATCACTATCAGATAGGAATATAAATTTTATTTCCATTGGTCCCATCCAACTTTCCATATTTTAAAGAAAGGAAATAAAGGAAGTGCTTTCCAACAGACATCGGTATATTTTCCACTTGTCTTTTTGTTTTCCTTGATGCCTCCATTCTGCTTGCTTACTTTGGTATGGGAATTTTCTGACATTTTTGTTTTTCTTTTTAAGTTGAAAGTCTTAATTCAGGGCCATATCCCAGCACATTTCAGGGGAAGCTCTATTTACTGTCTGTATCCTGATTATTATGAAACTAACAAATACTTGAGGAAATGCATTTAATTATTTTTGTTGTTTGAAAAATTAACTATCAGTTTAAGATCAATTAAAAGCCTGATTCACTTTTTAATGAGCTACAGCTAATTTTCTGGAGTTCTGTTTCCTATCACTACTCGGTTGATTGCTATCTTTTTGAGAAGAATGCAATGAACAAAGATAAATACCACACTAAAAATGTAGTGCCTTACCTGCACAAACCCAAGGAAAAAAATGATACCAAATTGCTTTGTTTTGAGAGGCACAAAGTTAAATTGTGCCTCTTCTAAGATACCATTTCTCATTCTCAGTCATTCCTCTTAGATCCTCTCTTAGTTTTGTCCTCAGGTAAATCTTTAGAGCATACATCCTAATCATCTGTAATCACACTTTGTGCCTGAAACCAAGTCTTAGACTTTAGTTCAAATCTCATCTTTCCCTACGTCTGTCCAAGCTGAATGACTTTTCATACAAAGCAAGTGCGTTACAATTTATCCAACAATTTTGTTTTTTAGGTCAAGCGCTTGACCATATCCACCGTTTTCTGTTTGTTTGTTTTACCTGTGTTGCTAGAAACTCAGGCAAAGGCATATCTTCCAATTGTTCCCTATAGAAGTTAGTTCCTCCATCATGTCCTGAAGAAGACCCTTAGTTTCTAGGATGTGTATACATTTCTAGCTTTAAGTATTATACCTTTGTTTTTGATGATTTGAGCAAAACTTCAGTTCAAGCATATTAATCACTTGCTTCGTGAGTTTTTTGATTCCCAAATAAACCCTTTCTAATCTGTCCCCCAACAAACCCCAGCAAGTTCTTAATATGAAGCACGTTTTTTATGGATGAAATAATAGGCCATTATTACGTGAAATTGTTATTAGTATCAGGTACAACAACCGATCTAAGCATTCTTCTTTTTCTTAAGAGTGAGAAGGAAATTAATATTCATTAGATCATGCACTGGATTAGTACTTTACCTGTATTACCTTATTTGATCTCAAATAATGCGTATTTGTATGTCATTTTCTGAAAAGGAACAGTGTTTTATTTACTACATGTTTAAAATGTTTATATATAATTTAGAGATTAAAAATTAAACATCAGTAGTACCAGAAAAAATTAAACATCCTAATGTGAGTTCTTAAAGTTTTATGAAGACTATAGTCTTCATAATTTAATTTATTTTCTTATACATTTCCAGTTGTTTGGCACATTTTTTGCACCATGATAGAGAGTATCCATTTTTATTCTTAACTTCCTGTCTTTGATACATAATAGAACACTGCTAAACCCTCTGTGGAAAAACAGAAAAAAGATTGCATTTTGACTCATATTACTTAGGGAGTCTTAAAAAGTCAGAATCTATCTATGAAATTATTCAGAATTTTTTAAATCACAATTCCTATAATGTAAAAATCCTCATAAAACTGTCTATGTTTTTTATTTAATTGATTTTAATACAATTTTAATATAAGCAAGTAAAATTTAACATATCCTCTTAATATTTAATTGAGTTTAAATTCTAAGTTTGTTAATATTGGAAATATTTATTGCATTTTTCAATCTAAGTGTAGTCATTAGAACTTTTTTCCTCAAACACATGTGCAAGATAAAAACTTTTTAAATGCTTAATAGAGACAATTTTTATGAGTAGTCACACACGAAGCGTCCTTTCACACAAAATATTATACAGAGGTTAGAGACTCAGACTAGACAGTGCCAATTTTATGTATCTACTGATTACATTGGCTTGATTACAAACATGCTCTAAATACATATTTGCAATGTCTATCTTTGTATTCAGATTATTTTACTCTTACAATGCTTGTAAAAGATACAATTTATGAACTTGACAAGTCAGCTGTTGATAGGAGGAGGAGCCAAACATTGATAATTAATTTATCTAGAGCAATCATTTTTGTTCTGAAACTCATATGCAGGCGCCTGTCCTTAAGAAGCAAAGTTTGAGGCCGGGCGCGGTGGCTCAAGCCTGTAATCCCAGCACTTTGGGAGGCCGAGACGGGCGGATCACGAGGTCAGGAGATCGAGACCATCCTGGCTAACACGGCGAAACCCCGTCTCTACTAAAAACACAAAAACTAGCCGGGCGAGGTGGCGGCGCTGTAGTCCCAGCTACTCGGGAGGCTGAGGCAGGAGAATGGCGTAAACCCGGGAGGCGGAGCTTGCAGTGAGCTGAGATCTGGCCACTGCACTCCAGTCCGGGCGACAGAGCGAGACTCCGCCTCAAAAAAAAAAAAAAAAAAAAAAGAAGAAGCAAAGTTTGCTTTGGGAAAAGAATATATAAAGCAGAGAATTAAATTACTTTTATCACATTGTAAGTGTCTTGCAAATGCAGAAAGAATTCAGAGTGGGGACATGATTAATAGAGATTGTAAATTTTAAAGTAAATATGGTGAATATACTTAACCAGATCCTGAAGGAAGTAATGGAATTGTCTTAGCAGAGAGGAAGATGTTGGAGAGGTTTCATGAGTAAGAACAAAGAGGAGAATATTCAAATACTTGTAACAATTCCTGTCAAGCATGCGCTGAGAGCAATGGATTTCAAACATCTTTTTATCCTCAACTGTTTTGCATCCAGAGTGATCTTTTCAAAATTCAAATCTAATCATGTCACTGACTTTTAAAACTTTCAGGGATTTCTCATTGTTCTCAGAAAAAAAGACTGAAACCTTTGCTGTGGGCTACAAGTTTCTACCTCACTTGTTTCTTTGTCACCTGCAGACTCACATCATAGCCCCCTCAGCCTTGCTTAGAGCTCCAGCTAAATTGACTTCTTTCAGTTCTTTGAACAACTTGTGTTCTGTCGCCCAACAGGGCCTTTGCACGTGCTATCTTGACTGCCCAGAATGTTCTTCCCTATGAAGCTCTGCACCACCTCACCCTACGTCCCCACTTTATCCCCTTTACCTGGCTAATCATTCTTCAGATCTCAAATGAAATTTCAATCCTTTAGTGAAACCTCTTTGTCTCCCTCAAAGCTAGCTGAAGTGTTTTACTATACTTTCAAGCAAGTGTCTTCTTTTCAATTGTATTTTTATATTTATTATTTTGTAATTGATATCTGTCCCTTCTCTCTCTAAGCTATAAGTTTCTTAGGGCACGGACTATATGTATATGTATGTATATGTGTGTGTGTGTATATATATATACACACTTACATGGCAAATGCTCAGTGAGGATGTACTGGATGAATGGTTGGATAGATGGTTAGTTGAAGGAATGGATGGACTTGTCTAAAGGGGTCCCTCACATTGAAAAGAGTACCACAGGAAGAAGAAAAAGAAGCAGGAGGAGGAATAAGAAGAGAACAGGGAAAAGAAGGAAGGAGAAGGGGCAATTGCAACTTCCCCAGAAAGCTAGACGATATAGTTGGGGTTGCTGTTAAGTGAAGGCAAAGTGGTTGTGATCAGCTTGCTAAGGAGACTAGGAATTTAACCTTGAAATCCTTCAACAGACATTCCAAAGGTAACTGTTCTATGGGCCTGATTTCGGTTTTTTATAAATATAATCCAATATTTAATAAGCATGAAATATTAACACGTACATACTTTATTCAAAGGTTAGAGTGAATGATATATTGATTTGAAGAAAGATTTCTATTTATGAAAAACTTCCTACACATTCCTTAAAATGTCATCCTTTCATAATTTTCTCTTATTAATAGCTATATATTTGCATGGCACTTCATCATTGTCAAAGTTCTTTCATGCACATATTATCTTCTTTGATTTTCACAACAATGCCAAGAAGTAATATTAGTATTTATGCACATTCTGCTGGCTAGGAGCCAAAGCACAGAGAAATGAATTTAGTCTGTATCACACAAATGGTGGTACAAGATTGTTGGCTCACGTTTTCTAACCCTAATTATTTTTACTATTTCTCCTTCCAGAAATGTATTCCATTTCAGCAGAGTGATCATAAACTCTGTCATCCAAACAATAATACTTTTGAGAGTGGAAAAGTTACTCTCATTGATTTTGCTTTGTTTGTGGGGCCTGTCCTGTGCATGGTAGGATGTTAGTAGGATCCCTGACTTCTACCTGCAAGATACCTCTAGTACCCCTTCCAAATAGTGACAGCCAAAAATTGTCTCCATATTACCAAATGTCTCCTGGGAGGCAAAATCACTCCAGTTAAGCATTACTATTTTAGGGTAATCATGCCAAAATAAACGCCATTAATTTTCAGAAATGTTCTAATGGTCTTAGGATAAACTATATTAAAACAATGCTCTGAGTTATTTTGACAGTAACTCATAATTTATAATAAGAATGTATCTTTTCCAATATTTCAGAAAATAAAACTCAGGAAGCACATTTCAGGGCAATTTTAATTTATTCATGACCATGGCTTACCCACTTACATCACCGGTTTGTTACAAAGTCCTCTGTCTCTTCACATCTTTAATACACTGCCTTTTAGAGGTGTGATTTTTCTTCATTAGATCCCTCCATTCAAACATGTCTAATCGCCACTAGAAATGATGAAGAAAAAGAAAGCATCATGGAAGTGTTAAGTGAAAAATACGGAGTACCAACATTACTCAGAGGCTCAGGATGATCTTCAAATATATATTATTCAACAACAACACTAAAAACTTGTTAAGACAAAGACAGAACTGCAGCATCCCTAGTTGATGTTGTCTGTAACAAATGCATTAGTTTTACCAAGCATCCATCCTGTTTCATTTTGGTAAGTATTATTCTTCTGCATATGCCTCTAGCTTCAAATTAGATGGAGTATCTGAGCATCTAGCAAGGACAGATTGACAAAGAGCCTGGGGTGAAATGAGTATGGATAATCATTTTTGACAAAGTAGTCTACCGCAGAACCCCTAAACAAGCACATGAACCTTATGGAGATTTCTACGTCATGAAAAATCCTGTAGAAAATATCTAAAGAATGCTGCAGGTAATAAATAGCACTTTCAGCAAGGCACCATTATGTAATTCTGTTACCATTTGGACTGAGAAAAAAAGAAGCTAATTTTTAGCTTTTGCCTCAGTGTCTAAAGAAGATACTGTTATCATAATTTCTTAACTTGTTAGGTTAACAAAACCTCCACTCCTGAAGATACAAATCAAAAGTTAGCCCTTCAGCTACTTTAAATATTAGCTGCAATAAGTGTACAAAAATATTTGAATATATAAATCTTGGAATTTTTCTTAACAACCTTTGAAACTATTCACCATTCTAGCTTTCTTTTTCCACCTACAAAATGTTCAACTCATTCCTATATTTTAAACATCCAACTTTCCTAACAGATTTTGTTATACAGATTATGTGAAATACTTCATCAATTGCAAAATACGATGTAGAGATGACTACTATATTTGTTTTAAAAACTCTATTCACAGGCCGGGTGCAGTGGCTCACACCTATAATCTCATCACTTTGGGAGGCCAAGGCAAACAGATCGCTTGAGCCCAGCGGTTTCAGACCTGCTTGGGCAACATGGCGAAACCCCATCTCTGCAAAAAAATACAAAAATTAGCTGGGCTTGGTGGCATGCACCTGTGATCTTAGTTATTCAGGAAGGTGAGGTGGGAGAATCACCTGCGTCTGGGAAGTTGAGGTAGTGGGCTACAGTGAACTGTGATCATGCCACTGCACTCCAGCCTCAGTGAAAGTGAAATCCTGTCTCAAAAAAAAAAAAAAAAAATTCTATTCACAAGGCTGTGGAGGGACTTAAATGGTGTACAAATGAGTGGGAGTATGAAACTTACTTATGAAATGGTATTCAGTATAAATCACTTTTGTTTCATCATTTCTGGGATTCATGGAAACATATTGCCATCCCATATCAGTGGCTTGTATTAATAATGTTTTTTATTTATATGTCATTTTTTCCTCATCAACCTTTTCAAAGAAGATCAAGGTACACTTCATTACATTTTTAAAAAATTATCTTTCCAACATCCTTCAAGGAAGCTAAATAGTAGATTTCATTAAGCCCATTTTACAAATAAGTGAATTCTATAATGTACTTAAAGAGAGCAGGTTTTTATGAAAACAGAAGTCTCAGAAATTTCTTCCAACATTGTGCATAATTACTGTAAGTTTCCTTAGTTCTGCTTCCAAGGTGTGTATGTATGTGTATATACATCTGGTAATTGTTTAAGAAGTCTTCATCCTCATCCTTCACTGTCATAAATTAATAAGTAACAAAAACAATATTATGTGGGTCATAAAGCACAACAGACATTCAAAGTTTTCAGTAATTAAACAGAGCTACTTAAAATGCTGTAAACAAATGCTAATTAGCAAGCTTCCACGATAGAGTGAATTATAGAACTAACGGTCTGTCAGCCAGGGAGATACATGGCCCCACAGATGATAGAAAACCCAGGGGATTTGCTTTCTATTTCTAAAACTGGTTATTTGACTCAATCACTGAACCTAAATTAGTGAAAGCAGTGGTAGAGTCTGTAAATAATTTTTTTCATTAAAACTATCACTGGAAACTTCTGAGCAACATTTAAAGATCTTATTAGTTCTAACTTGTTTGTTACTTAATCCCTAGTACAAAGCTAAATAATATATTTAAAAAATAGAAAAAAATCAATGTCTGAAGTTGTCCTTCAATGTGGGGATTAAAATGTCTGAAAGTCATTTATGAACTAATTTTAGAGTGCTTTACTACGAGAAATATTTATTCTTTCAACACTACATGTGTTGTTTTAGATGCTTGCAAACACATACTAAATTCTAAAAGAGAATAAAAACATAGTGCCCCCTCCAAAATGAAATAAAATAAAATATAAAGTAAAATAATAAAACAAAATAGATTACTACTCTTGGAAAATATTCTAAGTGTAGAGTAAAATATGTGTACGTAAGATAACATGCAGATGAAGATGGTAAATACAAGATAAAGCATGATGTAATACAGATCAAATACCATAAAAGGATAAAGTATTGTAAATTTATTTAAGAAAGGCTTATGGGCCAGTTGTAAAGTAAAATGTTCACCTATGAAACAATACACAATAGGAAGTGGGAAACTCAAGATAAGGTATTATGTAACATACATCAAGTGCTACTGGTATTTTAAATAAAAAGTATTATAAGGTTTTTTGGAGGCCTCTTAGGAAATGTAGATTTGAATTTAACTGTTAATCTAAAATAGGTGGCAAACAAATTGAGTATAATCATGAAGAAAATCTTTAGAGACTGCAATTAAGTAATTTTAATTGAAACCAAAACACAGAATTGAAATATAGCTTGCAATGTTTGTGAAAGGCAGTGGTTTTGAGTTAGGCTCAGGACTCACGATTCCTGTGTTAGAATCTTAGCTCTCCACTTAGGACGTGTGGAACTTTGGACAAGGTACTAAAGAAACAGCTGCTATTGTCTTGTCTGTAAAATGTAGATATAAGAATAGGGCCGGCCTCATAGAGTTATGAGGATTAAATGCATCAGTATGTGTAAAACGGTTAAGAACAATTCCTGGGACATACAAAGTCTTAAAAGAAGGCAAAAGGGCTAGACATCCAATTAAGTCCTATTGTTTAATGCCTTCTAAAAATGAATTTAGAAAACTGGAGAAACAGGTCCTAGATCTTTAGCTTTCTGAAGGTGTTGGTCCTGTGACAAGAATTTATGTTCTCTGGCTCTAATTTCCTCATTTGTGGGGAAGCCATGGGACTAGTTGATCAGTAAGATCCCAAAAAAGACCAAATAATCATGATGGTTTCTGCTTTTTCTGTCTTGCTGAAAAAAATCTTTGCCTCTTCTTTGGCCATAAAGACATCTTTCTGTGTTTCCTTTTAAGGGACTTTTATATTGGTTTTACTCTTTACATTTAGACTTTACTACCTCTGGAATTGAATTTTTTGGTATGGTATTTGGTAGTGAAAAAGATTCACTCATTTCCATATGAATATCAAGTAATCCCACAGGATTTGTTGAAGAGACTCTTATTTTCTAACTGCCCTGAAACATCCCTCTGAACATAATATATTAAGTGATCAAATATATGTATATATGTATGTGCACGGACACACACACACACACACAAACGCACATTTCAGTTTACATGTAATTAAATATATGCTGCAAATATTATATCACAAATAATACTGGTAAATACTGTAAATGACATCATTTTGGACATATTTCCTAATTGTTTATTCCTGATCTATTTATTGATATACTTATGACCTTCTAAAATCGCTTATAAATTTTAAGCTTACTTTAGATTTTTAAACCAGTGTATGTGTCCAGCAATGTCTCTTGAAAAAAACGAGTTTTATTTATGATCTTCCAATATGTACACATTTCTTTCCTTGCTTATTCATAGGATAGCACTTCCAGAATAATATTGAAGAGCAATCATGATGGTAGATATCTTTATCACATTACATGAGAAACCTGTCAATATTTTGATATTATTGTTTATCATAGGATTGTGTGTGTGTGTGTAAACTCTATATTAAATTAGGGAAGTTATCTTCTATTTCTAGTTGGCTAACAATTTTTACCAGGAAATCATGATGAATTGTATCAACTATATTTCATGCACACATTAAAATGAATTTTTATTTTCCCTTTTATTCTGTTAGTGTGATGAACTACAATTGATCTTTGATTGTGAAATCAATCTCATACTTCTGGAATCAACCCAACATGATAAAACAAAAAAGTATTATGTTGTATTTTTCTTTAACCTCTATGTTCATGATGAAAGATTGGCTTATAATTTTTTTTCTTGTTATGTCCATGTCATTTTTACCGTCGAGGAGATGTTGGCATCATAGAACAAACTAGGAAGTAGTCCTACTTTTCCTGTTATCTGGAAGAATCTGCATGTGATTGGTAATATTCCATAGTATTTGGATAATCCATCAATGATATCAATTGGGTCTGGAATGTTTTGTGGAAATATCTTTAATACAGATTAATTGTCTTCATTGAAAAGTACTATCAAGACTTTAAAAATATTTTCTTATGTCAGTTATGGAAAAATAAGTTTTCAAAAAAAGTGTACATTTGATACACATTATCAAATATATTAGCATAAGATTGTTAAGAATTTTAGGTTATGTCTTTTTATTTTGAATCAGAATAGTGATAATTTTTCCCTTAACTCTTTGATTTTAAGTCAGATTAGTCATCTGTTCAAGTACCCAAATTATGACTGTGTGTTTTCTCTATGGCATGTTCGTTTTTGCTTCATTACCCTGGAATAATATCCTTATTTTTTTTCTTCTACTTTTTGAGTAGAAGTAACTTCATAAATGAAGACATAGATCATTGATTTTTAGCTTCTCATGTTTTCTAAAACAGCATATAAGTCTCTAATTCTCTCTGAGCACAGCCTCAGACTCATCCCACAAGTTCTAGTATGTCATATTTTCAGAATCATTTAGTTGATAAATATTTTCTAGTTCATGTTGATATTTCTTCTTTGACCATGGGTTATTGAGAGGTTTGTTACTGAAATTTTAATTTTAAAAATTGATTTTAGCTTAATTTCACTGTAACCAGAGAATAATAAATAATAAAATTAATTAAAATTCAATGAGAACTTTTAAATAGCCCTAGATATGGTCAGTTTTAGTTAGTGTTCTATACGTAGTTGACACACAGTACATATATTCTATTGTTGTTCTGGGCATCCTTCTTTATGTATCAAACAGGCAAAACTCGCTAATTGAATTACTCTGAACTTCTGCATCATTATTGATTTTTGTCTTCTTTTCCATCAGTTATTAATAGATGTGAATTATGATTATGTATCTTTCTGTTGATCTTCTTAGTTCTTTATTTTGCTTTATATATCTGAAGCAATATTATTTAGTAAATACAAACTTGGAATTAGTGTATCTTCCTAATGTAGTCATCCTTTTATATAGTATGATATATCTATATCTTTAGTAATTATTTCCATCTTAGAGAAAAGCTTTGTTTAATTTTAATATTCTTTAACTCACTTCCTCTTGATTTGTGTTTGTATGGTATATCGTTTTTCATCCGTTTTAATTTCAGTGATTCTGTGTCTTAATATTTAATTTGTTCTTGCAAGGAACATAAAATCTGCCAAACACAGTATGACAGCCTTTGTTTTTTTAATTCTAATAACCTATTCACATTTAATTGTGGTTATATTTGAATTTATGTCTACACATTTGCTGTTTTTTAAATTTGTTCCATGTACTGCATGTTAATTTATGGCCATTTTTAGATTAATCTTTCTTATATTGTTTTGCCGTTTCCATTCTGTTAGCTCCTAAGTTCTGTATACTTTATGGTTATTGTGGTATTAGAGATTGCAACAGGTATCTTTGATTTATTAGTTTAATGTAAATTATACTTCATACTATTCCCAGATAATCTTAAATCCACAGAACACTTCAAGTTCGTTTTTCCACCTCTCACCTTTTATGTTATAGTGGTCATGAATTTTAATTTTACATACATTTTGCTTTTTTTCTTAACTTTATTTTGGAGATTTTCTTTTATTATTATTATTATTATTATTATACTTTAAGTACTAGGGTACATGCGCACAATGTGCAGGTTTGTTACATATGTATACATGTTCCATGTTGATGTGCTGCATACATAAAATTGAAGAGACCGTATAATGAACTAGGTGTACGCATGACTCCATATTAACAGCATATACCATTTTAATTTTTTTATACATCATCCATTTCTTCCTCAGTACCTGGATTGTTTTGAAGTAAATTCCAGATCTCAGATTACATCATTTAATCTGCAAATATTTCAGCATGCATGTATGTATATGTGTAATATATATTTCCGCATATATGTATATATGTAAATATATAAATTATAATTTCTTAAATAACCACAATATTATTATCTGATAAGGTTTTGCTGTGTCCCCACCCAAATCTCATCTTGAATTGTAGTTCTCATAATCCCCACGTGTTGTGGGAGAGACCATTTGGGAGGTAATTGAATCATGGGGGCAGTTACCCTCATTATGTTCTGGTGATAGTGAGTGAGTTCTCACAAGATCTGATGGTTTTGTAAGAGACTTTTCCCCCTTTGGCTTGGCACTTCTCCTTGTTGCCACCATGTGACGAAGACTGTGTTTGCTTTTCCTTCTGCCGTGATTGTAAGTTTCCTGAGGCTTCCCCAGCCCTGAGGAACTGTGAATCAATTAAACATCTTTCCTTTATAAATTACCCAGTCTCGGATATTTCTTCATAACAGCATGAGAATGGACTAATGCATTATCACACTGAATATAATTGCTGTAATTCCTTAGTGTAAATTTAGTAACAATCCTATTTTCACAGTTCCGTCTCATAATCGTTTAATTTGTTTGAATTGAAATTCTAAAAGATACAGAGATTGAGATTCATTGACACGTCCCTTAAGTCCCTTAATTTAAAAGTTCTCCTAATATATCCCTGCATCCCCTTGTATTTTATGTTGAAATGCATTTTGACTCCATTGAAAGAACAAAATCACTTGTCCTATATAATTGTACAGGTCTACAGTTTGATTATTGCATCCTTCTGGTATCATTTAACTTGCTTCTCTGTTTCTTGCAATTCCTGGAAATTATTGGTTGTATCTAGAGGCTTGATTAGATTCAGGTGGAATTTTTTAAAGCTTTATTCCTAGTGACTGTGAACTTCCCTCAGAAGGTACATGTCTGATTTTCTCTTCTTTTGTGGTGCTAACAGCCAGTGAATATAAAATTCAGTCCTATCTTTTTATTGTTTTTTTTTTTCCTGGAATTATTCTAAAAAGAGAAACATTTTCCATTACATATTTGATTACCATGAATTATGATTGTATAGAAAAATAGGGTAACTTACTATTATTTCCCCTTTATAGTAGTATTCAAAATAGTAAAGTGGTGGTGTATCACTTTACAAAATCACACAAATCACCACTAAATAACTTACTTATGTAACCAAATACCGTCTGTTCCCCAAAAATCTATGGAAATAAAAAAATTTTTTAAAAGCTTAGTAAAGTGGTTTCCTAGTATTTTCTAAAGACTGAAAATGAGTTTTAAAATATTCTTAATAATTTTATGAGCTCAGGGATTAAACATAGTAGATATATTTCAGTTCCTTGCCATTATCTCAATTAATGGTCAAATTATTATGACTTTGACACCATATTTATGTTGGTTTCTGGGTCATTTTGACAAAACTCAAAGAGTCTATGATAATTTCCTTTATTTCTGATATGACAAAATGTTCCTGAATCATAATTTCCTGCCCCATATTGGGAATCAACCAGGTCTCTAAAAAACTCTAGTATCATTTAGTGGGAAATACTATTTAGATCTAATATTCTGGATGCTAAGAAAGCTCATTAACCTCATCAGTCTTACAGTGACATCTTATATCAGCATTGCCAGAACTATCACTTCTCAATGACACTATTATGACTACTCATTTGATTTATCCCACAATACACATATAAGTCTCAGAAAAACAGTACCACCAGCACCAACATCATTATGATATCTGAAAAGAGTTTAATAGTTTCTCATTTGAGGGCTACATTTTTTCCATAGAGAATATTCTGTTAGGTAAGAACAACAAAATTATTATGTTTTAAAGTCACTTGGAGTGGTTCTCCTCTGTGAGGTTATGTCACCAAGTAAAAACACAGTTATAATGTTTGATTATTATACTTACTTTTCTTTAATTTTCTACAACCATGCATAATACCTACACAATTCCAAAATCAAATTAAAAATATATATTCAAAGAAATTTAGCTTTTATTTTTTACCTCTACTCTCCTCTCTCTCTTCCCACTTGTAAACTTTTATTTTTTAAAATATCTAATCTGTTTTTCTGTCTACATACCCTTCATTTTAGATAAATCATGATGTGTTAAACATACTTTTATCCGTATCAGATTTTTTATTTGTCTATTCTTGTGAAAATTTCGTATCTTTTTGAGATACTCTTTTTATCGTTGTGTAGTATTCTGTTGTATAGATGCTCCATATGCCATAGTTTATTAAACCAGACTACTGAGGTGATTACTGACATTCAAATGTTTCCAGTCTTTTCTTATCATCAGTTATACTGCAGAAAATAACCTGATGAATATGCTCTTTCATATTTTACATAGGGTACACTGAGATAGATTCCCAGAAATGAGTGTGGGATCAAATAGTAAGAACATATATTACATTTTGCCAGATATTTTCATCTATCATATTATTCAACTTCAAATTTTATATTGCAATGTTTGGCAGCATCTGTTTTCATGTATTCCATGTACCCATATATCTGGAATATATTTTACTACATAAAATATATATTGTAAGACTTGAATTTTTCCCCATCTGATGGATGATGATAAGTAGTATCTCATATAGTTTTAATTTGTATTTCTCTTACTATAAGTGAAATCAGTTGTATTTTTCTTATACATTATTTTTGTTTTTATTTTGCTTGTCAATTAAGAAAATGATTAAATTCATTTTTAGCTCCTTGAATCATATTTCTGAACAAAATTCCCACTTCTAACATCTATAACAACTTGCCCTTTTTTATTCTCATGCAGTTTATGTCTCTTATCCATGTGGAATTTACACTGATATGCAATATAAGAAATTGGTCAATTTTTTACCATATCCATACAGTTATCCAGCTAGACCATCATCACTAATTTTATAATCCATCTTTTCCTCTATAGTTTAAAATACTGCCTGTGTGGTATTTAAAATTTCCATAAGCAATCAGTTCTATTTTTGGATTTGCTTTTCTGTTCCATTGGTCTGTCTGACCTAAAACCTGTCAATACTAAATGATTTTCATTGGAGAAGAGTAGTTTTTTCATCTGGCTGGACAGTCCTCCTCCACGCTCTTCTCTTTCAAAACTGTCCTCTCTATACCTACTAGATTTTTCTTTCAAATAAAATTTTTATTCAAAATTTTTAGATACAGAACAATATTATATTCTAATTGGGCTTGCTTTAAATTTATAAATAAACATAGAGGGTTGACAATTTTTTGATACTGGAACTCTGCAACTAAGTACATAATATGTATTGCTGTTTGTCCAGATCTATTTTTGTGTCTTTTGGAAGTGTTTTATGGTTTACTTCATGTATGATCCTCATGCATATTTATGTTTCTGTTTTAATACATTCTTTTAAATTTGCTAGCATAAATGGAGTCTTTTCTCATATTATATATATTTTTCTTTATATCTTATAGCTGATTTTGTTTTCATATATGAATGCTACTGAGCTTTGGGGGAGCAATATTATAATGACATGCTTTACAAATTGTCTCTTTATTAAGTGTCCTGTTGATATCTTCTGCTTGTCAAACTATATAGTTATATATGCAAATAAAGATATCTTACGTTTTATCAAATTACTATGTTTTTCCTTGTCAAACTGTATTAACTAATAGCTCCAAAAGAACTTCGGTATTAGTAACAGTGGTGAATGTTCTTGTGTTGTTCCTGATTTTGCAGTAAATTTTCTAACATTTCCACATTACGATTCTGACTTTGGGACTGAAGTTATGTGTGTGTACTGTATGTAAGAAGGAGGAAGTGGCAGGGTGGGATGAGACAATGGAGGGAGACAGAAAGAGAGAAGAGTAAAACAGAGAATTTCTTTTCTTTTTTTTTTTGACAAGATCTCACTCTGTTGCCCAGGCTGGAGTGCAGTGGCGCAATGTCAGCTCACTGCAGCCTCAACCTCCCGGGCTCAAGTGGTCCTCCTACCTCAGCCTCTGGGCACATGTCACCATGCCCAGCTAATTTTCATATTTTTAGTAGAGGTAGGATTTTGCTATGTTGTCCATGCTGGTTTCAAACTCCTGAACTCAACTGATCTGCCTAACTTCAGCCTCTCAAGATGTTGGCATTACAGACATGAGCCACCACACCCAGCCAAGAGTGAAATCTTAATGTAGATATGTATTTGTGTACTGAATTTTGTCAGACATCATTTTAGCATCATGGAGATGATCATCTGACTTTTCTCCACAACTCCACCAATGTGGCAGATGACTTTGAATTAATGAATTTCTTAATAATAAATGTCACTTGGCTGTGATGTATTTGTTATTATGTTGCTGAATTCTGTTGGATAAATTTTAGAATATAGAATTTTTGTTTATAAGTGAGTTGATTAGTTGTTTACTTTTTTGGAGATATCTTATACTCTGGCACAATATGAATTCCGAACATTTCTTCTTTTACTGTGTTGGGTTATCTGATCTTTAAAGATTTGATAGGATTCCCCTGGATAATCAAGTGTATCTAGGGATTTTTAGGGGTGGGTAGGGCTCTTGAATGACTTTATTTCTTTAGTAATAATTGTGCTTTCTTACTCTCCTCCTCTCCTCTCCCCCTTATTATTTTGGTTAGGATAGATAGTGCTTTGTCTATTTTGTTGGAGTTTTCAAATAAAAGCTATTAGATTTATTTCTTAGTTCTAGTTTTATTTTAATTTTTTTTTTTTAATTTTTCTTTAAGTTCTAGGATACACGTGCAGAACGTGCAGGTTCGTTCCAAAGGTATACATGTGCCATGGTGGTTTGCTGCACCCATTAACCTGTCATCTAGGTTTTAAGTCCCACATGCATTAGGTATTTGTCTTAATGCTCTCCCTCCCCTTGCCCTTCCAACAGGCCCCGGTATGTGATATTCCCCTCCTGTGTTCTCATTGTTCAACTCCCACTTACTTTTAAACATTTTTTGCATCTTTTTAAGTGGGTGTTACTTTTTATTCTTAATTTTTATTTTCAAATTAACATAGGTATTTAGCGTTATTTCTGTGATTTGATATACTATATTTTTTTCCAAAATCCTGTAGTTTTAGTTTTAGTTATTCTTTGATCCAGGAACTGTTTTAATTTTTTTTGGTTTTTTTTTTTTTTTATGTTTTTGAGATGGAGTCTTGCTCTGTCACCAGGCTGGAGTTCAGTGGCGTGATCTTGGCTCACTGCAACCTCTCCCTCCCAGGTTCAAGTGGTTCTCCTGCCTCAGCCTCCCAAGTAGCTGGGACTACAGGCGCCCACCACCACGCCCAGCTGATTTTTTATATTTTTAGTAGAGATGGGGTTTCATCATGTTGGCCAGGATGGTCTCGAACTCCTGACCTTGTGATCCACCCACCTCGGTCTACCAAAGTGCTAAGATTACAAGCATGAGCCACTGTGCCCGGCCAAGTTTTTTCTTTTAATCTCTAGGAAGACCTTTTTATTGTCATTAATTTATTGTATTACTGAAGTTTTCTTTGTGGGATAGTATGCCACAATTTGGTGAACATTCATGTGAATGATATGGTACATATCTAAAAGTTGATATCGTTTTTGAGAATTGAGTTCTCTGGTCAATGTTTACCATGGGTCCTTACCCAGGTTTCCAGTGGTTTTCATTGGCTGAAGCTTGACTTTTAGTATATTCCCCAGAAAGGCCAATGGGAATAATATTCCCTGAGATTTTGTTTTTATCCTCAAAGTTGTAGCCTTTATCCTTGAAGGTCACTTTCACTTGTTAGCTGTTCTGGGTCAATTTCTCTAGGTTAAAAATGTGTTCCTTCAGTATATATTTTCAAATTAGATTTTTTTTCAGGAATGTGTTCTCAACTTATAATTTAAAGTGGTTAATTTATAAGATAACAGTCAACCCTTTAATCACTTACTGTGATAGTGTGAGCTAGAAACAAAATCGAGGAAAACAATGCCATCCCCTTCCAATCCATTTTCCCCATAGATTGGTGTGACAGTTGAGGTTCAGGTGGATCAAAACAGACTTGAGGGTCATCTTATTGATAACAGAGCTCTGAACAAAATGAGTTTGCTATTTTATGGACCCAAGAGCTGGGAGAAGACAAGGGGCTAGGGCTAGAAGTGGAAAAATGCTGAGTACTGAGTCTGAATGGAGAAAACTCCTTCAAAATGTCTTGTCTCTCCCCTGATAAGGAAGTCTTTGCAAAAGCCCTGAGGAAAGCCTCTGGGAAAGAGCTCAAATAAATAAACTATTGAATGGAAATACCTGATCTAGAAATGCAGATATGCATGAGAGTATGGAAGGCTAGGGAGCCTGAGTCCTTAACTGGAACTCCCTTCAGTGCCCGCAGTGCCCTGTATTCAGTCTAGGGTAGGGAGGGCAGCTTTCCCCCAGGAGGTCTGTCTGGTAAAGGCTTTGTAATTGCCTATGTTTGAGCCTAAAAAATTCACACCTAGATTTTTTTGATCAGGAGCTAAACTCCTCAACCTTGTCACCAATTTTGTTGTATATATTGGATTTGGATTTTTTTGATTTCACCATTGTAATTGTGGTGTCTGTTTTTATGAGGAACATTTGTGGAGTACTGCCACCACCACCTATCCAGAATACTCTCTACATACATTTTAGCAACAGGAGACCATATTGTCATTGTTTGGTGGAGCCAATATTCATTAACATTTAACCAGATAGCTACCCTTTCTGCTACTCATTGTTCTTTCCTTCATTTCCATGTTTCTTTCCAAAGAACTTTTTAGTATTTCTTTAATATTGAGAGCAAACATTTCTTTCAATTTTGTATTAATCTGGGTGTCTCTCTCTCCCCCCAACTTTCTCCTTTTTCCTTTAGCTTCACTTTCAACCTTATCTTCACAAGCTATAAAAACTAGATTCGCAGTTATTTTCTTTTTTTTTGGTAGATAAAATATATTTTTTATTTTTAAATCTCTTTAAAAGATAATTGATTGTTAAAAGTAATAATGTATTGTGGGGTTTACAAATATGTAAAAGTGAAATGTAGATAGCAAGCAATAGCACAAAGGTTGGAGAGTGGAATGAACATACACTCAAATAAGGTTCTTAAACTATAAATGTAGTGATATATTATTATTTGGAGATAAACTCTAACAAGTGAAAGACATACTGTAAACTTGAACCAATTTAAAAAAAACAAGATAAAAAATACTAGAAATGAAAACAAAACAAAAGCCAATGAAATGAGATCATTAAAAAAATCACAATTCAAAAGAAGACAGGAAAAGAAGGAAAAGGTAATAAAGTACAGATAAGGAAAAAAAGCACCAGAAAACAAATAAGAAAATGGTAGATTTAAAACCAACCATGCTGATAATTACATTAAATATAGTAGGCCAAACACCCAACTTAAAAGGCAGAGATTATCAGCATGGTTGAAAACAAAGCTCAACTAAATGCTGTCTGTGAGGAACCCACTTTAAATAGAAAGCTATGTAAGTTAAAATAAAGAATAGGAAAGTATACTATGCTAAAAATCAATTTTAAAAGCTAGCATGGTTATTAATATCAGACAAGATATATTTCACAACAAAGAACACTACCAGGGATAAAAAGGTCATTTCATAAAAATAAAGAAGTAGGCTGTAATCCCAGCACTTCGGGAGGCCAAGGCAGGCAGATTGCTAAAGCCCAGGAGTTCGAGACCAGGATTGGCAGTTATTTTCTTTCAGAATTTTAAAGATATCAAATAAGTTGCTACAATTAACAGTAAAGATATTTTCTAAGAATTGAACAGGCTTGCTAACATAGTAGTTGAAATTGAATCAACACATGAGCAAACTTATTTTCTTTATGTTCCTCTCATGATATTGAAAATATTTATAAGTTCTAGACTTCAAATAGTACCATATTTTTCTTTAACCACTAATAATTAAAAGTGAAGCTGAAAAATTACCCACATAGACTTGGTTAAAATAGTTTCTTTAATAAAATATTATATATTTGATTTATTATACACCTTTTTATCTTCTAAGAGCAAAAGTAAGTTTAAAAGAAATATGTTTGTCCTTTAGAAACTTACGACAATCTCTTTATTTCAGAGTATAGCAATTATGAATGTGGTTTTTATAAATACTATTATTCTGACAGTTCTCTCCAATGCTGAACGTAAAGTAAAGCTCATTATAAAAAATAAAGGTTTTCCAAATTTCTTCGTGAATTTTCACTCTTGGTTACTATCTATACAATAATCATAAAATCACCATGGACACAGAAATTGTTGTTTCAACATTAAGAAAACAACTATTTCATTGCAACAAAATCTTGGTCTATAACCATTACCCAAGGTATAAATATAAACTTACATTAAATAGAGAAATGAAGAAAATAAAGCATAAACAATATTTTTTAAAGATAGTGATATTTACACACCAACTAAGGAGGCACCAGAAAATAATATGGCAGATTTTTTTTCTAATTTTCCACTGAATAACTGTAGTTTTTAAAAATAGAATTTTTATTGGTATTAAATTTATTACATTGTAATTTTCTGTTTTGTTTTATATTGAAATTTAAACTTCTACCACATAAAAGCTAGAGAAGAATATAAATGGTCCCTGAAATCAGTCTTTTAAAGTAACTGTAATAATTATGTCATTTTTTTAACAACATAACTTTTCACTGTTTCCATTAACATGTATTTCTTTTAAAAAATGATTTATTGACCAACATAATTGTTTCTAGTTTGAAGATGGGAATTGTGTGACATACATTCTAACTCAGAATCTTTTAAATTCAAATCTGGCTACAATCCTGGCATGCACAAATTATTCCATATATATGTGCTAGATGAAGATGGTATAAATAAGAGAAGAAGTTGAAATGGAGTTAATTAGGTCAGACTTTTTTCCTCTTTAAAAGATGACTTTTGAGTTGAAATATTAAGTAATTAGACACTTGATAGAATTGATAGGTAAGTGCATTCTGGTTAAGAGGAATAACTTGATTTAAAAAAAAACTGAGGAAAGAGTCAGAAGTGGATAATAATACAAAAAGGTATTTAATGTCAGTGAGGGATTACGTTGGAGAACAGCAAAAGATAATTCTAGAAAGATAATGGGAATACATTGGGGGCAGAGGGCCACATATAATTTATTATTGGCTGTATTTGTATCTCCTAGGCTGGTGCATGGTGCTGAATAAATATTCATTGAAATAAAACTATGCCATTTTTACCTGGGTTTGGACCAAGATGGTAACTGTATAAATGAAAAGGAATCATTTAATCATTAATTTCTCCTAGATTTTGCTCTGAATGCCTATTGCAAAGGGAATAAAACATTGCCTCAGTACTATAGATACTCCCATTCTTCCAAAGGCTACAGAATAAAAGGGAAAAAAATACACATGCATGTGCACACATATACACACACACATGCAGAGAGAGAGTTCAGCACATTTTGATAAGTTCAAAAGTAGAACGATGAATAAAGTAGATGGAGTAACTCTGTCAGAAACTTTTAGGAGAGGAAGTTTTATTTTTTTGACTATCAGATTCAGAAAATGAAAAAGAACAGTGAGAGGAAAGTTTTAAAATCTCTCCAAAGTTGTGCAGAACTGGGAGAAATGTGGTTTCAGAAAAGGGCTGAGAAAATACAAATAAGATGGTTATATTTCCAATATTTTCAATTATAGTTAAATCATTTTCTGTCGTTTTACCTATTGTGTAAACTACAGTAGGATGTATATTTTATCTGAGAAAGCAGCGACAGCAAAGGTAGCTCTGTCAAACTGCTGCCATTGTTGGTGATTAACTGGATGACTCTGTCTCCAATATGAACTCACTTATATACACACTTACCACTTAGAAGATAAGGCAAGCAAACCTGCCCAATTTTACAGAGGAGAACAGTTTCACTTACAAACTAAAGTTAACAGTCCTGATATTCCTGGTTCATGGTACCAATATTTGTCCCACTTTTCATGATTTGACCCCACTTGGTCTTAGACTCCTTGCTGTTGATCTAACCTGGTACTCTGCTTTTGGCTCTTTGTTTTGACTTTGGTTTCCTAATTAGACCCCCTTTGTTCTTCACATTCCAAAAGTTGACTTCTTGTTACAACTTCATATAATGAAGTGCATGCTCATGTCAATTAAATTCACCAGCCTCATGTTTAAAATATTTCCATCAAATTTTTAGAGTAAGTAGCATTCATAATGAGCAAATTATTATATTAAGAGTCCTTAAAATAAGACAAAGTGATAAATAAAGAAGGACTAGTCAATAACATGATTAAAGATCCTGGGGTAGGTAGGGGTTGAATGGATTCAAGGAAGGAAAAAATTCACACACATACATAAATGAACTAGATAAGAGATAACAGGAAATCTTATGCAATTATATGGAAAAATACTTAAATATTATAAGTTTACAAATTTTAAACTACTTTGAATTTATATAAAGTAGACACAAATTTTAATCTTAAATAATTTGCTTAGGGAAAGACTCCCCTTCTTTCACTTCTTTTTCTTTATTCTTTTGTCTTTTTTTAGGGGGAGTGGGACAGCATCTTACTCTGTTGCCCAGGCCAGAGTGCAGTGGCATGACAATAACTCTCTATAACCTCTAATGCCTGGGCCCAAAGGATCTTCCTGCCTCAGCCTCAGCCTCCCGAGTAATTGGGACTACAGGCACACACTGCCATGCCCAGCTAATTTTTAAATTCTTGATAGAGATTGGAACCTCACGATGTTGCCCAGGCAGGTCTCTTGGCCTCAGGTGATCCTCTCATCTCAGGCTCCCAAAGTGATGGGATTGCAGGTATGAGCCACTGTGCTTGGCTAAGACTCCTCTTCTTATTGACAGGAGTGGAGGAAAGGTCAATGGCATGTTCTGGTGCTGAGGAAATTGTTTCTCGCAGGTTCCATCTGCCAGCCTCACAACATCCCTCAAATGAGACATGTTTCGGGAACTGAGATCTGTACCTCAAATTGTTTCAAGGTAAAAATACCACAATTAAGAATTGGAAGTATTTCCAAAAGAATATCTAATAAATTATTTTGTAACCTCTAAAGGGAACTAAAGTAACCTTTTCTTATTGTGCCCGGAAAAAAAGGGAATGAGAATTTATTAAATATCCAAAGTAAAATCAATCTATAGGTAGCAGTGGACCTTTAAGAAAATTAATATACTTGGCCCATGCTGCCTATTTTATTTCTTATGTGTATATCTATATTAATATTTAAATATTATTAGCCAAGTGACATTAAGTAGTAGAAGCAGAAAATTTAAGTGTTACACCAACATTTGCTGTTATGATGAATCATCTTTCCATGCACATAACTATTTTAAAATACTTTAGAATGCAAAATGTTTTTTAAAATGCCTTGAAAACAAAGAATTAATCTGACATAATCACATCCCTAATAGAGTTTTATATTCTTATATTTCTTTAATTCTCTTACTGAATTGAAACTTAATAGGTTCATTTTAGAAACTTGATTATCATGATACAATAGTAGTTTTGTAATAACAAAATTCCTAACAAAATTAAGTAATCATGACCGAAAGACATTTAGTTATGTGTGTAGGCAGCAATGTTTTATCATTAGCTCAAATCATCTCAGTATTTTTCACTTTAAGTTAGACTATCACACATTTAAACACTGGAGATGTAACAATTTACGGCAGTTCATTGTGTTTTGTTTTTCAACCAGAACGTGCTCTCTTAAACGTGAGAGTGCATCTTTTGAAAAGATATCAAAATAATGGTGTTAATTGTTGTCTAGTGTTTCTATTATATGCAAATATAAATATTACAAACCTAGGAGCCAAATGTCTATGTAAGCAGTATTTTCAAATAAATAATCCAAAGAATCAAAAATATTAAAACATTCCAAGTTATATTCCAATCACTGTGTATTAATCACCAAATGTCAAAGAGATGGAGACACATAGTCCCGGTAATACTTACAGCCCCTCAGAGCACCCCGTTTCTCCAGCACCTGGTAATTTCTGGGATTCTTGCTCTCCTAGCTCAGAAGAATCCTTTTAGCCACAACACATTCTATTTCCATATCACAAACCAAATACCAATCATTTGAATTCCCATTTCAGCAGGTCCTCACATTCAAGAGTGCCTCATCCCTTAGGGTGAATAATCCTAGATAAATCCAAGTAAATACAATTAAGTGTCTAAAAATATTCTTTGGACCCAGTATAGAAAGTTTGATAAATTACTTCTTCAAAACAAAAGAGTATGACAGAGTGTCAGTTTTCATGTGAGTCACACATGTTTTTATTAATTTAAAGAATTTTCAAGGATAATTTTGAGTCATAACTTTTTTTTTTTTTTTGCCTTTATATGCTGTCTTTCGATCCTAACTATAAAATATGTTGGCCTGACACAGTGGCTCATGCCTGTAATCCCAGCACTTTGGGAGGCTGAGGCCGGTGGATCACGAGGTCAGGAGTTCAAGACCAGGCTGACCAACATGGTGAAACCCCATCTCTACTAAAAATACAAAAATTAGCCAGACTTGGTGGCACATGCCTGTAATCCCAGCTACTCAGGAGGCTGAGGCAGGAGAATTGCTTGAACCCAGGAGGCGGAGGTTGCAGTGAGCCAGATCATGCCACTGCACTCCTGCCTGGCGACAGAGACTCCATCTCAATATATACATATATATATATACACACACATATACACACATATGCACGCGCACACACACACATATACACACATATATATACATATATATACATGTAGACACATATATATACATACACACACACACACATGTATGTTGGCTCCCCCATTATTACTTGTTTAACACTCCTCATCTAGACAGTAATTTCCATGACAATATAGGAAACCTCTGCTTTATACACCAGAGTGGTTCTGATGACTGGCAGGTAGTGGCATGCTACATAAATGTTCGATCTTAGGCTCTTCATCCTGTGGAACCTCCTTAGGCTGTTTCATGCCACAGACTCACTGGAAGAAATTGCTCCCTTCTCTTTCACTAACTAGTACAGCTCCACTCAAGGAAACATTTTCTGAATCAGTGAACATTTGGATGAATAAAAGTAATGTGAATGTTCTGTTTTGACATTTTAATTTAATAATATGTTCTAAAGTTTCTTTTAGTTTTTTTGGAGTATATTTAGCTTCTAAAATTTTGCCACTTAACATCTGCTAGAAACAGCCCTATTCTCACCACATAGATAATCTCCCAAGTATATGATAATCCTTGTAGCTTATATAACATTTTCTAAATTTAGATATCCCATCAGTATCTTAACGATCAAACTATTTGCTAACAGTTTAGAGTGGAATAAAAATAATAATGTGGAAACTTGCACTATAAAGAGCAGGTGAAGGGTAGTGTACATAATTTGCCCTGTTTTAGATAATTTGCTTTTGCAATAAAGTCATAAACATTAGAAAGAACACCAGAACCTAAACTAACCTGCTCACTTGGGCTTGCCTCTACAGTATGTCTTTATGATCTGTACTCTCTCCTCAGATTAATTGCTTTCATATCATATACATTTGCAGGAACAATCTGACAAATGATAAAACAAAATAAGGTCACTTAATGTGATTAAGGACAAGAGTGATTTATGCAAAATATTATTGAAAATTACTATTTAAGTTGCACATTGCATGTACTTTTCAGAATTTTAAAAAGAGTGATATGATATGTGGAGATGATGGATGAGGGTGAAATGGAAATCATATTAATGTATGAAGTCACTGAAACTTCTAAAAAGATATTCAAGAGTTTTACATTAAGCGTCTCAAAACCTAAAATAAAGCTGTGAGATAAGCATTGTTAATTTATTTTCAGATCAGAAATCTAAGACACAGAGGGTTTACTCAAAACCAAACAGCTAGGAAGTGTCAGAGTTAGAGCTTTATTAAGGCTATCTGACTCCAAAGACTAACTCCTATCGACCATGAAAGACTTGTAAAAGACAAAAATAAATAAATAATGAAACAAAAACACATCTTTATTATTTAATCACATTCCTAACACATTACTCTGGTAATTTTTACAACATTGGTCTCGATTTTTGACATTCTTGTAATGACATTTTGTAGACAGAGTTATTTCTCGTTCCTGATGTCAGTATTGGCCACGAAACTTGCTTTGGCTAATAGAACACAAGTGAACATGATACACATCACCTCTGAGAGGTGCTTTAAATGTGCTCACATGGTTTGATTTTACCACTCTGTTTCTACTCTTTTTTATGACAACAGCATGTTTTGGGTAGAGCTGCTCCTTCAGCCTGAGTCTCTAAGACACCTAGCACAGATATGAACACCGACCACACTGACCAAAGCCTGAAACAGAGACACAGCAGCAGAACTGTCACCAAGGGCACAACATTTGAGTGGGAAGTAAATAGTAAAGCCACTGATATTTTGGGGTTACTTGATGCATAGCTTAATTTAGAGAAAGCTAACTAATAATGCTTTTCAAGCATTTAGGAGATACAGCCCCAGATCTAAAAAGCTACTTGGTAACATTTTTACAATAGGAAACCTAACTTGTCACAGTTTTCTTCTACTGCATATGAAAAGCAGAAAGTTGTTGTAGAAATATATTTTCACCCCACATAGCCCGAATAGTTTTGTTGTCCTGGTGCCAGGAAAAGGCTTCTTTGTAAATATATATCCCCACTATGGTACGAGATCATAGAAATTAATTCATCTTGTTTAAGCATTGTTTTCTCGAAGGAGAGAGTTTTTATAAATAATCCTGGGAGCAGTTACTCAGTATGTAAGCAATGCCTTACTGTGCATATGTTCATCAAAGTAATTTTCCCCATGACTGGACAGGCCTGGGATGGACCCCGAGCAATCAGCAGTTACTGGGTGGAAAGGAAATAAGAGTCTCAAAGCAGAGGGAAACAGTGACAGGCTGAAGAATTAAACGACTGTTGTGACTTCTTTTATATCATTGATCCCTTTATATTGCAATCTGAAATCAGCAAAAATATTCCTAGAGCTTACGCATTCTCTATGAACATTTAAACCTATTTATGACAATTTGTTAATTAAAATGATGCATGCATAATCTGAATCATACTTTAATTTAAACATGGCTGCCTTTTAATTGTGTCTGTCACACAAAGTGTGTATTTACAATAGAGTTGACACTATTTACTATGTTTACTATTTATTCTAGAGTATTTAGAAGATCTATTTACTGTAGAAAATTGTTGCTATGATTTCCTGGCCTAATGAGAAAAAAATGCTGATTAATAGGCCAGTGAAAAATTTGAGTGAAAAGACTTCAAGTCACACTACCCAAAAGAAGATTTTGCAATAATTTTACTAGAAAAGTCATATAATACAGTCATTAGGAGCATTACTCTGGGATGTAGAACAATGTAGAAGTCTAAAAAACCTGAACCATATAAGTAAGTATGTTCATCTTGTAAGCTGTTACTTAGTTTCGTGATCCCTCCCATTAATTTAATGTTGCTGATTTGAATTTATTGATATTATGGTTTTATTACTGTTT
Organism: Trachypithecus francoisi; assembly: GCF_009764315.1. Lineage (NCBI taxonomy): Eukaryota > Metazoa > Chordata > Mammalia > Primates > Cercopithecidae > Trachypithecus > Trachypithecus francoisi. The sequence goes on from NW_022681472.1 coordinate 40,269,671, forward strand.
AATTTATAAATGAGTTTTGTAGTTGCTTAAATTATAAGTGTAAAGAAGCTATACTTCGTTTCACATTTATATGTATTTTAGTAGTGTAATACATATAATTTAAGTCAACACTGAGGTTAGCAAGAATTGTTCTTTTCCTTAATAAGGCTTATTCCTTTATAAGAACTGTGCTTTTCCTTTATATTCATTAATGAAAACACTATTTTGAAAGCATAAACTTGCCTGGTATTAGTTATACAAATTTAAAAATAAACTGGGTCTCACAAGTTTCCAAATTAGGTATTCATTTACTATATTTGGCATGTTTCTTTGTATTTTGCAGTATATGTAAATCATCTGTGAAACTGCCAATTAAAAGATGAGAAGTTACTGTTTGTGAATCAGCCTGGTTTTTTCACTTAGAGACTTTTTTATTTATAAGAGATGAGAGCATTTCTTTGTATTTCCATTTAAGAATGATTTTTTAAAAAATTGTTGTGGAATGATAGTTTCTATTTCTGTTAGCTGAACTCACTTCTGTGCTATTTCTGTTAGTTTAAACCATTTCTGTGGATTTAATTTATTTCCCAGTTTTGCAATTATGAGGGTTTTTTCTGGGTTTATGTTGACCTATATATACTAAAATTTGAATTTAAAATTTCTGGTCGCTGGAGAGGAAAAGTTCTCCTACAGAGATAATTAGGCAATGTGGATGTAGTTTTTCAACATGTGCTGTAAATTTCAGTGAGGATTGTCCTCTGTAATTGCTTTTAGCACTTTCTGATTTTGTCCTTGGCACCATGCTTTGAGTTCAGGGCACCTGAAACACATCATTCTCTTTTTTCTAAAGGAGGTCACTAGCCTTTGCCCTCTGCACTGCACCGAGTCTGTGAAGGAACACAATAGTAATCAACAATACTATAAAGAATATAGTAAAATCTCATTAAGCATTCATCACATTTTCATGTCATTACCATCATGTTTTTTTCTGAAAAATGATTCCATATTCTTTAACAGAGACCCAAAATAGCACTTTCTGTTTGTATGGTTCTTCCTCTGACTTTTTTTTTTTAAATTACTGAGTGATATTTTTTATTTATTTGGGAAAAAAGATGATAAAATAATATTTTTCTGTTCATATTAGAAGTTTAATTAATGAAGTGTATTGAATAGTGGGTTTATAAGTACTTAATGTAAGAATTATTTTGAAAGCATAAAAATACAGTAAGTGTGAAAACATTAAAATAATTATACTTAGGAAAGTCAGAGTGGAATTGTCTTAGAAGCAATTAAGAACTATATTTATTCCCTTATTCAGCCACAAATATATCTTCAGATAATCTCAAAAAGCAGAAAACAGATCCTTTGTCCTTTGTTTATATATTTTTTAATTTTGAAGTCATTAACGTAGCTTTTTATGTAACCCATTCAGCGTTTGGAAAATACTTATTTCTCGTGAAATTAAATTTGCATTTCATGGTGATTCATTTTTCATGTCGATGATTGTGAATTTAGTTTGTTAGGTTGGACTATTTTGATTAATAATTAGAACATCAGGAATGGTATAATAGAATGGAAAAATAGTAATATGATTACTAATTAAAGAGTAACTAGGCAAAGATCTGGCTTGTGAAAATAAAATAATGAAAGTGATAACTTATTCAGGATTTAAGGGGCTCAGATGGGAAAAAATTAGACATTTCAGGATATGACCAAGCTGTGGTTGAGTATTTCATACAGATAAAATCAGTTCAGAGTAGTGGCTAACGTAGGTCAGTAATAAAAGGGCAAGAAACAGGGGGGAAAGGAGGCTGCTAGTAGACACTGGGCTGGGTTATGAGCTCCAAGCGTGCTGTAGAGGCATAGTACAAGAGAGCTCTGAACTCCTACAATCAAGTGTAGGCAATATATTAGGGTTTGTTTTTTTTTTTAATTGCCTCAAATGGATGCTAACTCTGCCTAACCTAAGCAAAAATGAATGTATTGGAAGACTATCTGAGAGTTTATAATTTCCATGAGAAGACTGGAGAATCAGACATGGGAAATGATAAATCCAAAGTAACTACAAGGTCTAAAAAGTCGAACTGCTAGCTAGACTCACGTGAACACATTTTCAAATTTCATTCTTATGCCGTTATTTGGATTATATGGAGAGAGTGTCCAAATACCTGGTCAGGTTACCAATCTATCTCTTGGCTAGGGAAGGGTAATATACCTTAAATAAAATGTTCACTAGGCTATAAACAACAGGAAAAGAGACAATTTCTCAAAAAAAGGGGAAATTATCAAAAGAAGGTGAAGTGGAAGTTAAACAACTAAATATACTAATAATAATGTCAGCTTTGAACAAAAGGTAGAAACTATCCAGAGCCATAGGTATTTCTATAGATACCAAAAAGCTTGTGAAAGGACAGTACAATAACAATAGAGACACTGTAGCCTGGGATATAATTATGTTTTTATACCATTCATTGCTATTTCAGTGTCTTAATTGTGATTACTATTTCTAGCAATGCTCCCCCACCACCAAAACTTAGTGGTTCTCTTTGCCAGAGAATTCTCTTCTTCTGAGAGACTCTCCTCTTATTTTGCATTCAAAAATAGTTTGGTTTAGGATAATACAGATTAGAGTAAATTATTTTATCAGTGGCAAATGATATGGAGACCAAATTTCAAGTGAAGAAGATGGGATAAGGTAGACATGGATGCTTGGGTTGACCACCGCAGAGAGGCAGCCCATCACCCTGCTTATCTGTTTGGGGAAGACATTGTAAGAAGAGGTTTCAAGTCAGAGAATTTGTCAATTAAATGCCCCTTGGCTAACTCTCTTCATCAAGAGTTACCTATTCTCTATTTCTGGTTCTCTCTAATTATTAAATGGATATTTTCTCCTCGCTGCTAGATTTTGTGATTGTGCAGCAAAGGAATCATTTTGTGTTGAGTTTAGGGAACCTCTGAAATCCTAGAAGTGTGAGTGTATTTTTCAGAAGCTCCTTCCTGTCTTCTTTCAATAAGTTTTGTTGAATACAATATGTCAGGCATTATGCCAATTAACAATAATTAATACCAATCTCTGAAAAATCTATTTTTTCTTAACCTAGGGACCTGACAAGAGAGCTATTTAGGATTGCATGTGCTGCCTATTACATTTTCTTCTGTGAATGGCAATTTTACGAGTGAAATAAGCCAGACAAAGAAAAATACTGCATGATCTCACATATAAATGGAATATTTAAAAAGTATAATATATAGGAACAGAGAGTAGCAATGGTAGTTACCAGGAGTGGGACTGGATTGTAGGGGGGAATAGCAAGATTTAGTTAAATGGCACAAAGTTACTATTATGTAGGATGAGTATGTTTAAAAATGAGGTCCGGTAGTCCCCCCCTTATCTATGGCTGATATGTTCTAAGATCCCTAGTGAATGCCTGAAATCACAGACAGTCCTGAGCCCTATGTATACTATGTTTTTTCCTATACGTACATAACAATAATAATCTTCAATTTATAAATTAGGCACAGTAAGAGATTAACAACAATTATAATAAAATAGAATAATTATAACAATATGTCTGCATCACTACTCTTGCACTTTGGGGCCATCATGCAGCAAAATCAGGATTACTTGAACGCAGCCACTGCAATAGTGAGACAGCCAATCTTACCAGATCTGAGACGGCCGCTAAGAGACTAACGGGCATGTAATGAAGACAGCACGGATACACTAGACATAGGGACAATTTGGGTCCTAGAATGAAGTGGGACCCTGTGAGATCTCATCACACTACTAAGAATGGCACACAATTAAAAACTGATTATTTATTTATTTATGGAATTTTCCAATTAAAATTTTTGAACAACAGTTGACCTCCAGGTACTTTGAAGTATTACTGAAGCTGATATAAGAACTCTTTTCAACCTGGCCTTTTAGATTTCCACTGAACAGTTGTTCTTTGATTTCAGTATACAAGACTTTTTTCCTACTGTCGTTTCACAGCTGAATAAGCCATGTGAACCTTCAGAAGCCATAGTACAATTTAACTTTCAAATGCTTATGTTAGGGATTAAAAATGCAAACTCAGTAGTCTCTTGGATTCAAATCCTGACCAAAATTCTTGCTGTAAAATCCCTTATGTGAATCCCATTGTGTGCCAGCTATCATGTAACCTCATCCCTGACTAATATTTACTTTAATTCCATGTAATCTTACTCATTAAAGTTCATTTGCATAAGGAGAGCGAACTATAGCCGGCCAGCAAGTTTAAAACCTGCAGTCTTTTGTTATTCCCTGTGATAAACTTTGGTCTTACCAGTGATGCCCTCTACGTTTAATGATATCAAAAACTCATAAGCAAATATTAACTCATTAACATCTTCACATATTGTTTTGACCAACACATTTTCTCCTAAATTTACCAATTTAATGTTTCTACTAATATATTAATATAATTTATTTTTTCCTTACACTTATAATTAGGAGTTCCATCAAGTAGGTGAAAGATGGTGGTATAAAATTTATGAGAAAAGATTCCTGCAAAATGAAACAGATGGGCATTCAGCTTTAGCAGTGACCACTATTCACTGATATAGCTACTTGCCCACTGTTGCCTTTACAAATCACTACTAACTAGACTTACTAACTTCTTGCTAAACAAAATGTGGTCTGCAGACCAGAAACATCTGTCTCACTTAACAGACGCTGGGGGCCAACTGGAGGCATACTGAATCAGATTCTGCATTTTAATAAGGTCTCCAGGCAATGCCTGTGCTGATTAAAGTTAGGGAGGCATTACGCTAATCTACCAAGGTGATCAGAGACTGGGAACACCATACAGAGAGACCTTGGGCACAAGACTCAATCACCGTATGTGCAATATAGAAGCCTGTGGCTTTATGGCATAGAGTCCTTTGGATGAAGGTCTGAATACCTGGACAAATCTTGCCTTGCAGAGAAATGTGGATTCTGGAAAGGAATGGCAGTCACTCTTAGATGGGCAGTCCTAGGTGTACCTGATGACCCCTTTGTAACAGACGAACTGCACAGGAGACCTGGATCTCTTCTGGCTCAGAGAATATGACAGTAGTGGCTTTGGCAGCAAAGAAGCTCAGAAGTAGAGCAATTTCCTAATTCCTTCAGTGGAGGACCGGTGGTTTTCCAACTGGTGTATCACAGAACCACAGGAACAGATACAAGTTATTTCTGCATTAGATTCCATAACATGTTGCTTAATTCTCATGAAACATAAGCTCATGAGGAAACACAGAAACAAACAAGAAAACAATGCCATTAAGAGCATTGAGAAATTATACAGAGGAAAAAGAAGAAAACTAAACAGCACAAGCCTCTTAAAGGAAAGAAGAACTGGGGGAGCCCGACTATTACATTGGCACTCACACTCTATTTCCTGAGAACCTTTATATGAGTTAAGTACAGTCTCTTGCATAGACAAACTAAATTTACATCCATAAGACTGACAATCCATACAATACAGGCTACCACTGGAAAATGAAACTTGAAGCCCATAGAAAGTTTGAAATCATTCAGAAGTATCCAAAGTGTATGTTCGGATGTGTATATGATCACCGTTTTCTCATCCAAGTCTGTTTTCTCATCTGCAAAATGGGAACAGAGTTTAGCTGTGAATAGTCCTGGGCACTCTGAATCCATCTGAGTCCTTACTTTTGAGTTTCTTTGGTGCCTCAGCTGCTCATTGACATCTCCAAGGCCACAGAAGCTAGTAGGATAGGAAATTTTTTTGGCAGGACTGTGATAGAGTCAAGTCATGATCTAAATCCTGGCTCTAGTCTGCTCCAGATGTACACCTTCAATCTTTACTCTGTGGTTACCGCGATTATTGCAGCATTTCACCCAGCAAGCCAATACCATTGCTAAGAAATCTCTAGTCTCTTAAAATAGAAAATACAGGTCCTTCTCACAGAAATTAATATTAGAAATGGAAAATAGTTATATGTGACTAACGTAATTATATCTTCGTTAATTTTCTTATCTTGAAATAGTTATTTAGCACATGGACACGTTTACTCTTTCTGTATTTAATCCAGCTGTCTTGAAGCAATTTTGTATGGAAATGTACCTTCAGGTTTCAAGGAAACCTAAAGGAAAACTGTGCTTTATCTTAGAAGAACCAGTATTTGGGGCAGATTTAGAGCCTTTAGTGTAAGCAAAGCTGACTGATTAAATTGGTAACTTTTTTTGTTTTAAGTCCCACCAGTTGATATGACACAGTGAACGTAGATCTTTTCTTTGTTGTTTTTATGTGCAGGAAATTGCTCCACTAGAAATAAACCTTTTTTTCATACACTGTGGTTAAAGATAATGTTTTAAAAAGATGTCTCCTTGTTATTCACTTTTAAGTTTTATGATATTATGATTGTGTTGCTTATTTTGGTTACATGATTCTATATGTATTTGGGATTTATGCTTTATTATAGATTTTGAAAAATGTAATGCTTATTTGCTTTGTGTTTAATTTTTACATTTAAGGGACATTATTTTAACAATATAAAAAGATTTCCATGTGATTTCAGGAGTTTCTAGAATTTTGCATTTATGTAAAATTTTTACAGGTATGTAAAAATGTATTTGCGAATTTCCCTGGGGGAATTAAAGACATATATACACAAAAGAATACAGAAAGAAACAATTTGTTCATATAAACTACTTTCTAATGACTAAATATTATCTTATAATGGTTTTGTCTTTCTTAGATTTAATTCTTATAATCATGTTTCTTCAATCAATTCTAACCTCAGCATCATTGTACTTAATTTAAAAAGCAGTACGAAATATAAGTTAGCTCTGCCTTTCTTTATTATCTCTTAACATAAGTTTCCTCCTATAAATAGTAGGTGTTCTTATGTACTCTATGAATAGAAGTCTTAGAAAGCAAAAAGTTCTTATGTATCCTTAGCCCAATCTCAAACTCTGTAGAAATACCCCTATTAATATCTGTCACACATAATAATCTGGCTTCTCTTAAATGCTTTCAAGAATGACTATTATTATTGGGAAATATTTCCTGGACTAAGCTTCACCTTGCATTTTCATAATGTTAACTTCTTCCCAAGCTTATAATCTGCATCTTTAGAGAAGCTTAAGGCTCAATCCATATGGTAGCCATTCAGATATTTTTAAATTGTCAACATTTTATTGCGAAAGTCTTTTATGTTTTGCGGTCTGCCACAATCCCTCCAATGTTTTTCCCATTCGTAGTTTCTAGAGCTTTTATTATCTTCCTGCTAATCCTTTCATGGCTTCTCCCTGAATTGTTGGTTAGTTTTGTAAAGAGTAGTGATTTTACAGACATAAAGGCTTTTAAAATTATTGTCTGAATACCAGAAATAAAAGCTTTTTTAGGTCCTGAATCTCCCAAACTACATTTCATCATATTTATATTAGTGTGACCCAAGTTTAATTACCTTACTTAGCAATACTGTTATTTTGTATTGTAATGATTGCTCAATCAACAAATATATTAAAATCTTCATAAAAACATTCATATAAAATAAGTTCATAAAAGCTCATATAAAATACTATTTAGGCAAGTGTGTGCTTATGCTGCATTCATGCAATTTACTTATCTGAACGTAAATCAAGGCTTTATATTTATCAAAGCTGATATTCATTTTGCTAATGTGCTTTCATAATTTTCATTTACAAAAATTATTTTAAATGTCTTATTCTATTTTATAATATATTAGCAGCTTCTCTGAGATTTGTGTTATCTACCTTCTGGTGACCAATGAATGGGACAGTATTAAATTATATCCCAAAGAATCTCTCTCCTGGACTATGTAAATTACATATGTAGATAATGACAAATAGATTAATTAGCTAATACAGTTTCAGTGCAGAAGCTCAACTACTTATCAATTTACCAAACAATATGTTTTCATAGCCATCTTCTCTTATGTTGCCCATTTGACTGGCACAGGATATTTTTATTAAATACCTTGGCAAATGAAGATAATCAATTTCTGTAACACTTATGTAGCATCTAGCATCAAAACAGGAAATATTTATTTTAGTATCACTTGGTCTTATGAAATTAAAGCTAGTTTCTGAAGAGAATTCCGATAATTAAGATTATGCTGTATATGAAAAAGGTTTTATAAATTTTGACAATATTATGCATTATAAGGGATTAATGAGGATTGAAAAAACGATCTGCTTAGTAATAGTCTCTCCTAGAATTTTTTTTGAAAACATTAAACAATAGGATTATTAGTTTTATGGATCTTCAACTCCTAGAAAAAAACTAGTAATAATAAATGTCAATAAATAGTTATGGAATTAATGTATGAATGCCTGTTGATTGTGATGAAGTGCCACCTAAAGAAAGATTTAAGGTTATATTAATTTAGGTGCAAATTTTAACTTTGCTATTTACTTATACTGTGAATCCTGAATAATTTACATAACTTTTCTGAGCATCCTCAACTTTCTTATTTGTAAAATGTGTTAATACCACCTACCTTGGGGGATTAAGTAAAATAATGTATATGAAATAAATAAAATAGCACAAAATTGTTTATTTCCTTCTTTTACCCCATCTCTTCCTCCAGTAACTAAAGATGAAATGAATTAATTGCTTTGTGCCTTAGCACATTGAACATAAAACCAATTTATTTGAATTAGGTCAGGCAAAAGTTCAGTCATTTGGCTACTAGTATCCTTTGATAATGGATGTATTATGGTGTGTGTTTTTTCACAGGGGCCATTAGACTGTAGGTCATTTGGATGTCATTAAGAGAAAGAATGATGATCTTGAATTGCATAGAACATTTCGTGCTTTCTCATACTGTGCCCTTTACTCTTTCCCTTTTTAAGAGAAAGTTTGCAACAAAAGAATTTTTAAACTATATTATGATAATATTCTTCTATACTGGAACAAAGAAAATGACAAATGTACAAATAAATTCAAACTATGGAAAAAGTTGGTGGGGCAGGGGTGGAGACTATGAAAAATAAACAATCAAAACTGCAGATATGTTCCTAAATTAAAAGAAAATTAAATGTTAGAATAACTAAAGACTTCAGCAAGCTACAACAGAGCCAAGGATTTTTTCTTCTCTGTACATACTAGAGCCACTTATTTTCTGCTTAATTCACATTATACGTTATTATATAGCAGTAGACACTTTTGCTTTCTTGGAACATTTTATTCATTTACTACAAATGTATATTGACTCTGGATGTCTTTTCAGAAATTATGCAACTAAACAAGAACTCATACTCATGTTTTTTTTTAGATGGTTGAAGACCTTTATGGTGCAATTATCCAAGTTAATGCAGGAATAGAATCAGACACTAACCTTGAGAGTACATAATCAAAAATTTACTGCATAGTATGCTATTTTTAAGAAATTGAAATAAGAGCCAAACAATGTACCTCTAGTTTTTCTAAAACCAGTAATTTCTTGTGGGTAAGTTATCTAAATTATTGAAACTTGGCCCCAATTTTCCCAGCTTTTTAAAATTAAAGAATTATACAGTTTTATATAACCAACATACTCCTGAGTCTATGATTATATAAGATTTTTCAAAGTGACTGTGTTAATACATTTAAATATAATTTTCTCATTTACAGTTTCTTTTAAAATTTCTCTACCAGCCAGCCCATCTCCTCGAACAATTTCCTCCCATCCCTCTTTTATATTGAATATGGAAAGAATCACGTCTTTTTTTTTTTTTTTCAGTGTGGCATATTTTATTATTATTATTATTATACTTTAAGTTCTAGGGTACATGTGCACAACGTGCAGGTTTGTTACATATGTATACATGTGCCATATTGGTGTGCTGCACCCATTAACTCGTCATTTACATTAGGTGTATCGCCTAATGCTATCCCTCCCCCTTCCCTCCTCCGCACAATAGGCCCCGGTGTGTGATGTTCCCCTTCCTGTGTCCAGGTGATCTCTTTGTTCAATTCTCACCTATGAGTGAGAACATGCGGTGTTTGGTTTTCTGTTCTTGCCATAGTTTGCTCAGAACGATGGTTTCCAGCTGCATCCATGTCCCTACAAAGGACACGAATTCATCCTTTTTTGTGGCTGCATAGTATTCCATGGTGTATATGTGCCACATTTTCTTAATCCAGTCTGTCACAGATGGACATTTGGGTTGATTCCAAGTCTATGCTATTGTGAATAGTGTTGCAATAAACATACGTGTGCATGTGTCTTTATAGCAGCATGATTTATAATCCTTTGGGTATATACCCAGTAATGGGATGGCTGGGTCAAATGGTATTTCTAGTTTTGGATCCTTGAGGAATCGCCACACTGTTTTCCACAATGGTTGAACTAGTTTACAGTCCCACCAACAGTGTAAAAGTGTTCCTATTTCTCCACATCTTCTCCAGCACCTGTTGTTTCCTGACTTTTGAATGATTGCCATTCTAACTGGTGTGAGATGGTATCTCGTTGTGGTTTTGATTTACATTTCTCTGATGGCGAGTGATGATGAGCATTTTTTCATGTGTCTGTTGCCTGTATGAATGTCTTCTTTTGAGAAGTGTCTGTTCATATCCTTTGCCCACTTTTTGATGGGGTTATTTGTTTTTTTCTTGTAAATTTGTTTGAGTTCTTTGTAGGTTCTGGATATTAGCCCTTTGTCAGATGAGTAGATTGCAAAAATTTTCTCCCATTCTGTAAGTTGCCTGTTCACTCTGATGGTGGTTTCTTTTGCTGTGCAGAAGCTCTTTAGTTCAATTAGATCCCATTTGTCAATTTTGGCTTTTGTTGCCATTGCTTTTGGTGTTTTAGACATGAAGTCCTTGCCCATGCCTATGTCCTGAATGGTACTACCTAGGTTTTCTTCTAGGGTTTTTATGGATTTAGGTCTAATATTTAAGTCTCTAATCCATCTTGAATTAATTTTCCTGTAAGGAGTAAGGAAAGGATCCAGTTTCAGCTTTCTCCTTATGACTAGCCAATTTTCCCAGCACCATTTATTAAATAGGGAATCCTTCCCTCATTTCTTGTTTTTGTCAGGTTTGTCAAAGATCAGATGGCTGTAGATGTGTGGTATTATTTCTGAGGGCTCTGTTCTGTTCCATTGGTCTCTATCTCTGTTTTGGTACCAGTACCATGCTGTTTTGGTTACTGTAGCCTTGTAGGAAAGAATCACTTCTTAGAGTAATTCAAGAATTGCCCTTTTTTGAATAGGGTTGTTTATTTTGTTGTTGAGTTTTAGGAGTTCTCTATATATTCTGATCATTAATCACTTATCAGATATAATATGTGCAGATATTTTCTCCCATTCTGTGGGTTTTCTAGAACTCAGTTCCTATTAACTTTTAAAGTTTTGTTTTAATTTTAGACAGGGGATACATGTGCATGTTCATTACATAGGTATATTGCATAATGGTGTAGATTGGGCTTCCAGTGTACCCAAAACACAGTGTTGTACCCAGTAGGTAATTTTTCAAACCTCACCCTCTACCACCCTCCCTTTTCGGAGTCCTCAGTGCCTATTATTTTTATCTGTATGTCCGTGTGTTTAGCTCCCATTCATAAGTAAAAACATGCAGTATTTGATTTTTTGTGCTGAAATATTTTACTTAGGTCTCCATCTCCATCTATGTTGCCACAAAGGAAACAATTTCATTGTTATTTTTTTATGGCTACATACTATTCCATGGTGTGTATATATACCACATTTTCTTTATCTAATCAACCATTGATGAGCCCTTAGGTTGGTCCCATGACTTTGCAATTGTGAATAGTGTTGTAATAAATATACAAGTGAAGGTTTTGGGGTTTTTTTCTTTTTTTTCTATGATTTATTTTTGCTTAGGTAGGTGCCAGGTAGTGGGATTGCTGGATTGGATGGTAATTCTGTTTTTAGTTCTTTGAGGTATCTTCATACTGTTTTCCATAGAGGTTTAACTAACTGACATTCCCACAAACAGGGCATAAGCATTCCCTTTTCTCCACATTTATGCCAATATCTGTTATTTGTTGACTTTTAAATGGTAGCCATTCTGACTGTGGCAAGATGATACCTCAGTATGGTTTTAATTTGTCTCTCTCTGGTTAAGTGATGTTGAGCATTCTTTTCATGTGTTTGTTGGCTGCTTGTGTGTTTTATTTTGAGAAGTGTCTGTTCATGTCCTTTTCCCAATTTTTAATGGGGTTGTTTATTTTTTTCTTGTTGATGTGTTGAGTTTTTTGTAGATTCTAGATATTATTAGTCCTTTGTTGGAGGCATAATTTGCAAATATTTTCTCTCATTCTGTAGGTTGTGTGCTTAGTCTGGTGATTATCCCTCTTTCTATGCAAAAGGTTTTCAGTTTAATTAAGTGTGATTTGTCTATTTTTGTTTTTGTTGCATTTACCTTTAGGGTCTTCATTATCAATTATTTGCCTCGGTCAATGTCCTGAAGAGTTTTTTTTAGGTTTTCTTTGAAGATTTTTACAGTTTTTTGTAATACATTTAAGTCTTTAATCAATCTTAAGTTGATTTTTATGTATGATAAGGGATAGGGGTCCAGTTTCATTTATTTGCATATGGCTAGCCAACTTTCCTAGCACCATTTATCAAGTAAGTTGTCATTTTGCCATTCTTTATTTTTGACCTTTTGTCAAAAATCAATCAGTTGTAGACATGTGACTTTATTTCTGGGTTCTATATCCTTTTCCATTGATCTACATGTGTATTTTTGTGCCAGTACCATGCTTTTATACCTACTATAGTCTTGTAGTATGAATTGAATTCAAATAATGTAATGCCTCCAGATTTCTTCTTTTTGCTGACGATTGGCTCTTTTTGTGCTTCTATGGGAATTTTAGGATTGGTTTTCTAATTCTGTGAAAGATGACATTAGTAATTGGATAGGAATTGTGCTGAATCTGTAGGTTGCCTTGGGTAGTATAATCATTTTAACAATATGGATACTTTTAATCCTTGAGCATTGGGTTTTTTTATTTGTGTCATCTATGATTTCTTTCATTAGTGTTTTCAGTTCTCCTTGTATGGATCTTTCACCTTGTTGGTTAAATGTATTCTAAAGTAGTTTTTTTCTGGCTATTGTAAATGGGATTGGGTTCTTGATTTTGCTCTCAGCTTGAACATTATTGGTATGTAGAAAAGTTACTGAGTTATGCACATTGATTTTTGTATCCTGAAACTTTACTGACATCATTTATTGACTTTAGGAGTCTTTTGGGGGAATCTTAGGGTTGTCTAGGTATATAATGATGTCATCAGGGCCAGAGATAATTTGACTTCCTCTTTTCCAATTTGAATGCCTTTTATTTCCTTCTCTTGCCTGATCTCTCTGGCTAGAACTTCCAATACTATGTCGAATAGGAGTGAGGAAAGTGGACATGTTTGTGTTGTACCAGTTCTTAGGCAGAGTGCTTTCAACCTTTTTCCATTCAATATGATGCTGGCTGTGTATTTGCCATGGATGGCTCTTATTATTTTGAGATATTTTCCTTTGATGCCTGGTTTTTTGTGGGTTTTTTAAATCATGAAGGATGTTGGATTTTATTAGATGCTTATTCTGCATCTTTTGAGATGATCATATTTTTAAAAACTTTTGTTTATGTCATGAATCATATTTATTGATTTGCTTATGTTGAACTATCCTTGCATGCATGGAATAAAACCCACTTGACCATGATAAATTATCTTTTCATGTGCTATTGGATTCTGTTTACTAGTATTTTGTTGAGGAGTTTTGCATCTAGGTTCATCAGGGATATTGGCCTGTAGTTCTCTTTTTTGTTGTCTGATTTTGGTATCAGGGTGATACTGATGTCTTAGAATGAGCCAGGAAGGAACCCTTCCCCCTTGATATTTTGAAATAACTCTTCCTTGTATGTTTGGTAACATTCAGCTATGAATCCATCTAGTCCTGCGATTCCTTTTGTTGGAAGATATTTTTATTACTGATTCAATTTTATTACTCATTATTGGTCTGTTAAGGGTTTCTATTTCTTCTTGATTCAATCTTGGCTAGTTGTATGTTTTTAGAAATTTATCCATTTCCTTTAGGTTTTCTAGTTGTGCAAATAGGGGTGTTCATAGTAGTCTCTGATGATCTTTTGTATTTCGGTGATATGAGTTGTTAATGTCATCTTTATAATTTCTAATTGTACTTTTTTAAATCTCCTTTTTTCTAGGTTAAACTAGGTAGTGGTGTATCAACTTTGTTTATTGTTTCAAAGAACCAACTTTTTCTTTCATTGGTCCTTTGTATAATTTTTTCGGTCTCAATCTCATTTAGTTCTCCTCTGATCTTTGCTGTTTATTTTCTTATGTTAGCTTTATGTTTAATTTGTTCTTGTTTTTCCAGTTTCTTAAGGTGTGATATTAGGTTGTTAATTTGAGATCTTTCTCTTTTTTATGTAGACAGTTAATACAATAAACTTTTCTCTTAGCAGCACTTTTGTTTTATTCCAGAGGTTTTTATTTATAGTTTGTCTATTTTCATTTGTTTTGAAATTTTTTTCTGATATCTGCCTTAATTTCTTTGTTTACCCAAAGGAGCAAATTCAGGAGCAAATTGTTTAGTTTTCATGACGTTTTGTAGTTTTGAGAGCTCCTCTTGGAATTGATTTTTAATGTTATTCAACTGTAGTCTGAGAAGACATTTGATATGAATTTGATGTTTTTGAGACTTGTTTTATGGCCAAGCATATGGTAAATTCTGGAGAATATTCTATGCATATATGAAAAGAATGTATATTCTGCCTTTGTTGGGTAGAATATTCTGTAAATGTCCATTGGGTCCACTTGGTCTGTAGTCCAGTTTAAGTCTAAAGTTGAGTCTGTATGTGTCTTTAGCAATTAGGTGAGTCTCTTGTATGCAGCAGATGTTTGGGTCTTGGTTTTTTTGTTTTGTTTTGTTTTTCTTTTCTTTCCTTTTCTTTTCTTTTCTTTTTTTTTTTTTTTTTTAATCCTTTTGCCATTCTATCTTCTAAATACTGCATTTAGGCCATATATGTTCAAGGTTAATATTGATATGTGAGAATTTTTCCTGTCATAGTGTTGTTAGCTAGTTGCCTTGAAGTTTCATATCTGTAATTATTTTTTGGGATCTGTGGTATTTGTGATTACATGCCCTTTTATGATGGTGACTATCATCCATCCATTTCCATGTTTAGAACTCCTTTGAGTGTTTCTTGTAGGGTTGATCTAATAGTGATAAATTCCCTTAATGTGTGCTTGTCTGGTAAAGACTTAACTTTCTTTTCTTCATTTATGAAGCTTAATTTGGGAGCAAATGAAATTCTTAGCTGGCATTGTTTTCCTTATGGTGGCCGAAAATAGGCCTGTAATCTTTTCTGCCTTGTAATGTTTCTGCTGAGAAGTTTGCTGTTAGTCTCATGGGATTCCTTTTATAGGTGATATAACTACTCTCTAGCTGCTTTTTAAGATTTGTTCTTTCATGTTGACCTTGGATAGTCTGATGACTATATAACTTAGTGATGTTTGTCTTGTATAGTATCTTTCAGGAATTCTCTGCATTTCTTGGATCTGAACGTCTATATCTCTAACAAGATCAGGGAAATTTTCCTGCATTTTTCTCTCAAATATGTTTTTTAGATTTATTACTTTTTTCTCTCTCTCAGGAATGCCTACAAGTAGTAGGTTTTGTTACTTTACATAATGCCATATTTATCAAAATCCTTTCTAAAAATTATTTTTTCTATATTTTTGTCTGACTGGGTTAATTTGAAAGGTTGACCTTCAACCTTTCAAGCACTGAAGCTCTTTCTTCTGATTTGTCTAGTAGATTGTTAAAGCTTCAACTGTATTTTGAAATTTCTTTAATGAATTTTTTTATTTCTACTAGTTCTGTTTGTTTGTTTGTTTGTGTGTTTTAAATATCTGTCCCTATTTTTCATTTCTTGGATTGCTTTTGTGGTTTCTTTGTGTTGCTTTTCAACTTTCTCTTACATTTCATTGAGCTTTCATACAGTCCACACATTGAGCTTCCATACAAGTCATGTCTGTTGTGGTGGTATTGGCTACTTGGGTCAGCCCAACCTCAGCCCCTGGGGGCAGTGGTCAGATGCCAGTAGTGTTAGACTGGACTAGGCAATTTCCCAATTCCCAGACCCCTAGATGGTCTATTGCATGGTATAGACATATCCTAAAAGGGCTGGACCAGGACCACACCACCAGTCTTGCTCTCTGGGGCCGAGAATTCATGTGCTGGCTGTGTTAGGGCATGAAACACTGTTTCTTAGGGTCACTGGAAGAACTGTAAGGTGGGAGCAGGCAGAATGCTTAGGTGGTAGGAGCCTGAGGGCAGATCACAAACCTGTGGTGGAAGGGCTGTCAGAAGTGCTCCAGGCTGTGACTGAAATGGTCAGGTTATAGCAGGGTGGTTATGCTGTGGGCTTTTCACTGGGGAAATCGCACCTCACTCAATTGAACCAATAGAGACTGGAATTTTCCTCCCACAGAAGCATGAGTGCATTTCATTGTTGGGAGTGCATGAATGTGCCCTGACTCTCTGCTCACTCCCTGGCCCCAAGGACAGCAAAAGCAGTAGTGGTAGTGGCAGTGACTTTTTTGGGAGCTGAAGGGCTTACTGTTGTCCTTACAGCCTGGATATCAGACTGTAAGGAACTGCAGCCGTAGTGCTCATGTGGGAACAGGGCAACTCTGCTGGGAGCCTAATGCTGAGGTGGGTGGGCCCTGTTTAGCAGGGAACAGTGGAAGCAGGGAGTTGTGCAGTTTGTAGTCTGTCCACTCCTTCCTACCACGTCTGCAATATGTCTTTGGGATGTGTAAAAGTGCCTGTACTCCCCACTCCGTCCTTATCAGGTGGCAACAGCTGACACCCGGATGCTCGGGAATTAAAAGGCTGTGGGATTCCACCTGGTCTTGAGCAGTGCCTCTACACAGTCTTCAGGCAGCTCTCTGTATTCATCTAGAGGCCCAAGGGGGTCAAAGAGACTCCCTTATGACTAGGATTGTAAAGGTCCATAGTGAAAGTGTCAAACCCTGGGAGTGTCTCATTCACTCACCCCTTGCCCATATTAAGGAGCTTCTCCTAGCTCTGCTGTGATGCCAGCTCTGTAGGCTGCCTGGCTTCACTCTCCTCTGCTTTCTATAAATCCTATCGCTTCTCTAATGAATTCAAGCATGTTTTCTTAAATGATCTACTTGAAATGTTAGTACTTACTATTTTAATTCTCTTCCATGAGAGGCACCCACTAGCTGCTTCTAATCAGCCATCACAAATACCAGAACTCAATATTACCTTTTGTTACACAAAATGTTTTTAATTTAATGATGCCCAATTTGTTTGTTTTTTCTTTTGCCGCCTTTGCCTTTGGGTCATATCCAAGAAATCATTGCCAAATCCAGTGTCCTTAAGTTTTAGTTTATATTTTCTTCTAAGAGTTTAGTTTGAGGTTGTACATTTAGGTCTCTAATCCATTTTGAGTTAATTCTTGTATATGATGTTAGGTAAGGGTTGAGCTCTATTCTTTTGCATTTGAATATCAGTTTTCACAGAACTGTTTGTCTGAAAGACTGTTATTTTCCCATTGAGTGATCTTGGCAGCCTTGTCAAACGTCATTTGACCATATATTCCAGGATTTATTTCTGGGTCCTCTATTCTACTTCATTAGTTGATATGTCTGTCTTTATGCCAGTACTGCATAGTTTTGATTACTGTAGCCTTGTAGTGACTTTTAACACCAGGAAATATGAGTCCTCCTGCTTTATTGTTCTTTTTCAAGATAGTTTGGATATTCAGGGTCCTTTGAGATTCCACATGAATTTTAGTATGGGTTCTATTTCTGCAAAAGCATGTCGTTGGGATTTTGACAGGGATTGCATTGAGTCTGCAGATCGATTTGGGTAATATGGACCTCTTAACAATATTAAGTCTCCCAATCTATGAACATGGGATGTGTTTCCATTTCTTTATGTCTTCTTTAATTTATTCTATAATTTTCATTGGGTAAGTCTTTAACCGCCTTGGTTAAATTAAATTCTAAGTTTTTTATTTCTTTCCATACTATTGCAAATTGAATTGTTTTTTCCAATTTTTTTTAGATTTTTTTTATTGTCTGCAATTGATTTTTGTAGGTTAAATTTGTATCCTGATACCTGATACTATGTTGAATTCATCTATTTACTCTAACAGTTGTTAGTGGCATTTTCAATATTTTCTGCATATGAGATCATATTATCTAAAAAAAAGAGATAATTTTACTTATTTCTTTCCAATGTGGATGCCTCTTTTTTTTGTTTGTTTGTTTTGCTTTCTTTTTTGGTTTTTGCCTAATTGCTGTGGCTAGAACTTCTAGTGCTATGTTGAATAGAAGTAGTAAAAGCATGCGTTTGTGCCTTGTTCCTGTTGTTTTTTTAAAAAAAAATCCTTTAATCTTTCATCATTAAGTATAATGTTGATTATGAGTTTTACATGTATGGCTTTTATTATGTTGAGATTTTTTTCTTGTATTCCTTTTTTTTAAAGTCATGAAAGGCCATTGAATTTTGTCAGATGCTTTTTCTGCATCAGTCAAGATGATCTTATGTTTTTTAATTCATTCCATGAATGTAAAGCATCATATTGATCAAATTTTGCATAATGAACCATCCTTACATTCCAGAAATAAATCTAACTTGGTCATGTATAATTTTTTAATACACTGCTGAATTCAATTTGCTAGTATTTTCTTGAGGATATTTACATCAACTTTCATAAAACAGATCGGTCTGTAGCTTTCTTTTCTTGTCATGTCTTTGTTTGACTTTGGTTTCAAACAGTTATATTTTTAACAAGCCCTCTAGAAGATTCTATTGTGTCAACATTTACCCATTGTCATAATTGACAGTTAAAATGTCAGCAGAACCTCCCATTTTGACTAATATATAATATATCCTCTAAACTGGTGCTTCTCTGATAATAAAATAGGGTTCACTCTTGAGAGTGAAAGTGTCAATGTGACTAGGCAATGGTGCCTAGTTTTTGTTGTTTTGTGTTTGTTTTTGTTTTTGTCAAACACTAGATGTTGCCATGAACATATTTGCAGATGTTAATCACACCTGCAATCAATTGACTGATAAGTAGAGGATATTACCTTCAGTAACATTGGTGGGCACCATCTATTAAATTGAAGGCATAAAGAGCAGACACTGAGATTTCCTAGAGAAAGAAGAAATTTTGCCTCAAGACTGTAACATATAAATTCTGCCTGAGTTTTCAGTTTTCCAGTCTGCCTACAAATTGTGGTCTCAAGGCTACAACATCAACTTTTGCCTGCATTTCCAGCCTGATGGCCTGCCCTACAGATTTCAGATAAGCCAACTGTCACAATTGTGTCAACCAATTCCTTAAAATTATACACACATATATGCACAAGTACGCAACCAGTTGGTTCTGTTTCACCATAGAACCCTGTCGTATACAGTGGTATTGGCGAAATTAGGCAAATCATTTTTCCTACCATTTTAGCTCATTTCACTTCTTACCAGTCTCCTCTTCTATTTACAATAACAAATACAATCCTCTGTTCTGATTGATTCATGTATAGATTTCGAAGTTCTGATTTTGATGCACTTTAAGTGAAAGAGCAAAAGAAACAAGTGAAAAATTTTGCAATGACGTATGAGAAAATGATTCAGTCTTAAGATACCTGCATTTTAAATAATAATGTACTTATGGTTACATTTAAATTTACTATCTTATCTGCCTTCATTTGTCCACTCACTGTTCTATTTCCTTTCTTTCCAATCTTCTCAATAATTATTTCTTAGAATATCATTTTATCTGTATTATTGGATTTTTTTGCTTAATTTTTTTAGTGGTCGGGTTATAGTTTAAAATTTGCAACTTTATACAATCCCAGTGTATCTTCAAATACTATTATTTCACCTCATATATAATGTAAGAATCTTACAACAGTGTACTCCTATAACCTTTTATTGTTATGGAACAATAAAAGGTCATAGTTTTTTCTACTATTTTCACATTATACTTTATGTATATTATTAACAGACAATATATTATTTTTTACTTTAAACTATCACTTGTCTTTTCAATAATTTTTTAAAATTTATTCATATATGTATCATTTCTGGTATTTTTTATTCCTTTATGTAAATGGAAATTTCCTTCTAGGGTTATTTTCTCTCCATCTGAAAAACACCTTGCAGATCTGGCAGCAAATTCTCTCAGCTATTTTGTCCTCATTTTTAAGAACAGTTCTGCTGGATAAAACTTTAGTATTTTCTTTTTCCTATCAGGTCTTTCAAAATGGAATTTAATTGAGTTCCCACTTACTTTTTGGTGAGAAGACTGGTAATCTTTGCTCCTATGTACAAAATATGTCTTTTCTCCTCTGGCTACTTTCAAAATTTTCTTTTTTTCACTTGTTTTCAACAATTTCATTAGAAAATACTTTGGTACGGTTGTCTTTAGATTTACCCAGTAAGGTTTTTTTTTTTTTTTTTTTTTTTACAGGTCTTGAATCAGTAAGTTTATTTGTTTCATAGAATAATTTTCCAAGTATTTATTTTTCTCTCTTTTTAAACTCCAATTCACGTATGTTTAGCCTATTGATATTTGTAAACTGTTTACTGAAGTTCTTGTCAGTTCCCACCATTTATCTTTCTCTGTTCTTCACTTTGGATATTTGCTCTTGCTGTATTTTCACTGATCTTTTTTGAATAGTGTTAAATCAGCTATTATTCCCATCCACAGAATTCTTCAGTTCTAATAATTGTCTTTTTCATCCACACAAGTTCAATTTGTTCTTTTATATACTTTTCATTTCTCTCTTCATTATGTTGATGCTTTTCTTTTAATTTTAGGTTTGCTTATAGTATCTCCACTTGCTCTGTTATTTCTTTCTAAGTATCTTTTTCTACTAACCTTTCTCTAACTTGTTACAAATTTTAGATTCTTCCACATGTCCGTTAAGCTTTAATTGGATACTGGACCTTGTAAATTTATGTTGATGTCATTGTCGAGTTTAGTTGTCTTTAAAGAGTGTTAGGCTTTATTCTGACAAGCGACTAACGTTACTTGTAGATTAGCTTGTTTCTTTTTGAGGCATATTTTAAAACTTTTCCAAAATGGCCTACTTTTACCCTACTATTATATGACTCTTCTAATGCCTTTCCTTAATTCTTTGGTTGTTCAAACAAGACTTATCAGAACTGATATATCTCCAGTACTTTGTGAATTCTGAGAATTGTTGAACTTACCTTTATAGCTGCCACAGTTTTTCTTCAGCTGGCTTTCTGAAGTTTTTCCATATATATGCATGACTTAATATTCAGTAACACTCTCAGAAAGACTCCTATGCAGATTTTTTTTTAATCTCTTTTTCCACAGTGCTCCCTTTTCTCCAGCATTTTGCCCAAGATATTCTAGGTGCCTAAATTTTCCCAAACTCTTTTTTCTGTTTCCTAGACTCAGAAAGCCTGTTGTCACTAATCATCCCTCCCTCTACCCTTCACACCATTTTTTCACTATGATCTGAAAACATCCTCCTGGCAGAAAGCTTGGATGATATCATAGGACATTCATCACATGTTTCTTGTCTCTGTGTTCTCAGTCTTGTGCTGCCTACTTTTCAATTTCAGAACAGCTTTGTTTCCTATATATATAGTCAATGTGTGTAGTTATTTACAGCAGTAGGCTCAAGGTGATTTTAGTAACTCTCATGGCTAAAGCAGAATTAAGTTATGTTTTATTTGGCATATTTCTAACCATTAATAAAGTTAAATATTTGGTTATATCTCCATTCTTATGACATCAGACTAAAACTTATTAAGAATCATCATATATTTTTATCTATAATTTAAAAAAATAGTTGTTTCTGGAATTCTCAAAGTTCTGGCTGTTTTCACTCAGTGTCAGAATAATCTAAGATTTTACTTTCATTTCTTCCCCCTTGATGATGCAGAGAACTTCAACCTCAGATTATTGAATTATAAAAGCAAAAAAGATTATGGTATGTAGTTACAGCATTACATTTTTATTCTGCAATAGAAATTAAAAATATGTCTTTTCTATTCATTTCAGTGCTACTGAATCTCCCATTAAAACCCCCACATGTGCCCGTCACTTGCTTATAAGCCAGACCTAAACATGTGTGCCTATTACTTGTTTCTAGTCAAACATAAACATAAAATCTTGTATTTGAGATATGTATGTTTTAAGATTATTCAAAAAATTTAAAATATAACCTAGGATAATTTGAAAGACTCACTTTCTTCTGTAGAATTATAGAAGTGGTATAATTGTTTTGCTTTAGTTTGAGAATAAAATTTTTAATGAAACAATTTACTTTACATTTTTATGCATTACTGCTGGTCAATAGTTGTCCAGTGCAGCATGACAAGTGTTCTTCCGCACAAGATTGAGGTAGACAGTTTAGTCAATAAAAGATCATTCCTTTGGGGCTTATCTTGCTGACACAGCAAAGGCTCATTCTTAATGCACGAGGGCATCAATGGGAACTCTGTGCCATGATAGATTCAGACATGGACATCCTCTGTTTTTTTATTAAGCATGTCAAACTAATGGGAGGGGATTTTATCTCATTGGCATATCCAAGAGTCTCTATTTGAAAATAAAGGTAAGTGATTTCAGCAACCTAAATCTGATGACTGCTTCGGAGACAGAAAGTGATTGAAGGCAGTTCTAGCTTTGATTACCCTACAGTGTTAGAAAAGAGAATATTGGCTGGGCATAGTGGTGTGCACCTGTAATCTCAGGTAATTGGGAAGCTACAGTGGGAGGATTGCTTGAGCCCAGGAGTCAGAGATCAGCCTGGGCAACATAGCAAGATTTTGTCTCAAAAAAAAAAAAAAAAAAAAAAAAAGAAGGAATGACAATATTGGATATGAAATAAGTTATTATTCTATTGCATCCTTCCTAGTTATAAAGTAAAAAGAATATTTAGAATATTTTACAATGGCATATCCAATGGTTAATATTAAAAAGGAGAGTGTCACATATTTGACCACAAAATAAGGAATAATCAGTGATTTTTTTTCTTCAAATGTTTACTTGCTGGTTTAAAAACAAAACATTAAAACTGTATTTTAGACTGTGAAAGTAAACAACATTCATTTTCATATACTGTGAAATTTTTATCTTTTCTTCTTTATCCTATAAATATAAACAAAAAAAGTGCTGAACTTAAGCATTAAGGGATACTGTAAAGGAGCTGTATGTAAAACATGTGTTTTGATTACTACAACAAAATTGAGTTTTACAGTTAAATATTTATATTTAATTTCAGGCTGCATGAGAACACATGGCTGGAATTTAGAAAAAAAATGTGCCAACTTTGATTTTGTAGACAAATCACTAGCTGAATTGGGATAGTAAATGCATTTGTTTTATGTGGCCAAAATTGAATGCCTTAAGGTAATACATTTGCTCTTCAGGTTGACACAGGTGCCACCACTCCCTCTAGCACACAGTCTCTGGAAGTAGACAGTTTAAATTTGAATGCCACACTTCTTTCTTACATGGCCTACACCTCACTATACTTATCCGTAAAGTAATGAAAACCACAGTACCTAACTCATAGCATGTTTAAAAGATTAAATAAAGATCCAGATCTATGTATCTATTGCTTGAGACAGAACCTCGCATATAGTAAGTTCTCAATAATTGTAATAATTGTAGTAAGAGTTGTAGTAAGAGTAAGTTAATATCTGGTCTCTCCACAAATACATCTTACCTCCCTGGCTTCTGAAGACATTTGAATTTGCAACTCTAAACCTTAATCAGACCTTTGCACTGGTCCACAGCAAAATGACTAGTGGTTATTGACAGAGCTCCTGACCAACCTGCATGTTAGTTTACAATACCTATCTCTCTCATTGTAATTCCACCACTTTGACTGTCTTCTTGTTCACTGAACTTTTGACTGTACATAGAAACTGACAGGTGTTTTCCCAGAGGTGACACCAACCACTTCACACAGCTTTATCTGACAGTTTTTAGGTCTTTCTGAGGAGAGTGTATGACAGAAACGCCATCAGACAAGCAGGCCAACAGTTGCATTTGGCATAATTACACACTTCCTTGAGGGAAGGAAACAGTCAATCTCACAGTTTTTAGTCAGGCTGACACTATCCACATATTTTGCAAGGTACATTCACAAAGTTCAAGTAGTTGATTGACTGAAGCTGAGCAGGAAAGGCTAAATGTCAAGCTTTTAAGATGAAACTGGTGGCAGCTCTGTAGCAGCATGGCAGGTAGAGTGAAGTCTGGAATTAAGAGTGACAGACGAATGGCAGGTGGTAAAGAAAAGACTGCTGGCAGAAAAGGAAGTTGGGCTGTGCTGGAGCATGCATGGGGTTTGATTAGTGATAGAAAGGCTAAAATATATACAGATTTAAGTGTTCCAAATTTATCTTAACAGTTCAAAGAAAAACTGTCAGAATTTTACTAAAATAATAACTTTTAATCCATTTACTTTTGAAATGTTAATATGAATTCCCTTTTTTTAAACTGTTTTCAAGATGTTGAGTTCTATCTAAAGATTATTGTACTTACTGCATTTTGTCACTCTAGTCTCTGCTTTAAGAGCTAGGGAAATGTGAGAAAATATAAATTATATCTTAAAGGGGAAGAGATTAGAGAAAATACATTTAAATGTTATGAGAAAATTAAGAAAATTTGTGAAAGTTTTGATTCATTATATTTTTGTGTGAAAATGAAAAAGAGATTCTAAGTCAATCAAGATTTTGAATAGTCTAACAAAACATGGTAAATAGAGCACCCTTAATTTAATAAAATAAAGCATCTAATTTGACACTGTTATGGGAACCTTAGGGTATTGCTTTTACAGCTGGAAACCTCTGTGGCTGGTGGTGCCTTTGCCTGAGTTTTTGCTTGGGCCTGCTGGACTTGTTCTGCCCACTCAGCCTGGCAGGTGTACTCATCTGATGCTATTGGTCCAGATCCCCTGCCTGCCAAGGGTGAGTCAGGCACGGAGTGGCAAGGGGTGCATGAGCGAGTGAGCACAGGTCTGGCCACTGCACACAGCCAGGCACATCGGCTACTGCAGTGGTGTGGGCAGCTCTGGGTGATAGCACAGGCACTGAATGCAAGCCTGTGGCTGGATTAGATGCACCACAAGCGGCTTCTGCTGTGGGCATCTACATCTAGACAAGGGGAATGCAGTGGTGCCTGAAAGCTTAGAGCTGCAACCACAGGACCCCAAAGAGGGTGTCACAGCCCTGGCTCAGGGAGCACCTAGGTCTGGGCTCCCGATGGGCTGCAGCTCTTCTTTCCTTCTAGTTGCCTGCAGTGTGGCAAGTCAGGGTTGATATTTAAATCCTGTTTGTGTTACAGCTCTTTCAGTTGTCCCACTTCCCACAGAATGAGGTACATGGACAACTGGTAGGTGAGCAAGGTGGAGATGAGCTTTATTGCATGACAGAACAGCTCTCAAGAGACCCAAAGTGGGTAGCTCATTTCCACAAGCAAGTCATCCCAATGAGTGTCCAGATCTCAGCAGAAAGGAGACCCAAAGTGGGTAGCTCCTATCCACAGGCAGGTTGTCCCAACAAGTCTCCAGCTCTCAGTGTAGAGATGAACCGCAGTGGGTAGCTCATTTCACAGGCAGGCTGTCCAAACAATTCAAGGAGACCCAAAGTGGTTAGCTCCTTTGGGCAGCTGTTAGTCTTAATGTCTGTGTGAGTCTGGCTGGGTCTGGGGGTTTTATGAGCACAGAAGGGAGGAAGTGCATGCTTATTGGTCCATAGGCGGCCACTGGCATGCCCAGAAAAGCACGATAAGTTCTCACTCTGGGCCACAGACCCCACCTGGAACTGACAGCTTGGCCCCCAGGCTTCAGGCTGTCCCCAGCTTGAAGGTGGGGCTTCACTGGGGACCGCTCCTTTCTGCCCAGGAACCTGTCTGCCTCCTCCCGCAATCAACATCATCCATGGCACCCGGGCTGTTCTTGTGGAAGGGTGCCTGCAGGCCCATGCCAAGCAGCCCTCAGCCCCCCTAGGCCTCCCTCCCATGATCATCAGTGCCCAAAGTCTGGAGTGGGCCAAGGCAGCAGGAGGCTGTCATGTTGGCACTGCCCCAAGCATGCACACATGCAGCCAGGTCGCAACAGCACCCAGGCTTGGCCACAACTTTGCTCCGCCCACTCCCGGGCACCAGGAGTGAGCAGAGGACAGGCAGTGGGAGCAAACCCTTTCAAGCCTGTAGTGGCAAGGGGCTTCCTGGGTTCCCAAGAGCACAGGGATGCCTGAGTTCAGAGCTGTGGCTGATCAGCTGCAGCTGTGCCCAGGAGCATGGGGCTCCAGCCCTGATGACTTGGTAGGGGGCAGGGTTCCTCCCTGTTCATGGCACCTGCTGACTCTGTGGAGTGTACAACCCTGGCTGTGTTTCCTCTGTGCACCCTGCATCTTAGTAATGGCAGTTCCAGACAGGGCTGGCATCAGCAGTACCATCAGCTTTACTGTACATGTGTTTTTGACACCAAGTCTTTTTTGCTTTCTTATTTTGGAATGACAAGCATCTCAAAGTCATTATTTTAGTTACTTGGGTTATATAAATCATTGGATAAACTAATATCTACTCACTTTTTGGAATTTGAGAAAATTATGGCAAAATAAAAATTGTTAATCAGATTCTATACTATTTTCTTTCACTAGTTTCAGTATTTTCGAAGATAAAATAGTGGTCAGTCTAGTGCTGTCACATAGATAAACAATATGAATCACAGATATGAGCTGCCATTAAATTTAACATTTTCTAGGAACCAAAACTAGGAATAAAAATTTAAAAAAGAAACTGATGAAATTAATCTTCATAGTGTATTTTATCATGTAATCAATATAAAAATTCATACATCTGAAATATCACTTCAATGGTTAATTAGTGTAAAATTATTGAGGATTTTACATAATTTTTAAAACTGTCTTCAAACACTTGTATTTTATACTTATAGCACATCTCTGATTGATAGCTAAATGTGGCTTGTGTTATATAAGACAGCATAAATTGGGATAGTTTTTATCTTCATTCCACTCACTTATTCATTATGTGCATGGAAGTCAATAAATGAAATATTAATGGCGAATATATTTTTATTGTCTATGTCTTAATCCATTTTGAGTTGCTATAAAGTAATACCTGAGGCAGAGTAACTTGTAAACAAAACTTATAGGAGGTGTGTTTGACTTACAGTTCGGCAGGCTGTACAAGAAGGAGGGTGCTGACATCTGCTCAGTTTCTGATGAGCGCCTCAGGCAGCTTCCACTCAAAGTGGAAGATAAAGTGGACCAGCATGTGCAGAGAAAGGAATGAGGTAGGGGAGTGTCAGGCTATTTTAAACAACCAGCTCTTATGGTTACTCATACAGCAAGAAGTCATTTACCTCGTGAAGGATCCATCACCATGACCCAAATATTGTTCATTAGGTCCCGCCTGTAACATTGAGAATCAAATTTCAATGTGAAATTTGAAGGGGACAAATATTCAAACTATAGATATTTTCAAGTTATTTTCAGTAATATTCTCCTTTCAGGCTAAACAATGTCCAATATTAGTAATGTATCTTATGAATATTGTTTAAATTACTAAAATCATTTCTCCAATTACTATTGCTGCATAATAAGTCACCCCAAATTGTATTAGTGTAAAATCACCATATTGTTGTGCTCATAGATTCTGTGGTCAGGATATGAAAAGGCAGAGTGGAGGTGACATGTTTCTACTCCACAGGTTCTACAGCCTTGAAGGTAAGTCTTGTTGACTGGGAATGGCTCCATGTCTGGGATCTAGAATCTTCTGGAATCTTGTTCACTCATATATCTGTTGCCTAATCTGGGTAAACTTAAATACAAGGATGGCCAAGTATAGCTACATGTGGCCTCTCCATGTAGTTTGACCTCCTCACTGCTTGGCATCTGAAATTGAACTTTCCATGTTGGGGCTCAGGGCTCCAAGAGCCAGTGTTGCAGTAAATAAGAACAAAGTTGCATTGCCTTATCAGACTGTGCCTTGGAAGTCACACAGCATCATTTCCATTCCTTTCCATTGATTTCAGATAAGTCATTAAGTTCAGTTGTTACTCAGAAGGAGCTGACATAGATCTTCCCTCTTTACTTAGGTGTCAGAATTTTAGCACATGTTTTACAATGATCACACAACTTTTCTTTCTAAACACTTTGCTTCACACCTTCCCATATCCAGAGTTATGAATTCTCTTGGCTATATCTATTGTAACCCTAAATATTGACTGTACTCAGAGATTCATCAGAGATTTCATGACTATATGCCCAGAGCCTGATATAATGCCACTTTATTACACACATAATACAGAATTTTGAGTATTACATTAACTGATACATGTTAAGTATACTTCAGAGGGCTGGCACATTGGATGTGCTCAATAATTGTTAGCTTTAAGTGTCTTAAACAGCTATTATTATAATGATAAATCTTTGTTCGTGTTTCATCTCCATGACTTGTCATGTCTTTTGCCTTGATTACATTACTTGAGTTCCTGAAGCCTCTGTTTCTCTTTGGCAATGAAGGTAATAGTACATTTTATAGGATATTATTAGTATTAAATGAGATAATCCATATAAAGCACTTACTGTAGTGTCTGGTACATAGTAAGCCAAGTATCTTATGAAAATTTGTTTAGAAGTTTTAACTGAGACAAATGTCTCAATGAATTATTCTTTTTAATCAACCAAGAGGAGGAAGTAGTAATTTATTCCAAACAAGAGACAAAGAAAACTTCTGGCCAGTTTAATTCTGATGTATTTTATTATGTAAGATCATTTGTGTTCTGGAAATAGCCTAAAACTAATTAAAATCAAGTAGGTGTCCAGACTGACAATAATAATCATTGGGTATCTATTGGAAACTTTTGTAACTAATTAAATAAAATTAGGATTATTAGCTATTTTCTTACATGTCTGATTCTTACCTTAGTATAGAACATTAAGAAAAAAGTTGACACAGAGTTATATTGTCATTCTCCTATCTGTATGTTTCAATATATTGAAGTCCTTTCTAAGTGGTTAAGAAATTGCTACTCATATATGTTTATAATTTTATACTCCAGTAATGACTATCACAGTTTAAAATTGGTTAATTTTACCAATAACCATGTGGAGAGTATTTGAATGGAAATGGTAACTACTGTTACATCAAATATAACTCATATTTTTGTTTAAATTATACCTTTATTTTTACAACAGTCCAAAGGCATGAATCCATAACGAATCATACCATATTGGAAATGCTATATCAGGCTGGTGTGTTTAGCTGCAGTCTTTCCCCATTCTACAGTGTAACTGGAAAAAAAAGTGTCAGATATTCCACTTAACTAAATCTAACCCTTGTTGAAGGATCTCTCATTCATGATTTTTTTCATACCACGTATTTGATTTGTATTGGAAATATGCAATATTTTCTGGGACATTGTAATTAGCTTCTTACATATGGTTCACAGATGATATTAAAACTGTTCGGAAGTCTAGATGAAGCAAAGCTGTTAGAAAGCATCACTGAGCTAAGTTAGGAGAGCTGGGATCTAGTACTGTCTCAATTGCTAGCAAAATAACTGATTTCAGGCATGCTACAGAGCCCTTCAGGATGATTTTCACTATAACTGTTGGTGTGGTATAGAATCTATAAGGTCAATTACCTACGAATGTATTTGATTTCATAAAACATGCTATAGATTTCTGTCTCATAATGACCAATGTTAATTATACAATATTTGTATAAACTGCAAGTTAGATATAGTTTGGGATGCTGTGAGACACTGATTTAAATTCCTTTATTCTTAAGTAGTCAATAACATTCTTGACTTATTTCCTGACTGCATCTATCTGTACACTAAGATAGAGCTGCCTTAGTAACACAGATCGATGATAGTGATTTGGATCTTTGATTTCTTTGTCTCTGTGTTCCATTTTCCTGGTTCAAAACTGACCCAACATTTTCTTTAACTTCTGATAAATAACAGTGCCTTTTAAATAAAATACAGTAATGTTAGACCTCTTGTCCTTCAGTGAACATATGAACTTACTGAGATCAGTATCATGGATGATTAGGTTAAGAATGATTTGAGATTGGTGAGTTGGAAGATTTCCAAACTTAATTGTTGAATTCCTGAATATGACTAATAAAATTAATGAGTGAAATATGTGCCTATGTGTAATATTATTTCACTTTGATAAAAATGGGTCAGATAATAAAATCTAACATACTCAGGTACAATGCAGTGCCATACTTTAGTCTGTCTGTAAACTTGTCAGGACAGCCAAGTGTATTCAATAGTTTTCAGAGATCATGTTCACAATACATTAAAATTAAGTTAATAAATAATCAAATGTTAGAATGTGTTTATCTAATTTTTCGAATGACTAAGATTTCTAGAAGTGATTTTTAGAAGTCTAGTAAAATTTAGATTATTTTGTATTAATGAAAAGTTAAACAGCAAAATTGCTCGGTAAACTCTTTGTATTTACTGTCAGACCTTACAAGGAACTTAAATTGTTTTATATTTCTGGAAGAGTGAAGGAGACATCCCTGCACAATTATAAAATATATTCTTAAAAAACACATTTTTGGCCGGGCGCGGTGGCTCAAGCCTGTAATCCCAGCACTTTGGGAGGCCGAGACGGGTGGATCACGAGGTCAGGAGATCGAGACCATCCTGGCCTACACGGTGAAACCCGTCTCTACTAAAAAATACAAAAAAAAACTAGCCGGGCGAGATGGCGGGCGCCTGTAGTCCCAGCTACTTGGGAGGCTGAGGCAGGAGAATGGTGTAAACCCGGGAGGCGGAGCTTGCAGTGAGCCGAGATCGCGCCACTGCACTCCAGCCTGGGCGACAGAGCGAGACTCTGTCTCAAAAAAAAAAAAACAAAAAAAAAACATTTTTATCATATAGTATAAGCCAGGCACTGCAAGGTGGCTAAAATATCTTGCATTATTAAATCCTTGCAACAGTGTTGAGATGTAAGTTATTATAGGACTATCATGAAAACAGAGATTTAGGAATAGTGAAATTATTAACGCAGTTTAGAACCTGAATATAACCACTGATTTTATAGTTAAGATGACCACATATCTGAGTGGATATATTTTTAATTTTATTTTTAATTTCTGTGGGTACATAGTAGGTGTATATATTTATGGGGTATGTGAAATGTTTAGATACAGGCATGTAGTGCATAATAATCATATTATAGAGAATGGGGTATCCGTCCCCTCAAGTATTTATTTTTTGTGTTACAATCCAATTATACCGGTTTAGTTATTTTTGAATGTATAACTAAGTTATTGAAGTCTATAGTCACCCTGTTCTCCTATCAAATACTAGTGGATATATTTTAATTGGAAAAAATCTGGATGATATAAGAATAGATCATGTGGCAGAACATATACAGAGCAACTTACAGAAACAAAGTACCACATTCCCACAACTTCTTACCTTTTTAAAATTATTGACGATTTAAGGCCAGGTGTGGTGGCTCATACCTGTAATCCCAGCAGTTTGGGAAGCCGAGGTGGGTGGATCACGTGGTCAAGAATTGAGACCACCCTGGCCAACATGGTGAAACCCCATCTCTACTAAAAATACAAAAATTAGCCGAGCGTGGTGCACGCGCCTGTAGTTCCAGCTACTTAGGAGGCTGAGGCAGGATAATCACTTGAACCCAGGAGGCAGAGGTTGCAGTGAGTCAAGATCGCGCCACTGCACTCCAGCTGGCAACAGAGCAAGACTCTGTCTCAAAAAAACTGAATTATTGATGATTTAATAGTTATATCATTTTATTTGTTCTTAGTCCTTTAAAAAGTTATTAATATTTAGTTATGTCTTTTTTCTTTTAAGTTTCTTTTTCCATAAACTAATATTACTTTAGAATAACAAGACATGCAGAAACAACAGAAACTTTGCTAACACTTGTGTTAAAGATGTGGGTTCCGTAAGTTGAGAAAAAAAGAAAATGAAAATAATAATCACATAGAGATAATAGTTTTGCTAAAACATAACTTCTTTCCATCTCTTCATATCTTCTTAGGATCATAAAGAAACTGCTAGACAGATGATTTTTCTCTTCCACTAAAAGCTTTTTATGAGTGGTTTGCCCTAGAGCAACCCTGTTCTATGCCATGTTATTCAATATCTAGGGTAATACAACCCTTGTTTCTGTCTCACTAGCTGTTCAATGATTAATATATTCAGGGTCCTCACTTGACTTGAGACTTTTAGGTCAACCTTCTCCCAGAATGTGTGCTTGAGTCCTTGTGGTTGTTATGGGTATTTTTTTAAATAATGGTGATAAATTGCATTAAGTAATTTAGATCTCTCTCTTTCCTTTTAAGTGTGAGGTATTGATCTATATGTCATGATGTCAGTCATTCTTTCCCTGAATGCATTAACCTTCTTTCTCTATGTTTGTGTCTGATCTACCTGTCTAGTTTGGAATAAAAGCCCTCTGGGAAAAGTCTAATTCAGTGCTGTGTGTATTCTTAAGTCATTGTGTGAGCCCATTAAATGTTTATTAATAAATATAAATTGTCAACGTTATTAATATTTGTTACTGATTCATAGTAATGACAATAGTATACATGGATTATTACGGGAATCAGATAACTAGATCTAAGTTTTATTTTTGTTAATAACGGAAGTACAGTTAATACATGTGTACAAATATATAAACATAATATGTATGCATATTCAATAATTGTTTTTCATGTTCATATTATAGTAGAAAATGCTTCCTCAGTGACTTTTTTACATTTTATTTAAATATACTTTACTCTTAAACAACATAGGCAGAATACAACTAAATGTTGTTTGCATTGACATTGTAGTAAATTCAAAAATGCCCTTTATTTATACATTAACAAATATTGCAAATGTGCTGAGCACTCTGCTACATGTTGGAGACAAAAGGAGAAACAAAAAATGGCCCCTGACCTCAAGTTGCCCAACATGAAACATACACACAAGTAAATGGATGCTTGCAGTCTAGGGTGCTGAATGTTGAGACTGGGATCGGGTGTGGAAAGTTCATCAAAGAATTCCTTTAAAAATGTGATTTTTGGCCAGGCACGGTGGCTCGTGCTTGTAATCACAGTACTTTGGGAGGCTGAGGCAGGCAGATCACAAGGTCAGGAGTGCAAGACCAACCTGACCAACATGGTGAAACCCCGTCTTTACTGAAAATACAAAATACTCTCCTGATTTCAGAAGGGCACTGTCCTTGTTAAACACTATCATGTACTAACTAAATGCAAGCTTCAAAAGAACCTTAGCAGATATTTATATCTCTTTTCAAGTAAGAAAATGAGAACTTAGAGGAACTTTTGATTAATTTATCCAAAGACATAGAGTAGAAATTTCATTCCAAGTCTGTCAGGCACATCAAGGCCTAAACTCTGGCTGTTTACTAATGACTGCCTACGTAAAGCCTTAAGAATCCAATAAATCAGAAAATGTACTTGGATCTATGTAATAGAAAGTCTTCCCTAATTTTAATCTATTAAGGATGTATAATAAAACTACAATTTGAGTGATTGATACTTAATATCCACAGGAGAATAACAACTAATATTCAAATGCTTAGTCTCACAGCTACTGTGGTACAGTTGAGTTTGAAAATAATACTAAGCAATCTTTTCCCTTCTTAACTACATATTGCAGGTTTGTATATATTCCTAGGGTTAAAGATGAATCCCATATACTTCTTAAATTAAAAAAAAAATGTCCCATGACCCTAATAATAGTCTAAACTTATTGGAGAAGCATGTTCTTTTCTTCTGCTTGGACTAACCATTGCTAAAACACCATAGAATTTTTTTTTTTGTATGTGATCTCTACATCACTATTAGAAAATGACTCATTTGGTTCACTTTTTCTGGGTTAAAGAGCAACATATGTGTCTCAACTGTCCAAGCCTAAAATATTGATTGCTACTAAACGTATCATTAAACACAACATTCAGTAACTTCAACCCAGGATTTCAGTGGCAGTACTCACACTTAAGAAGCAGAGAGGAACAGATATAGCACAGTTAAATACAACTAGAACATAGGGTTATCAAACAAATATACATTAAAAGTGAAGCTTTTCTTGACACATTCTGGTGGCAAAACTGAGATACAAACTTTTCAGCTTAATGTTGCTGTAGTAGAGTTTGTATTAATTTCTAGAATTTCTTGAGATTGAAAGCTTTTTTGAGGCATAATGGCAAGAGAGTAAGTCCTAGAGAATTATTCAGTTCTTGAGGAATTGATAACTGACTTTAACCTACAGTTCATTATCCCTTTACAATGATCATATTGAATTTCACATTGCTTTATCTTATGTATTAAATGTTATTTCAAAATATATTTTCCAAATGGTGTTCCAGTGATGCTTGTTCTATAAAATAGTATATATAAGATAGTAGTTTATGTAGAAAAATGTAGCAATGTCAAAGAAATCTGGGGAAATCTAAGTTAAGCAAAATTAAAAAGGATGTTATTTTAGTAATATTTTATAGAACTTTTCATTCCCCAGAGAAGAGTTATTTTACAGCAGCATTTCTAAACTAATTTGATCAGAAAACCTCTTTTGATTGAAAGCCAAAATTAAGGATTTTTTCGACAAAATACTACAATTTGCATAGCATACTGTAGTTACTAAAATTTTTAATTGAATACTTATATGAATTAAAAACATGTAAAAATGTGAAGAACTGTTGAATGAGATTTTCCATGTGTCTCAGATTATTGCTGAAACTCCAAAAACTGAGAACATCAGATTATGAGTAGCCCACATTCTCCTAAGGATGGCTGGACGCATTCACAATAACTGAGCACATGACGACATGACAGTGGGTATGCCCAGCGGTTTCTAGCCTTCCTCGAGCCCCTCTAACAGAAGGCCAGAAATTCAAAAGGATGGTAGCAGAGTGCTGTGGCAGTAGAGTTGTCAGCCTCCTAAAGAGTGTGATGGTATTTCGTATTTCCTACCCACACACCCCACACATGGGAGGTAACCTCTGCTCCTTCTCCTAACCCAAGAGAAACGTTGACAGAACTTTGGGGTCTGCTTGAAGGCCCAGGGTGGCATCACTTCCCTCAGCTGGTGAAGTGTTGGTCTGTAGAAATGTGTAGGACCAGTATGTGCATTTGAGGGGAGTTAAGATAATTTTTGGGACGGCCTCACCTAGGTTGTTAAATTAAGGAATGTGCATGAACATCTGATTCCCGTCTCCTTTTTGCCAAGCTGTGAGCTGTTATGGTAAAACAGCTTTCCTTGTGCCACGATAAGGAAAGAAATCTGTGTTTCTGCATTTTCCGATTATGTGATGGCTCACTCAGAGAGCCTACCTAATAAGGCAGAAAGAAGCCATAAGGTTTGCCACTGGAAATAGTTGCCAGGGTAGGAGGTGTGTTCGGGTATATATAATACACTTGGGAAACTGCAGTACTATTTATGTGAGGTGTGTAACAGAACAATGTTCTCTGAAGAAATCACAAATGTGACTCACAAAAAAGCCAGTGTTTCCAGATATGCCATGGTGGAAGGCGTAATGCTCAGCCAGTATTAACCAAGTGAGAATTATAGCAGAATTAGTACATAAGACTTTTGCATTTCTACCTGAAATTCCTCTTCCACTGCATTGACCCTGGAAAAGCCAAAAGAAAGAAAGAAGCAGAAGGAGAGATAAAGACCGAGCCAAATTCCCTCCCACTGGGAGTACCAGAACCACAGCTCAGACCTCAGATGAATGGAAGGGAACAGCAGCTAACTGAATGTAAATGTGAATATTAAATGTCCCCAAGACTGGAGTTATGCATAACGAAGAGAGGTATTTTGTGTTTTGTTTTTTATTCTTTCCCCTCTCTCCCAGTATAGGACTTGTTCTAATCATCAATAGTGATTATGAAACTACAGGATCTCAATGAGATGTCTTCCAAGGATCTGAAAGGGATTCCCCAAAGAAAAGCTTAAACATATGGATAGGAGAAAAATGTAGCTTTTTTCTTATTGTGCCCTGTTAGATTCAGCCTGTCTAGTAAGCCAGTTACAGAAATCACATGTTTAATTTCCAGGTAATTAACTTTATGTTGGATTACCAAATTATTGTATTAATAGATTAAAACAATACAAATTTACTAACTTACTATGAGATTAATTACACGAAAAACCATCGAAGTAGCATATATTTCATATGTATATATGTAATCTGTTATGAAATATTAATGAACATAATTCAGTGTGAAAAAATATATTTTAGAACTTTGGGTTATGTAACAGGAAAATACTTTTATTTATTTTTTTTTAATTTATTTATTTATTTTTTTTTGAGATGGAGTCTCGCTCTGTCGCCCAGGCTGGAGTGCAGGGGCCAGATCTCAGCTCACTGCAAGCTCTGCCTCCCGGATTCACGCCATTCTCCTGCCTCAGCCTCCCGAGTAGCTGGGACTACAGGCGCCCGCCACCTCGCCCGGCTAATTTTTTGTATTATTTTTTTAGTAGAGACCGGGTTTCACCGTGTTAGCCAGGATGGTCTCGATCTCCTGACCTCGTGATCCGCCCGTCTCGGCCTCCCAAAGTGCTGGGATTACAGATTTGAGCCACCGCGCCCGGCCAGGAAAATACTTTTAAATAGCTAATATTATATTTTATTATCTTAATTCATAGCTGAAATTCCAATTATTATATTAATTATTTTCAGCTGATCGTATCTAGTAACATCAGAACCAGAGGGCAAATACCAGCCTAAATTAATTCTCTGTGTCACATTTTTAAGAGAAGAGCAATAAGAATGCTAAAAGGAGAAAAGAAACATATGAATGTGAAATAAACTCAGACACTCTGTTATTTAAAATTATTAAAAAGTCATACATAATATTTCTATATCATGTAGCGTGTGGCAAAGATATCAATCATCACATTATCTGTACATTGAACATGATAAAGTGATTGTGTTCTAATGAGAGGATCTAATTACTCAGAGAAATGAAGGGGGCATATGAAAGCTCTTTAGCTCCAATAGCCATATATTATCATTAATAACACTGAATCTGCTGTGGTTTAATTCCTTTGTTCGGTACATTTTGGAAGACACAATCTTCCTAATTAATTTCTTTAAAGAGACATCAGATAACCAATTTATCATACTCCTAAAAGTAGCAAACGGAAATATCACAGGAATATGAAATCTATGCAATGGTCATCAGAAGTTTTGTACTCGGGTTCCGTCCTGCCCATGCCAGGCTTTGGTAAACTTCCACAGTTAGCAAACTAAAGCTTCCACATAATTATTGGTTCAAAATATAATTGTAAAACTTATTCAATAATTTCTACAGGATATCTCATGATCATAAAATTATGTTGGAACCCTTCTATAGTCACAAAGTAGAATCAAGATTCAGGATTATCTCAACAGTGTGTCACTCAAGGTCAAAATAAGCAAGATGAAATATAATAGCAGAACTGAAAACTTGTGTATTTGAGTTTAAATGATCATTTGTTCAAATGTAGCATAAGGAGACATAAGGTGTAAAATGAGTGGCTGAATGAGCTATTCTCAGTTGAGAATGAAAATATTGCACATTTGAAGGATGCTCATGTGGAAGGAGGATTAGATCTACAGGCAAGTGAACCTATGGAATTTACCACTGGACAGTTTTTAATTCAGGAAATAACATGTTAACAAGCAGAGCTATCAAATAATGGAATAGACTGCTTTGTAAGTAGGTGAACTTTCTTCCTGGTGTCCTTGGATACTGCCAAGCAATAACTGTATAACTATGTCGGGAAAGTTGATTATATAAAAAGCATTCCTGCAGTCAAACCTGGAAGTAATGATTATATGACTTCTAA
Source organism: Trachypithecus francoisi (assembly GCF_009764315.1). Taxonomy (NCBI): domain Eukaryota; kingdom Metazoa; phylum Chordata; class Mammalia; order Primates; family Cercopithecidae; genus Trachypithecus; species Trachypithecus francoisi. Next base: position 40,307,505 of record NW_022681472.1, read on the forward strand.
GCTCTCTCCTCTGACTTTTAAGACTTCCAGCTTGTATTTTTTTTCACTTATGTAACCTTTCAACTCTCTCACTGGTATTTATATTGTCTTATTAATTATAGGTGTATATGTACATCTTTAGTTCCTTTATAGATACCTTTCTGTATGATGAATTTTGTAAGATAAACAACTGCATTGTTTTTATATTCTTCTCTTTTGTGGGAAGTCTAGAAACCTTGGACTTAGAAGCATACCAAAAGTATTTGAGTGTATGGTGAAATTAATATAGGATAGTATTTTTTAAAACAACCTATAAGAGAAATATTTATTATAGTATTAAAATAACATTTTCATGAGTTATCTTTCAAAAACTGTGAAGAGTCTGAGTTTTTACCCAACTTGCGTATTAACAAGATAACGTAATTCAGTTTTATGGATGTTTGATTGAATACCTGAGACTTCAGGGTGAAAAGCTACCACAGTTTCACAGATGTTAACAGAAGACTGAAGACTCCTGAGATAAAGAAAAATGACTTTATTATTTATAATAAAGCAAAAAGCATAGACATCAGCATGTTTGGGTGGCTTCCTCTTGCCACCAGATCTCAGGGGTATAATGCAGATGGGCCCAGATAGTGTGTACACACCCAGTAGGTTGCATTACAGAAGATAAAGTTAAGTTTGCATAAGGAACCCAATTTTTAAATAATGGATAGTAAGCACACTTTCCCTCTTCTCTAAGGGAGAAAATCTCTATTATCCTGGGCTGCTTCTTGTACCAATATCCTTGGAAAGATGGCCAAAACAAAGTTAGGTCATTGCCTTTCTCACAAGACATGCAGAAACATGAGAGAACCGTGGCTAATAGTCTCCCAATATCACTCATAAAATACTTCTACAACGTGAACTAAACAGAGCAGGACTTGAGCCAGACTTGGTGTAGGACTGTGTGATGATGATGGGGAAAAAGAAAGAACATGGAAAAAAAAAATGAAATTCACAGATCCAGTATGTCGAAGTGACTTTGAAACTATAATTTACCTTTAGCTAAATAATCTGTATCTAGAATTGGTAGTGGCTATATATTGACACCTATGATATTTGTGGCTTTTATTTCTTGATAGGACACCTCTGATTCCATCTTCTCCATAGCTCTTTTCTTTTTGTTCTTCAGTGTTAATTTTGTACTGTAGCTCTTTTATTATTTGTATGTGCCACACACATGAGCAGCTAACCAGTGCATTTTGTTTATTGGCCAGGTGATTCTAACCAGGATGGGTGACTTAACAGAAGAAGAAAAGAAGGAAAATCTACATGACCCATAAAACCCAATTTCCAAAAGGCCAGGTCCTCTATTTAAGATTCCCATAACTTGCTCAGTTTCCATACCGCAGAGAATAGCAATTCTATTTAAAAGCCATAAGGAAATGGTAGCAGATATTATCAGAAATATACACAGGGACAGGACCCTTTTTTACTTTAAAAATTTTAAAGATAAGTTTCCTTTCAAAAATAACTGTGCTCACTCTCTTCAGGAGTAACCAAAGCTTTCATTTTCTTTGCTTTCTTTCTTTTTTATTTTTGCCCTCTGTTGAAAGGCAAGACTTATAGATTGATACAGATCTGTCTATATAAGATATGCAAAATATATAGTTTGTTTCCTTAAACTCTGTGGAAGTTTCTGCTATAATTACTAATTTTAATCTCACCAAATCTGTTGTTAACATTAACATCAAACACTATTTATAAAGCGCTTAATTGAATGTGGGCATGTGAATACTATTGAACAAAGCTAATTAATGCATACCAAAATTAAGTAGGCTACTATAATGGGACATATCCCACAATAGTACCTGGAACAGAGGAAATATCCACCAATTTATGGTTAAGCTGAGAAGACTGGGCTTATAAGCATAAAGCATAAAAATGAAAAGTTTCAGAAAATGTTTCAATAACTATGAAAATAAATGAATATCATATTTTCTTTATTAAATTTATCAGTTCCGCCTTCATTACTCTCAAATTTGCACACAAAGATAAGGATATTGCCCACTAATATACACATATTTGGCTTGAAGTTTGTTTGAGAATCAAATCACTAAGACAGGCTTCTTGAGTTAATGTACTGACTGCACTGGTTAACTCCAAAAGTATATTAGAGCACCAGCATTAGACTCTGTATTTCATTACAACATATGACTGCTTTTTTCACACCACCTACTTACAGTGCACTTCTAAGTACATTAGTTTGGATCTTATCTTTTTAATCTTTGTAAATGGTGAGAGGTAAGGGTCCAAATTCACTCTTTCTGCTTGTGTAGTTTCTTCTTCACCAACAACCTAACTTACGCTCTCCCCTGTATGTCTGATCTTCTCTATCTTGTGAGTTCTATTCACTCACAATTTGTGATTTCTTATAGTTTCTGCAGTTCAGGCTTTCAAATCTTCCATATTGTTTGTGTTCTTCTTAAGCCACCTTAGCTTCTGTTCTGTTACCTGATAAACTTTCCTCATGTGTCGCCAATCTTCAATTTAGAGTCCTGAATAAAATATCTGGCTGTCACTCAACACTGTGATCTCTATTTGGGAAGAATTTTCAAAAAGATCTCTAGTGGCTTATCAATTGGCTTTTGTCCAGTAGGACACGGGCTTTTTGCATTTAACCTCTAATAGGGTATCATATGAAATAGAATGGGATACTTATAATATGTAGCCATGTGCCTTCTTACAGAGTAGAAGACTTTATGAAGGTAAAGCCTTAGCTGTGTCAGGCATTTGTGGTTTCAAGAGTCTAGTGTAAATTTCTGTACATAGGCCATTTATAATTTCACAGATTGCATCTTTTATCTCTAAGTTGATTCATTTAAAGCAGAGGTCTGAATAGTTTATTCATTCTTCACCTTAGCCCTAAATGAACATTGCATATATTCCTTTGGTACGAGATAAAACTTCTCCTTTGCAGAGTGAACAATTACCTCCATAACTGCCTAAACTCAGGTCTAGTCTCTTTTTTTGCCAGATTTAATACACCCTTATATGCACTGCCCTCCCTCAGAACCTTTCTGTCCACTTGTTTACGATCATCTTCCTTGTAGCTGTGCCTCATGAACAACTATTTCTTCACTGCCTCACTCGTAGTAGCATTTGTGTCCACTTTAATGCTTCTTGTAGTTTTTTCCACACCAGCTCCCACCATGTTTTCTGTCCTACTGATCTCAACATTTTCTATTTAGCCTTCTTTACCTGAATTTCTGTACCTAAATCCTCATTCAGTTCATATTTCTGGCTTCTAATTTCCCAGTCCACTTAAGTATTATCTATCCATCAACCCCAATGCCTAAAAAGCATTAACATCTCTGAAATATTTATTTTCACTTAATAGTGTAGTTCCCTTTTAGGAAATGAAAGTCACAGTGCAGTCTACAATAAATTAGACAAAATAGGATATTATAAGCAATATAATCATGTTGTCTAGCATTTAAGGATATATTAAAAACAACTTATAACATATTAAATTATTGTTCATAAGACATAAATGTTCTTCCTTTTTTGATCCAAAGTGAGAACTTTTTAAGGGCTTATTGTATAAACAAGATTGTACTGAAATTAATTATAGATAAAAATGAACATGATTTGTTACTAACAATTTCAATATTCAGAATATTTATATTGTTATTAATAAGATTGGGAGCAGAGAGCTAAAACAAGCCACTATCAGCCTGACCATTTTAATATAAAATAAATGTTTATATTATGGCATAATAAATTATTACTCAATCTGCCACAATCATTACTTTAGTTAAAACCAAATATACTTGGCCGGGCGCGGTGGCTCAAGCCTGTAATCCCAGCACTTTGGGAGGCCGAGACGGGCGGATCACGAGGTCAGGAGATCGAGACCATCCTGGCTAACACGGTGAAACCCCGTCTCTACTAAAAATACAAAAACTAGCCGGGCGAGGTGGCGGGCGCCTGTAGTCCCAGCTACTGGGGAGGCTGAGGCAGGAGAATGGCGTAAACCCGGGAGGCGGAGCTTGCAGTGAGCTGAGATCCGGCCACTGCACTCCAGCCTGGGCGACAGAGTGAGACTCCGCCTCAAAAAAAAAAAAAAAAAACCAAATATACTTGTGGCTAGCATAGGAAAGGAGACATTTTCATGTTGATGTGAATTTTTTTAACCTAAATTATTCCGGCCTATTGATCCTAGATCTGAATCTTCAAAGAAAACTGATTTATTTCATTAAATGGAATATTTTAACCAGAGAAGTCTATCAAGTTGGGGTTTCAGCCTGAATGAACCTTTTCCATTTAGAAAATTGATCTTCCAGTCACACTTTTATTAACCTTGAGCTTTTAGAGCATGGTTGCTTTTAAAGACAGAGAGATCATCTCCAGTAACATCTTACATCACTGACATGTTGGAGTATGGATATTAGAGCAAACTAAGTTTGTGATATATAACCACCCACACACAGGCAAAATGAACAAGGCATATATTTAAATAAGCAAGCTAGACAACATGCAGAGCAGTAAGGAGTAAATACTGAGTCACCCTTAGAACATAATATATACTGGTAACTAAAAAGGTGGGCATGGGGCAGGAACTCCATAAAAATAATAATCCTTCCATGATGTATTTTATTTACCAAATTACATCTCCAAATAAATCGCTGTACCATATATATAAAGAATTGAAAATGTTTTTGAACACAATTATTTGTGTAACCTATTGATTCATTAAGAGAAGAGCATTGTTGGAATGCGATTTACTTGGATTAACAGTGGTCCCTAGAATTAACTGGGCACAGAGTGAATATCTCAAAGTGAACAGTTCACAAAGTACTGGAATATTTATCAGAGAACTAAATGACTGATGTACAATGAGGCTACTTAGTAGAGTAACTACAGTGTAGGTTTGGAGCCCAAAAAAACAAGATTTGAATTCTGGCAGTGGCACTTAGAGCCATGTGCCCTTGGCTTTTAAACCATCGTTAGGTTTTTAAAAGTGTGAATAACAGGCACTTTTAAGAATCCTAATATTAAACAAAATGTTTGAAACTGTGCTTTCAAAAAAGGTATTGCTACCTCTTTAAATAGGTAACAATAAAATATGAAACATAACTGACAAGGGTCATAGAAAATCCATTTTCTAGCAACAGTATTTTTTCCTCTCTAGAAAATCAGAGAGAGTGAAGGTAAACTTGTAAATTTTTTCATTGTCCAAGAAATCAGAGCAAATGGGATTTGTAGTTTGAGCCTGATCATTAAGGCATGCATCTCCATAATGGAAGAAGGTTACATGCTCGTGGGAACAGCAGGCAGAATCCTGAGCAAGCGTGAGCCCTTTCAGAGAGCAAGGTGAGAGAAACTCACATTCCTTCTCAAACCACCCATTCTTTCCTTTCTGAGCACTAAATTTCAAGTGACACGCACATTCCTTAGACATGATACGAGATTTGCTCAGCTAAGAATTTCTTAGATATTCTATGAGTTTACTATCAAATGGATAAGAAATCAATTACATAAATTGTGACACCTAAGTCACAATTCTGTTTACTTGAGCTCAGTGTAAATTTTGAGATGTCAGGTTCTTTGGTTCTACGTAAATATACTAACACTTTCAATCAAGTCAGTATTGGTGTGTCCCCTCGCCCATTTATCCAAATTACTGCTGTTGGCAGTTTTGTGTTGTTTTGTATTCCCACCACTTTCTATACTTCAATTGATCCATATTTTACCTCTTCAATTGTGTGGGTGTTTTCTCAGCAACTGCCATATTTGAAAACCATATCTCATTTCTGTCTCTCAAAGACTTATGTATGCTTCTCTGACACCTGGTTTTAAATTCTCTGGAAATACTGGACAGGAACCATCAGTTTTTCAGGGTTAAGAGAAACCATCTTGTCCAGCAAAGAATCCCTTCTTTTTCTTTTGTTAAGCTAAGACTCTTGCCAAGAAATTCTAATTTAAGAAGCCTAATTTGCTGGTCTTAGCTGTTTGATTGCTTCTGGTTCCCCTGTGATGAGTCTGTGGAAACGAGGGCCACAGTGAAGCCAACCCAACTAAACTACAGAAGTGAGTTCCTTTTCTCAGTGTCTGTGGTTTGTCTTCAAGCTCCTGTTAGATACCTACGGAAAATTTTTCCTGGTCTCAACTCTCCTGAATAATTCTGAATCAGCTAATTAGGTGACTAGAAAGGTAGCAAATTCCTGGGTTTACAAGCATTTTTTCTTTCATTGATTTTCTTTGATTTCCTCTTGCTCTAACTTCTTTCCCTCTATCCTGGGACTTGATTTGTATATGGCACCTATGGGAACTCTTACTGATATCAATAAAGCAGAAAGGGGGAGTCTCCCTGTTACTTAAAAAAGCAGGATGAGGGTTTAGGTGACAAAAAAATAATGATAGTTTTGATAGAAAACAAGAGGGTTTCTATCCCCCTGAGCATGACATATAAACCTCTGCTATCTGAGCCCTATTCTCTCCAGCCTCACCCTTGTTTATAATGTTACGTTGCACTAGATTGTTCTTGGTTCCTATGCTTGTCTTCCTGGAATGCCTTACTCCTCCCTCTTTATCATGTTAACTTTCACATTACTTATTTATTTTTAGAGGCAGGGTCTTGCTCACTCAAGCTGGGTTACAGTGGTGCACTCATAACTCTTACTGCAGCCTCGAACTCCTGAGCTCAAGCAATCCTCCTGCCTCAGCCTCCCACTACAGGTGTGCACCATCATGCCCAGCTTGTACTACAGGTATGCACCACCATGCCAAGCTCTGTTTCTCATTTCTGTAGAAGGAGTATTGAGCTCGTCTCCTCCAGGGAAACTCTGTAGACCTCCACCTAGAATAGTAAGTCCTCCCTGACTTCTCTTGTCCTACATACCACATTATTTTATGAATATCGATTTGTGCTTATGTCTAAAATGCAAGCTCTGGATTTTGAACCCATCAACACTTGGAAAAGGATCTCATTTTTTTAATCCCCAGTAAATATCAGTGTTTCACACTTAATAGTGGCTCAATCAGTGTTTGTTGAATAAATTAAAATGTTTGAGATATATATATATATAGTTGATATATATATATATATCAACAGTAGTCTGTTAGTTTTAAAGAGGACTTTATATAATGTTATAAACAGTATCATAACAAAAATGTAGCATTAAAATTGTAAACATTTCTAATATTTTCTAGTATGAATAATGCTGCAATAAATATAGGATTGCAGGTATCTCTTCAACATTTTGATTTTCTTTTCTTTGGAAGATTACCCAGCTGGATCATATGGTATTTCTGTTTTTAGTTTTTGGAGAACCCTCCATACTGTTTTCAATAGTGATTCTCTCTCCACACTGTAGCTAGCATTTATTACTTTTTGTCTTTCTGATCATAGTCATTCTATTGTGATGAGATTACATTTCATTGTGGTTTTGATTTGTATTTCCCTGATGATATGTGATGTTGAACATTCAATTTTGGTATGTCATTACAAAAATATCTGATTTTCCGTTTAGGGACACGGTAGCAAAAACATATATAACCTTAAGATTATTTAGATGTAAAAATAAATTGTTCTCATAGGGCTGGATAACACATTTCATAAATATTTAAACAACTTGGCTTGCCATTTTCTTTATTATGATGTATCACTGACCACTAAAAATTTCATATATGTGCTATGATTATAGAAAAAATTAAAACCTCATGCATGTGAAATATTTTATATATTTAATATTAGCTAGAAAAGATTTAGTGTAGATTAATTTAGCATTAATATAGCATCACATTGTACTTAAGTAGATATATACAATTATAATTTGTCAATATGCAATAAAATAAAACTTAGAGATAATGCTTTGTATTTATTTTGTAAGTCAAAAAACAATATAACAAAATAGGCTTCTTCCTCCCATAGAAGTTAGTAAAATAACTATAGCAAACATTTCACTAATTAAACATTCATGAAATGTCATTTTTAAAGAATCTAAGGCAATATATATCTATTGAGCTTCCTACCATGGTTAAAACCTCTTAATTATTGAGATATTCAAAGGAGTTATTCCCTTTGATCTTGCTAACAAGATAAAAATATTGAATGTCTTAGGTGTTTTATCATTTATTCTTTTCACCCTCTCCCCCAGCAGCAACAACAAATATTTGGATTGATTCGATTGCATTTGCAAATGTATGTGTATGTGTTTCTTAAAGGAAATTTTGTTTTAGATATACCATTTTTTAAATCTCTTTTTCTTCAAACCAGTTGTTCCAAAAAGAACATTTTGCTTTTGTTATTTGAGGAGGGATGGGAGAAATGTGTCCAGGGGTTAGCAGGAGGTATGTTTTTTTCTTCTGCCATTATCTGTAGAACTATGAGCTCTCATGACCTAGGCTAATTTGATGATGGGTTACTTTCTGTTTTGAATCTGCTGTTTACATTGACAATCTTTGCCAAATTGATGGGTAATATCCTGAGCACATACACTTATCGATTTTCACAGTGCTGTCTGTCAATCTTTGACTTATTTCATCCCAAAACGTTTAACTTGGGAACTTGCTGTTATTATTTTTGTTTTAATATTGGTTTATTATTTTGCTTTTTCCCTTCTAATACAGAATAGTGTGATGTTTAATTATATTCCGTCCCCTAAGCAGGACTCATCTTCAATTCATCAAACGTAGTCCTTTTCTTTTTTTAATCATGTGAAATTAGAACACCTCTCCAAGGGCTAAGGTGAAGCATTTTGTTCTTTATATATAAATACAGACAAATCACTGATCGTGAACTATTTTCTGACATTTTTGGTTTATGCTAGACTCTTTCTCTTGGCTGGACTTTAGTTTATCTTGTGACCATCCACTTTCTGTTATTTGCCTGCTGAGCGCACATTTTTGCTTTTGCAGCCTGTGTAGAAAGGTCTGTACTTTAAAAAGTTAATAGGTAAAGAGAGGTTGGTATTTGAGGCAAAATGTTGTCCTAGGAGGATCCTCATAGCTGACATTTGCTTTCCTTCTAGATCTTACAGACTGAATTTGCAGGCCTTTGGGACTCTGTGCACAGCCCATCTGTTAGAGCAAAGCTATGCCGAGCTGATCTAGATATGACTGAGAGGAATGAGGAGGGGAATTTTAAAAATTACTTCTATAGTCACTTACTTTTTCTTTAAATACAAAGCCACATTGTTGGGATGAACTTGATTCTGATATCAAAGGCAAACTGACAGTGTGGTATTAGAAATAAACATCAAACAGAACCTGTTGAAATGTCAGTTTATATTGGAAAGGTGTCAGGTTTCATGTCATATGTATTTCTGTTCAATGATTTGCATCATGATGCTATCAGTTATAAACAATAACTGAATTAAGTTAAACAACATGTTCTGGAAATATTTAGTAAGTGCCTATAATGTATAAACTATGTGGAAAATCTTAGATATGCAAAGATATCTGAGATGTGGTTCCTTCTTTCAAGAAGTTTTCTAATGGGGGATGGCAGAGCACAGATGTATCCAGAGAATAAAATAAATGCCATTTAATATGCACAAATAGCATAGTTTTAATATTGATGCCACTTATATCTTAGTACTATGGATAAGCAATTCACTAAAGTGTGTTACGTATGACCTACATTTAATCTTATAACAAGTTTTCTCCATTTTAAAAGGGAGGAGATGAGATGCAGACAAGTTATGGCCCCAGATATGAGAGGTCATCAGGAGGATAATGCTTTATCTCAAAACCTATGTTTACCAAGAAGCTACAATGCCTAGGGAAAGCAAAGACAGGGAAAGGGAAAATAAAAAATGTACTTAATGGTGGGGCAGATGCCTGCCTCTATGAGAAACTATATAGAAACTAAACACCCACTTTGTGATAGTGGACTTGGAAGAGTTTCTGCTGGGAAGCCTACTAATGGGATTTAAATTAGGTCAGATGAAGCTGGTTTTGCCCTGCTTCACCCAATTCCATCTTCCTTTGAACACAGATGCAATGGCCATAGGTGCTGCCGCCATCTTGCAACAAGAGAAAGAAAAAAAAGAGAGAGAGAGAGAGAGAGAGAATTGCATGCCTAGACCTTGGCTGAGATGAGTTGTGAACATAGCATAGCCAGCAGCTATCTTCCTCCCTGTTTATTGTTAAGAGAAAAAAATAAAAATAAATAAAGCCCTGTTGGTTTAAGCCATTGGAAAATCAGATTTTCTGTTATTTGAAGCTTAATGGAAACTTAAGTAACAAAATCTGTCTTTAACCTAAACTATTGAGGCTATGATGCTATTGTATTCTTCCTCCTTTTCAACATTTTAGCTTCCTTGATTTGTAAAACTCCACTTACTTTTGGTTTTGGAATAACCGTCTGGTTAGTTACACTTTATTTTCTCTGTAGACTGTTCTTTCACTTCCTACCTCTTAATGCTATTTCCCATAGTTCCATTCTTGTCTCGTAATTTTCTCACTGCAGGCAGTATTTGCACTGCATATTCTCTCTCCGTGAGCTCATCCTCCTTGTTGTTAAAGAGGCAGGTAATGTTGCCATAAAAGTGCCTTAACTGTGAATCATATGCAGTGACTTCCCAACTTGTATTTCTAGATCTTTCCCCTGAGTTCCAGACTGAAACATATCCAATATGTTTCAATCACATCAAATTCAAAATATCCAGTAACTGTTTTTCATCTTTCCCTACAAATCTTGTTTTCTAATCTACTCAGTTGCCCAAGTCAGAAATCTATAAGTCATTTTGGACTTCTCTAGATTGTCTTTTTATTTCTAGTCAGAAACCACATTCTGTCCGATTGTAATAACCCTTGACTTTATTTATTCCATCTTTACAGCCACTAAGCCTAAGCTTTTGCAGTATTTCTCATCTGAATTACTGCAGCCAGACCCTTAATGGGTCTCCCTCCCTCCATTCTCTCATTCCAGTCAATTCCCCTACATTCTTATGAGAGTGATTTTCCTTAACAGAAATGTATTGGAGGTATTTGTCCACTGAGATCCTTCAAGGATTTTTCCAGAATTTTAAAGATATAGTGCAAACATTTAGCATGGCATTTCCTGACCTTGGTTTAGTTATCTAATCTCTTCTGTATCTATCCTATCACTTGCATTTATTTCCATTTATCCAGTTAATAAATAGCTATTGAGCAAATGATATGTATGAAAACTAGGCTAACTAACTGCTGGGGCTACAGACTTGGTCCTGGCCCTCATTGAACTTACTGTCAAGTAGGAGAGACAGATAATAAAGTCAGCAAAATAAGATCAGTCTGTGATTAGTAAAATAAAGAAAATAGATTTCTGTCCTTGAGAATAATGGTGGGGGAGAGTTCTTTGTGTTACATCATCTGTGAAGGTCTCTCTGAAAAGGTAATATTTAAGCTGAGGCTTGAAGGATGAGGACTTTGCAGTTTGAAGTGTCGAGGATTGAAATGTCCTAGGCATAAAGAACAGAAAAATAAAGAATATAAATTTAGATATATCACCACTGAACTATACACCTAAAAATGATAAAGATGGTAAATTTTATATGTATATTGTACCTCCACAAAAAAAGAACAGCAATTTTAAATGTCGTGAAGAGGTAAAGGGTCTGGAAGTTTCTAGAAATTATCAGGCCAGTGGGGTAGGAGAATAAGGGATGAGAAAGGTGGTGTTAAAGTGAACCATTTGTAATTCTTAATTCCCTGAAAACAGAATACACTATTGCTTCTTCCTTATATGAGTTTGCTATTATTATTGCTGCTTTATTATAATTAATATTACCTAAAAAGCATCCTCCTTTTGTGTTTGTCAGGTTAAATGTTACTCTTCTTTTAAATTCCTTTGGTATTTAAATGGATGAATGAATGAACAATTGGCATTGTATTATTATTACTGTAAATAATTGAGAAAATATTAAAGGAGTCAGAAAGGGGGAGTGGGAAAAATGCCTCTGATGTAGGTGTGAGATTTCACTTGGCTTCACAATCACACGGTGAGACTCATCTCCTGCCCACTGCGGACAAGAGGCAGGAGAAGTGAGGTAACATATTCACACTGGCACATGCGTAAGTGAAAGAGGTAGGTGATGACTCCCTGCCTGGCTGGCTGCAAAGCAAGTGCAAACTTTAATTTAAAAAAGAGACTTAAATAATAAGTAACATTTAATCTGACCTATATGGACATTTGCACTAGGGGCTGCAGATATGTTGGTGGTGTTATGGTTTGATTAATTGTGTGGGTGGCTTACTGTCACTTCATTAAGGTGTCTGCTAAAATGTCACTTCCTGAAAAATGTTTTTCCTGAACCTGTCTTAAGAAAACTTCACCCACCACTGCTCTGGACCCTTTTTTTCAGTTTTTTTTTTTTTTTTTTTTTTTTTTTTTTAAATATCTGACGATTTCTATTCATTTTCCTACTATTTATAAGAGCAGAGCCTGGAGCTCAATAACTGTATGGAACCAATGACTTGAATACTTGAATAAGAAAGCTAATCATAGCTCCTTCCACCCTCACAGTTTTATCTTACCAATTAAAAATGAATGGATATTTTTCTCCTTTTATAAAATTGAGTGCCCTTCTGACAGCACAGCTTTAGATTCATCTATTTGAATCTCTTACAATAAATAATCAGCTTCCATGTCCTATCTACCCAAATATTGTATTTTAGGTTGCTTGTAAGCTGTGAAATTCAGGAAAGTATACTAAGTAACATGTGGCTTATTGTTCGTCTATATAAGAAAGACCTAGATTTTGGCTGCCTTTTGTTCATCTCAACCACTTTTATCTTAAGCCTTTGCTATCTACACAAAGGGCACATGTCAACACATGAAATAAGGTAGATTCAGGAGTTCCCTCTGTGCAACTGTGAGGCTGATGTGAAATGTACTGACAGCCGTCCCTAACCCCAGTGCCAAAAAATATAGTCCCACCTCGCTGCTGCTCGCACGGTGTGCTGTACTTTCCTGCAAGTATTCCTACATACCCCTAATTTGAATTTTTGCAAAGCATTTAAAGTATTTCTCTAAACATATCAGAAATACAGGAAAGCTTACCACACCCTGTTTAAGAGGTTATTGTCTCTGATATTGTAGCACATTTTAATAGGGTTGGTTTCCATCTATTCTTATTCCCTCCCTTAACCTCAATATCAATTTGAGATCCATCGATGTGTCACATTTGGGATTTGTTACCAAGAGAAACTTAACTGTCAGGTTTCCTGTTCCTTTTTAGAGGATGAAGAATGCTTTGTAGCTTTTACTTATTATATGTGATAGATGAAGGAAAACAGTGCAACAAATGTATAAAAGCAGAATGGTAAATCTTTGAAAAGCACTTTGGTGCCACCATGTGGATGAGATTTGGTAGTTTTGAAACTATCCTGGGACATTCTGTTCTTCAAACATTCTACTTGCATACACAATTTTTGTTCCATTACCTTCCTAAAATCTAGTTCTCCCATTACCCTTGAAAAGGCAAATTTTTATTATAAAGTAAATCAAGGGAAGTCTCAGAAATTGATTTGAATAACATTTAACTTTTCAGCCAGAGCTCACTTGCTCTTTTTTTCTCCCTTTGAATGTGAAATAGGGGGTAAGACCTGATTTATAAGCTTCATTTAAGGATTTTCAATAAAAGAACATTATGTTTGAACTAAATCAATAACTTTTACTTGGGTTTTCATCTTCATACACAGCCTTAGGCCTGAGTACCTCTGCATTCTAATCAAAGAACATCATCTCTCTTTTTATGTACAAACCTTAATATGGCTTACCAGAAACCATTCTAACCGATCCACAAAAACCAACATTTGGTCTTTTTGACAACCCTTTGTGGTAGGTACTGTTATCATAATCATGACCACCACCAGCAGCTGCAGCAGAGTCTGTGCTCTTAACCTCTGTGCTCCGTTCACCTGCTGCTCATTTCAATCAGCCTACGATTTGAGGAGCCTCTCACTTAACACTCATGTTCTCAATCTATAGGCTCGACCCTGTTCAGTTTTCTAGGTGATCTTAACTCAGGCAGATAGGTTCTATGCCCATAGCCATGGCATCATTGTGTACATTGGGTCCATTATTACTTCATTTGCTCCAAACCTAGATTCTGTAGTGCCATGGGCATGCCCTGTAAATCCCCAGATTTACTGGCAATCTTATTCTCCCTCCCTATTGTGTTGGCCCAACCAGTATGAACTCCTGCCTCAGTGACCTAGCACATCACTTACATACTGGGGGAGAACACAACCCTGGATTCTGACGTCCTCTGGAAGGCTGAACTATGATGCTCGTGGCTAACTGGTATAAATATTTCCATGAAATGCCCCTGCTTCCAGGTTAAACCTAGGAGAGCCAAGTTTAAGTAGCCGGAGTTATTTGTGAGATTCATTAATCTGCACACATTCTGTGTACAGACAGCCACACACTTCAGCCCATTCTGCAAGCCCCTTGACCCCATCCTAACTCCTCAGTGCGTGTTATTAAGATCACAGTAGGTTTTCAACCCAAATCAGTCCAGCTCTTTTCCACTGCTCTGCTATACAGCACTTCTTTTGGTACTCGCCTATTCCCATGGTGCCGTTGCACTCTCATACACACATCAAATATCTCCCCTCAGTTTCTTTAAAAAGGTGCCAATCTGTTGCACATTTGACAAAGCTTTCTCTGATGATTGGTCTGAGACAGAGAGTTTACTAATTTCTTCAATCATAGGAAATTGAATGAATCGTTTCCAGCAAAAATCCCCCAGTTATTTGAGCAGGAACATGCCATGCTCACTAACGACCTTGAGCTTGTAAATAATCCTTAATATTAATCTTTGATTTCATGTGTGCCTGCAGAATCGTGAAACACTGTCGGTACTTTTTTACATTGTTTTAATTTAAAAAACACAAGGATATCACTTTAGAGCCTGGAACCATTCTATGAAAACAGAAGACAACTTAATATGGAGTCCTTAATAATTTAGTTGAATATGTTTAATTTAATTTTCCCCTGAAGACATCAATATGTTTTTCTACAAAGAAGTGGACGGTCTTTCCATTGCATGCATATAATTCAAATATGGCTAGTGTGTGCTTCTAAGTGTCTATCTAACCTGATGTTGAATGGCTGGGAATCCATACATGGACCTTTGTTTTTTACAATTAGTAGGTGTAGTCTTGTAATAAATGAATGTTTTTTATAAAGCGAATATCAAAAAGGTATTAAAGGGCAATATACCATATATATATATTTGTTTAAGGTCAGTATATAAGGGAAAAGCTCAGTGTAGTGTAGAGGAAAGATTTGGAGTCATAGAATTGAGTTCCAGTTCTGCTCTCAACTGTATTAACTACTTATTAATATTTTTATTTCAGTGAAAACTTTTTATGTAAATAGAGAAAATGCTGTCTTTCTGGAAGTGGGCTCTGTGCGTGTGTGCGTGTTTAAAGATGATAAATCTAAAGTGCCACATTCATGACTCATACATTTTAATTGTTCTATAATGATTATCTGTGTTATTTTTAACTCAGTAAAACCCAAACAGTACTTCTTTCTTTTCCTGTGTCTTTCCCAGATTTTCTTCTTCTCTCTCTTTTTTTCCCTTTTCTTCCTGCTTCTTTCTCCCAAAAAGCAGTAAATTATGGAGAAGAAGCGATACATATCACATTCTTACAGACCAACTGCTGCATTTCCTTTTGACCCTCCCTGGCCAAAGTGCATTTATAATTTACAGTAATGCAATACTCAATTTAGGATAATTTACAAAGGCAATTTTAGTCAGAGTAATTAAATATGAACTCAGAGTAATTATAAATTCAAAATGATTTTTAAACTGTGAGAGAAAAATCAGCAAAATATTTAGCAAAATGGTAATTCAAAATGAAGGAACCTTTGCATAGTTTCATTTAAAATTTAAAATCAGTTTAGATATCCAACAATTTTCTACAGTGTGTCCCCACATTGCCCATAGGTAGATCACAGAATCCCCAATCAGTGTTTCACTCCACTCTCGACCATTAGGAAACTGTAGAAAGCAGAGTAATTCGGTTCACTTGGGCATCTGGATCGCCTGCCCTGGACTTAGCATTAGAGAGCTCTGCTCTGCTCCTTTGCCAGCAATATTTTCCTCAGTATGTATGTTCACTACCAACGAGGAACCTATTGTGTGTATACTTAGATTCTCCACCTGAGTGTGTGTATACTTAGATCCTGCGCCCTTCTTGTCAACCTGTGTTTCTCAAACCCTCTAGGGACAAGGATCATTTTTCTCTTGTTTTGAGGATCAATATGTTGATTAAAATACAATAAAAATAAATTTCTAAAAAGACAAAATGTAATTTAAAAGAAATATAAATTATACGCATCTAGGGTTTTTTATTTTTTTATTAGTGTTAATAGACATGTTAAGTACTCAGTCAAGTTACTGTGAAGTTTCTAAGCTCTTACCCTCAATTTGGTATGTATCTTGTTGAAGTCTGGTAACAGTTTCCAGACAGCAGCTGTTTATGGACATGCGTTGAGTAGCAGCGTTCTAAATTACACTGCCAATCCTCAGGCCCCCTGAATTTCCTGCGCAAAGGTCCCGAGTCAGTCACAGTTGCCTAGAGCATCTCCTCCAGGATCATTCTCCCACGAGTGGTGAAGGAACCGCTTGGCCCACGGGATAACCTAGGGTAAACTGTTGGTGGGTCTTGTGGGCTTGTGGACAGAACTTGGACATATGGGCCAATACGTCCCTGCAGGGAGACATGGGCACCTCATGCAGGACTGAGTTGGGAATGGGAAGAAAGGGGCCCAGGATCCCAGCAATTCCTCCTCTTACCCTCTTGCTCCATTCCCAGCAAACATTTGAGTGAGGATGCAATTGTAGTTTTGCCAGTATTTTTCTATATTTCTGAGGGCCCTGCTGTTCCTTGAGCCTGGACTCCCTGGATCTATTAGACTAATCTTGAGGTTTGCTCCTGCCTTCCACTTCACCCTTCCCCAGGGCTGCGGGTTTTCATGTTCAGTGCATTTGCTCCAGATTCCCGTGCAGGTTTACTCCTGTTTCCTTTTCTGAAAATGAATCTTTTAAACTATTAGCAGGATAAAGTGTGCCTATCCTAAATTCATGGATTTCCAAGATTTTTACAGGAACGACACAGATTTTCTTAATTCTAGCCACTGTAACACCTCATTGCCATGCCACCTCTGAAATGTCTGTGTTGATGACCCTGGTTTAGGAACCAGATCTGCCACGAATCCGCAGTACAGTTTAGCTCAGCAGAAATGTGTTTCATACCCGCAATTGGGCAGGCACCCACATTGGGTTCTGGGATTACAGTGCTGCATAAGACCAAACCTATCCACTCAAAGAGTGTAATGTCTAATAGGCTTTTTTTTCTTTTTTGTAAATGTGGACTCTGAAGTCCAGAGAGTTGAAGCAATTTACCCCCAGTCTCACAGCTAGTGCAAGGAAGAAGGTGCTTCAAACCAGATTTTTGGCTCAATGTCTGGGGACCTTTCCAGTTTATCATTCTTCCTCATATGTCTGAGAAAGAAGCTAGTAGACATTTCTGACAAATATTCACCTTTGCTGCATTGCTGTTCCATACATCAAAGAAATTTACGTCATCTTGAGGTTCTATAAGATCTTTTGAATCCCTTCCAATGTGTGGGAGGCACAGAGAACTGGAAACAATTAAGGAGTCTGATTTTAGTGCTGAGGAACTTAAATTTATAGTTTCTCTTTGATCAACTTAATTAACTATTGCCTTCAGTTTCCTTGTCTGTGAAGTAGGAATAATCTATTTCATAGAGTTGGTATGAAAATTAATTATATACATGAAAGTAGTTACCGTTGGTGCTACCTCATATGCGGAACTCAAATGCATGAGAATTCCTTCCCCTTTCTTGTCTGTTTTGTTAAACTCAAATCCTTTAGTCACTACACGTAAATGTACACATTAAAAGTATTCATTAGAAGGTACAAATTCACTATAACCACTGCCTAGTTAAAATTCACTATAACCAGTGCCTAGTTCAAAACTCAATTTTTTAAAACAACTTTCTGAAACAATTATAGTTTTATAGAAAAATTGAGCAGATACTGCAGAGTTCCTATATAATCCTGAATGCTCCGCATATAATTTCCTGTATTATCTTATATTAGCACAATATATTTCCCGTAATTATTGAACCAATGTTGATGTGTTAGTCTGTTCTCATGTTGCTAAAAAAGAGATACCTGAGAGTTGGTAACCTATAGAGGCAAGAGGTCTAAGGAACTCACAGTTCCACATGCCTGGGAAGACTCACAATCATGGTGGAAGACAAAGCAAGAGCAAAGGGATGCCTTATGTAGTGGCAGGCAAGAGAGAGCATGTGCAGGGGAACTCCTCTTTATAAAGCCATCAGATCTCATGAGACTTATTCACTATCATGAGGACAACATGCAAAAGACCCACCCCCATGATTCAGTTACCTCCCACTGGATCCCTCCCATGTCACATGGGAATTATGGGAGCTACAATTCAAGATGAGATTTGGGTGGGGACACAGCCAAACCATATCAGTTGATAAACCATTAACTAAAGTCCAAAGTTTATTAAGATTTTTTTATTTTAGTTTTTACTGAATGTCTTTTTTATGTTCCAGGATCCCATTTAGAATGCCATGTTATACTTAGCTGTCAAGTCTTCTTAGGTTCTGCTTGGCTACTTGACTCCCAGACTTTCTTTGTTTTTGATGATAGTTTTGAGGAATACTGGTCAGGTATTTTTAAGATGCTTTTCTGTTGTATTTTGTCTGATTTTTTTTTTCATGATTAGACTGTGGATAGATCTTTTTGGAAGGAACATCACGGAGGTAAGGCAATTCTTAGCACATCACAACAAAGGATACATATATCCTTTATTTATAGCTGTTGATTTATAACTGTTGGTGCTGATCTGGATCAACCGACTGAAGTAGTGTTTGTCAGATTTTTCCACTGTAATGTTATTCTCTTCTGCTCTTCTTTGTGTACTGTGCTCTTTGAGAGGAAATCATTATATACAGCCCACATTCAAAGAGTGAGTAGTTATGCTGTCTCCTTTAGAGAGGAGTATCTACATAATTTATTTGGAATCCTCCTCCTGCATTTATATGTTTATTAAACCACTTGTTTATATCAGTATGGAATGATGGGTATTTGTTTTACTTGGGGGTTATTAGCCATGATATATTTTACTTATTTTCTTGCTCGAATATTTCCAGCTTGGGCCACTCGGAGCTTCTTCAGTGGGTTCCTGTGCACTTTGACATCTCTCCATCAATGTACGTGTGTGTATTTGTGTATATTTTGTTTGTTTAGTATCTTCTTACTTTGTGGCAGTACAAGATGCTCCAGGTTCAGTTTGGATATTTCCTACTCCAGTATACAATCAGCTATTTCTGCAAGCATCCCTAGTTGTTTTTAAAGAAGAATGGCATTTGAAACTAAGATGTAGGCACTAGGCATGCTTGTTGCTACTGCAGTACAATTTCTTTAAGGCATTTGGATTTTAATGTCCACATTCATGGTGTTATTATCATCATAGTTTATCCTACTTTACAGAAAACTTAAAGTGGTATAATAAGATGCCACTGAGTGCATTTTGGAAATTTTTTATTCACGTAAGCTTTTCCAGTTTCTTGTGGTTTGATTGATGAAAGTGTTATTAACTTCCTAAAAAGTATGATGTATATCAAAGAGGTGAAGTGATTACTTTTATAGAAAATAAATGTTTATATACCCATTGTTCCCATTGACCTACCCATTTTCTTCCTAGCATTACAACCATCCCATTTTCTCTAGGACTGAGGCAGTTCCCAGTTTTAAAATCAAGAAAGTCCTGGGCAAGAATTAATCAGCCACTCTTTTCACAGCTCTGATAACAATTATAATTAGGTATTAAATAGAGACACTTAGATAGAGATATGCGGGTGTGTGTTCACACATGTATATGAATGAACACACACACACACGAAAGTTGACATTATGTCTGAATATTTTCATCAGAATATCCCTAGCTTATTGGCTGGTTCACTGTATTAATATTTGTAAATTAAATGAGTGACTGAGTAGTTTAATTGAATGAATTCATAACCTGTTTGATTAATGCAATAAATATATGGTCATACATCATATAAGTATTTACATATTACATGTCCGTTTTTAAAATACTTTTCACCTACTTTCTCTTTACCACAGTATCTCCATTTTCCCTAAACTGTACTAATGTAATGTTTGGGATAGTTTAAAAGCTTTGTGTTTATAGCCATGTCTATAGTGGGTTCACTCCCCCAATTATAGAAAGCACTCTCATACTAGTAAACAAAGTGTTGGAATTTGCATTTGTGGATGTGAATATTTTTTTCTGTTTTTGGTTATTTGTCTCTATTTTTTAAAATAAATTTACTGTTCCTGTTTTTTGTTAATTTTTGTATTTGTCTTACTAGTCAGAGCTCTTTTCATAGTAATGGTATTAGCCTATTTTCTAACATATACTAACCCTTTTCTCTTAGATTGTGGTTTGACTTGTTTGCTATGTAGAAGATTTATATTTTGGGATTTGGGGGGTTTGTGTGTTTCCAGTAGTGAGATTTACTTATTATTCTTCATAACTTCTGGCTCTGGTGTCATTTGTAAAACTTAAAAAATGCTATTTGTTAAAAACACAGCATTAAAAGTGGCCCATGTGGTTGTCTGTGTATTACCCAAGTCATGAATACCTAGCAATATCAGTTACCAGAAATGATAAATGTCATAAAAATCACATCTCACATCACGAGAGCATAGTAAAGGCGGGAGAGCATACTTAAGTTGTAACACTTTCCCTGTGACAAAGTCCCCCTTTTGTAGGCTTTGTTGCTGGTATATACCGTATTTATCTATGAGCCAGGACAAGACCACTGATGAATCTTATAAAGCTTGAGGAAGTGACTATGCAAAAGAAAAGCAATCCAGCCTGTTACTCTACTCCAGAAGAGAGATGTGCAAGGACTAAAAACAAACAGTCTTCAGTATTCCTTTCTGGAGATAATATAATTCTTTTATTTGAGATATGTAACTTTCTTTTCCTTTAATTACTACAAAAATAATTTGAATTTTATATAACTCTGTGCTATTTGGGAGTATTACTTTGTGTAGGTTGGTGCAAAATGGAAAATTACAAATATCATTTAAATGTCCTCTGAATAAACTAGGTATAAAAAGAGTAAGAAAACCAAGTTCAATACACTTGGAACAACATTGCTAATGTTATTTTTAAATGCATGTTTATGAATCCATAGTGACACTGCAGAAAGAAAAAAATCACCACTGCATGTAAATTGCTTGTATTTTCCAGTAAATACCACTTTAGTTTTGGTAGTAAAATTTACTGTGCAAAATGGATTATATTCACTCTTCCCTTTGAAGGTGGTTGCACAGTGTGTTTTGTGATCCAAGTTCATGGATTGCAGAAGTTCTTGAAAAGATTATGGGTTTATGAGTTGCTTTAGGTAAAGAAGTTAATCAAATACTGGAAAAAATAAAAGATCTAGGTAAACATACAACTTCAATATAAAAGATTTAAGGTAGGCAGAGTTATGCTTGTCTTACAGAATTACTGTCTGAAACCCTGAAGCTTCAATTTGCATAAGAACTAAAAATGAATCATTTAAGAATCAAGTTTAACACAGTAAACTCAGTTGGAAATATAGGAAAAACATAAAAGATATACTTTAGAAGAATAAACATCCTTGATCTTTTTACCGTGTTCTTTCACTAAATAATTGATACTAAACATAATCACAAAATTTGGGCAGAAAGCTCATGTGACATGATCCTGACTCTTAATAATAATGATAATCATAGAATTCATTGGATGTTTGACATGTGCAAGACACTGACACAGGTATCTCACATGTGGTAACGAACTACATCCTCTTAGCAACCTTAGGAAGGAACTGCTATTACTATCCCCATTTTAGATGACAAAATTTAGACACACAATGGTGAAATAAGTTATCCAAAATCACACATTAACTGCAGCAGGCAGAAATTCAATGTAGATTTAATAGGTAATATGCATTTTTATCACTTACAGAATCCTGTTGATCCCATACAATAATATGCAGGGGGAAAAAGGCCTTTTGAAAAATTACAATGCCCAAGAACATAGCTAAAACATTAATATCATTATAGGTTGTTTAGTCTCTCAAATATTTTCCTAATTCATGCACAATTATTTTGTAAAGTCAGAAATCTGCAGTTTTTCCTTTAAACTATTTTCTTCAGATTTATATATATAATATACAAACCTTGTCATTCCTATTTCAACAGCTACAGAACTTGTAGCCTACCAGCCACCTTCTCTCTTTGTTCTAAAGATATAGAATCTTGAGTCAAGGAGTATTCTCTTCCAAATTTCATCTCCACAATTTATAAGCTTTTACAGATTAACTAAATTGTTATGCCTCTGCATCCTCATCTGTAAAATGGGATCCACTAATAGTACCTACAACACTGAATTGCTGTAAAGATTAGTGTTTGTTAGGATCAATTTTCAAAGATAATTAGTTGAAGCACATTGTGCCTGGCACATAGTAAGAACTCAGTTAAGCCTTCGCTGTTGCTGTTGTTATTAATATAAGTACTAGTATCAGTATTACTCTCAGAATAGGTATTATTGTTGGTGTTGGAAGTAGTCTTATAAGAACAGACTAAAAGTCCTCCCTACACTCAAATTCTGAGCTAGTCTTATAGGAATGAAATCACAAAGGCCAGCTGGCAACATAGATCTTTCCTGACTTGAGGTTGCTTTTCAGAATCGGGAAGGACACATAAAAGATGCATCTCCTGCATGGAAGAGTGGTCACTAAACTTTAGGTTACATCTTCCCTATTTCTCCAGAATGACTGTGCCTCCAGCCCTTCAATCTTCCTCAGTAATAGGCTGTTTAACTTACCTGTGGAATATTGTATAGATTCCCAGGTGTTTAAGGCTGGAAAGAAATTTGTAAGTGAATTATTAAGTTGGTACAAATGTACTTGCAGTTTTTGCCTCATTTTTAATGGCAAAAACCACAATTACCTTTGTACTAAACTACTAGTTGAACAGGTGGGGTCTACAGAGGGCTGTAAAGTCAGGATCTGCTGCTGTGGAAAGAGCTAAGACTACAGTCGGATTGTTCCTCCCTTCTTTCCTTTTTTTTTTTTTTTTTTTCATTTTCTTTGTTTAGAAACATTTATGTATTTTCATATTTTCTAAAATCTTATAAAATATGTTGGTAGATTTGAACCCACAGAACAGTTTCCCCAGAATTATCCAGGAGGATTCAGTCCAGTCATTGTACATGGCATTTTACGACCTCAATAAAACATGTTCCTGATACCTGCCCTTGAGGAATGATGGCATATATTACTGTAAAATGAGGCTTTAGAGGCAGAAACCACTTATTTCCTTATGTGTTATCACATGTTCAGTCTTGGTCACAGTGCCTGACAACTAATAGGTATTTCAAAACCATATAATCAATATGTGTGCTTTTTTAAGCAGCACTTTTCCATAAAGTTGCACTTTAAGATACTTTGTAGTTTTTTTATGGAAATATTTCTAAAGTGAATTGTTACTCTTTTGCTCTACTCCTTTATTAAACTGAGTTTACTTTACCTAATTTAGCTAGTCCTAGAGGACTGTTAGAGATTCTCTCTCTCCTGTGAGCTCTTATTTCCCAGTTGTATCAGCTTTAAAGAGTCCTCTTTCCTGCTTTGTGTTAAATACATTTAAAAAAAAAAAAAAACAGAATGTCCTTATGCTTAGCGTGGGCACCTGCATATAATAGACTATCAATGTCAGTATGTATTTATATATCATCTTATTCCAGAAAAGAATGACACCGGCTTAAACTCTCAATAAAGGTATCGCAGAGTTAAATTAAATTTGATTAATCAGTTTAAACAGTGTACTACAAATATAAGTCAGTAGGTTCTAGGAGAGCCTGACTATAGAACTTTCATACAGTACATGAACTTCATAAAAAGTAAGCTTTGTAAAAACAATGTCTCTGCTTAAAAACCTTTTTCTAATTTACTTCAAGGTTTGCTATCCTAATGCAGACTGGTTAGCTGTAGCCCTGTAGGATTTAAAGAGAGAATAGATTGGAAAAGATGAGTTCTAAATTCAGACAGATTCTCAAAGGCATGATTCTTATGAATATGTATAATGTCAACTCTAGTCTATGTGGATTTCTAGTCCTTTGCAGTTCTAATTTAGCCATTATTTTCAAGCTCTTTTTCTGTGAAACCAATTTACTACGACTCTTTGGTAAGGCTTTTTTAGCATTTGCTAATTACAAGGTTACATCTGCATAATTATTAATTATGGGGTTACATCTGCATAATGGATATTACCAATAATTTAACTTAAATGTTTCAGTTAAAACTTTAAATGCATGGAATTAACCAGAAGTCACAATGAGTTGCTACTGTATCAGTTATAGAATTGAGAAGGAAACAATTCAAGACAAACATAGTAGTGAGTGAAAATTTGAGCTTTACCACTGCATGAATGAGAGGAAAGATGAGTTTGATGCCACAAAGAAAAAGGGGTCATATGTAACCGGGTAGAGAGTTAAGGGAAAGTCTCATCCCAAAGTATATTTCAGCATGAAGGGCTCGTTCAAAATTTATTCTAGGAAGATATAAAAGTGTTTGCTTTATGGGTAATGTTAAAGAAATCTACACTGTCATTTTCTTTGAGCTCAGAATTCAGCCTCAGACATGAACATTGTTTACTGGGTCAGGCTATGTTTTAAGCATTTAAAAATTTTGGAACCTTGTCTGAGCCACTAAATTTTGAGCAGATTTTACAGAGAGTGGCATCATTTCCTAGAAAAACAGCAGCAACAAATGTAGGGAACAGAGGGATGTCCTCAGGGTTAGTGTGTCCAAGGATCAGGACAGTGCTCAACAGAGTAGAGGGGCATTGATACATATAATTGTTCTAGAGAAGTCTCTCTCAGAGGCCATAAGACTAATTTCTATTTAATTTCCTTACTGTCCTATGGAAGAGATTGAAGTCGCCTGGCATCAGTATGGTAAGGACTCTGCCATCATAAAGTCCTGTGGATTATGGAAAGCCCACATAGAAAATAATGGGAAATAAAGGAAACAACAGTACTGTTTAATTTGAAAAGTAGACATTTCTGTGTCTCAAGATATATGAGTTGATGTCTATACACCAAGTCGTTGTTATCTACATGGAAAAAAAAGTAAATGCATTTATTATTATATGATGTGAAGTTTGGTTGTAACAAATTAAAGACTGCACCTTTTTGAGATAGTCATGTAACATTTTCAGTGACTCTCAAGGCATTGTGCACACCATACATGCTTAAAATTCAAGATCCTTGTGACTGAAAGCCAGTTCTGATTATAATAGACACAATTCTCAATGCTAAGTTCTAACAAATTAAATGTGTCCCTGAATGTGGCAATAAAAACTTCTTCTAAGTTTTATTCCATTTTCAAAGATGAGCTCAGTTCCACTTGTCAGCTATGACATGCTGTTAGATCTGTTCTTTTATTGTATTGTTTAAATGTTCAGTGGGCACAAGCTTTTCATTAGGTAAAGAATTAATGTGTTATATTTTCATGACACATTAATTTTAGATACATTAGTCTAAGAGCATGAAAGATTATTTTGATCCAGTTCATCACATAAAATAATGATCACTACCCATTTCCACTTTAAAGGGCATATCTTGATATGCATAGAAGGATAGTGTTGAAAATAATTGTGTTTATGAAATTAATAAATCTCCAAAGTAGTGGTTCAAAAAATATTTTACCCCTTAGGTCATCCTACTGTCCTGTAAGTTAAATATTTTACCCCTTAGGTCATCCTACTGTCCTGTAAGTTACCAACAGTAAGTAGAATTAAATTTACATACTCTTACTATTGAGATGATAGCTGACCTTGAGAAGAATTATTTTAGAGAAGTAGGGAGAGGAAGTTGTCAATTGGGGTGCATTGAGGGGAGAGTATGAGATGAGAACGTGAAATGAAAGATTGCAAACAGCAATTTGAAGAAGTTTTTCTCTAACCAGGAGCAGGAAAAGCATGTGGGAGTTGACGGTGAGGAGGGATGTTGGTACAAATAGTTACCCTTTACATGATGGGGAGTAGCACAAATATGCTGTGGGGAAAAAAAGAGTGACAGGAAAAAAAATTTAAAAACTCCTTGAGTGAATCAAAGAGCATGGAATCCAAGCCTAAGCAGAAGGATTTGTTTCATCAGGAAGGGACCAATGGCCCCATCACGAACGTGGAAAGTCTGACCATCCTGGATACATGAGGTTGGTAGGTCTGATAGTGGGAGATGAGATACTTCTCTTTTGACTGGTACTATTTTCTGTGTGAAATAATCACTTGAAAAAACAAGTCTTGACAGAAAAGGGTTGACGTTTTCACTTTGGGTTATTGTTAGTCTTTAGAGATTGTCATATTCAACATCCCTCTCTGTCCAGGAGCCAGATGAATCGTGCTCAGATATTTTGAATATGGCCATCCAGCAACGAGCAGCTCCGTTTTTCAAGGACAGCCCTTTCCCTGTTTAGACATCACTAACTTTTAGAAAACCTTTTCTTACTGTACCAGTTCTCTACTGCAGCTGTAACAAATTACCACAAGTGAGCTGCTAGAAACAACCCCAGTGCGTTATCATACAATTCTGTCAGTCAGAAGCCTAACGTGGGTTTTGCTGGGCTAAAGTCAAAATTTCAGTATGAAATATAAGAAAGAATCCTTTTCCTTGTCTTTTCTGATTTTTTAAAGGCCATGCACATTCCTTGGCTCATGGCCCCCTTTATTCATCTTCAATGCCAGCACCATTGCATCTCTCTATGTGTTTCTGTTATGGTCAGATCTTCCTCTGACTGACTGCACTTGGAAAAGGATCTCTGCTTTTAAGGGTGCATGTGATTAGGTTGAGCACTTCTGGATAATCAGGATATCTCCCTATCTCAAAGTCCACAACTTTAACCCCATCTGCAAAGGCCTCGTTTGTATTGTAAGATTACATATTCACTGTCTACAGGGATTAGGACATGGATGTCTTTGGGGAATATTATTCTGCCTATCACACTTGTATTAGGTTTAAATCTTTTGCACACTGCCTCTTGACTTACCTTATGGAATTGTGACACAAAATAGAGTCATTTTCCGTAGAATAATCCTATCAGATATTTCAGTGTAAACTTCAGGGGCTCTTGTCTTTTTTCTCCCAAAATTTCTTCTAAACTGCTGTGCCCATAAGTAAACATAAGTCATATTGACATCATTGACATCATGTAGTCTTTTTATACATATAGAGAAATGCATTCATATATAATTTGAAAGTCACAGAGTACAGAGAAACTGGAGTTTATTGAATAGCATTATAGTATATTCTTAGAAGTTCGTGTTATAGTGTCCTTTTCAAAATATGAAAAAGAAGTTTAGATGTAAAATTATGTTTGTTGAAAAGAAAGTGATGAAACTGTCTTTCAAGGAAGTTGATTTTAATTTGATTCAATTTCACAGTCCTTAATTAAACATTACTGTTACCTTATGAAACGTTACTGTTACCTTATGAAACATTACTGTTACCTTATGATCTCTACCCTAACGGCCTGGGGCTAATTGGGAAGATGGGCACAAATGGTTTTATTGTATTATAATAAATGAAATGATATAGTAATTATAGGATGCAATAGGAAAATAGCTTCGGGCAGAAGAACTGGTAAAGAACTTGTCTCCTGAGCTAAATTTTAGTAGATGAGAAGTTAGGAAAGTATACTGTATGGCAAAAGCTTTCCAGACAACAGAAATAGAAGAAGCAAAAACACTGTAAAGCACCAAACATTATAGAGGGAGTATATTTGGTAAATATCAAGAAGCTCATATGAATAGTACTAGCAGTACTTTTAAATTCTGATTAGCATTGACTATCAGCTAACTTTTCTAAGTGCTTTATTCTTTTAACCTTCATAGATATCCTGTAAGGTAGATACCATAATTACCTAAATTCATTAGTTTAGGGAACTGAGGCACAAAGAGGTTAAGCAACCTTCCAACAGTGTATAGCAAATCCAAGGTTTAAAACTCTGGAAGTCTGAATTCAAAGATTGTGTTACACTATACTGGCTCTCAGGATAACCAGAATATAATGAATAAAACGAAGAGTGGTGAATGATAAGGAATGTCAGCAGGAATTTTTGTTAGAGCTGGGACCTTAGCCAGTTGTGGAAGGGCTCCCTTGATGGGGGTAAACAGAAGTGCATCATGGTCAGGTCACATGTCACTGTGGTTGTCATTGTGATTGTGGTTATGTGGAGGGAGTGGGAAGTGATCAAAAGAGAAACATGCTAAAAGGTAATTCAGAGAGGACACTTATCCAGGTAAAATATGACAAAAATATAGCGGAGTTAAAAAAAAAAAAAAATGCTGAAAATGATAAATATTTAGGAAGTAAAATAACGGGATGTGATATTTGTACACATGAGTATGTAATATGATAAAAAGGAGGTAAGAGATAACACTCAGTGTTATAGTTTGACTTTTGAACTTTTGTAATTTACTAAGTTAGAGAACACTTAATAAGAGCAGAAAATACGTTTAAGTTGAACATACTGAAATAGAGCTGCTTGTGAGAATTCCAGGCTATGCCACTAGGCGGCGGCATTCGTGCGCCTGCATTGTGCGAATTCCGCCCAAGCTTTACTCCCTGCATGATTTGTTAGTGAAATTCTGATTGTCTAAAGATCTCCCCTTCTCTACTTCTGTTGTATTACTAGTTTCTGACCACACGATGGAGTCATTTCTTCACATTTCCTCACACTGATTTTGTTTTTTTAAGAAAATCAATCCAGTCAAACACTAGCTGGAATAAAAGACGTTTAAATTTTCATAATATTCATCTGAAAATTTAGGTTCTCTTTGGCAAGAAACACAACAATTAATTCGGTGGGTATTCAGAACCAGCTTCAGGTTATTTAAAATGAAAATTGAGATTGCTGGAAAGCATTAATTAATCCAGGAGCATTGATTTTAAAAATTGTTTGGAGACACTGAAAAAGCATAAATATATAACTACTTGAGAAACTTTATTAAGTCTGAATCAAATTTGGAATTCATTTAAAACAGGTGATTGACTGTACACAAGTATATTATCAAGCTACATTCTGTTTTGTGTATGATCCTGCCAAGTTTTAATAAATATTAGTCTTCAACCTTTAATCAATAATGTTTTAGAAGAAAGTAGCAACAAATGATACTGGTAGAGCACCTTCCAGTTTACTGTGCTTTCACAAGCCTTATTTCGTGTGACAATGAAAGATCAATCAATTAAACCCCTATTCCAAGGAAAATGTAAAGAACTGATAGATTCTAGACAAAGAAAAAAATAATACCATTACCTTACACATTTATACTGCCTCTGGTACACTCTTGATCTTTAACAATGTATCTTCAATTTATTATCCAAGGTATGTTACAACGCTTTTAAATTTCTGCAACAATAGAAACATATGGTTGTTAACCTTTCACGGCTAGATTGAACGACTTAAAAAGGGCTTCTGAAGTCTTCAACTTAGCATTTGTCCTCCCAGGTCAGATAATCCCTCCTATTTTTTCTCACAGGGTGATCAGTCCTTTTGAAATGATCTCTCTCTCAGACCACGATACTTTTGCAGTTCTTTGTTCAGAATCTGGGTACCTGAAATCCCTATCCCACATGACATTTTTATGCTAAGGTGTAACTGGGAGGAAGCCTCAATGGAAAGACTGTCATTCTTAATTTTACAGTCATCTAGTGTGCTTTCACTGCTCTCCAGACAGAGGTCTTATGGAGTGGCTAGGATTCCAAATTCATGGACAATTTTCAGTTTTTATCTCATAGGGTCTCTCTAATACATACAGCATTTCTTTCTTCCTGCAGAACTGTGTGCCAGATTTCTTCATGCATTTCTGGCCACTCTTTCTCAGCTTCTTTTTGCCTGTCTCCTTCACTTCTGTCTCTATATTCTGTTAAACACCAGATTTATTTATTTATTTATTTATTTTTTTGAGACGGAGTCTCACTCTGTCGCCCAGGCTGGAGTGCAGTGGCCGGATCTCAGCTCACTGCAAGCTCCGCCTCCCGGGTTTACGCCATTCTCCTGCCTCAGCCTCCCGAGTAGCTGGGACTACAAGCGCCCGCCACCTCGCCCGGCTAGTTTTTTTGTATTTTTTAGTAGAGACGGGGTTTCACCGTGTTAGCCAGGATGGTCTCGATCTCCTGACCTCGTGATCCGCCCGTCTCGGCCTCCCAAAGTGCTGGGATTACAGGCTTGAGCCACCGCGCCCGGCCAAACACCAGATTTATTTCTCTAGCTTAGACCTCTTCTATGAGCTGAGGTCTTACAGATAAAATTGAATTATTGATGTTTTCCACTTTCCTACCATAATGAATGATATGATCATCCATTCTCTCACTGTGCAAATGAGAAATCTCACACCCATCCGTTTCCTCTCTCTTCTTTAATGCCCATATTTAAATTCAGTCCTTCAATGTGCCTTATCAAATCTATTTCAAATTGTACCCCACTAAATTCTTGTCTATTTCCATTGTCAAAAGTTGATCTACTCTAAAATTTTCCATTTGGGCTATTATATTAGACTCCTAATTGCTGTTGTGTCTTTCTCTTTTGCCCTCTTTCAATCTATCCTCTGGAATCTCAAAGTAATCTTTTAAAAACATAAATACACCTAATGCTACTTATTGTGTAATACCTTTCAATGACTTACTATTAGATGCAGAGTAAAATCCTAACTACTAAATTTGATACAGTTTGGCTGGTATTTTTCGCTCCTCTTTCTTAAGTAACTCTTCCCTCTTTTCATTATTCCATAGTCACCAATATTTATGCAACTTCTCAGCCCATGAGTATTTTCTTCCTGCATTCACATATCTTAATTTTAATTAGTTCTTAGTTTCCCTGGCTCTTCCTCATCTTTCAAGTTTCAGATTTAGTAACACTTCCTCAAAAAGGCCTTCCTCACTCCCTGTCCCATTATGATCCCCAATAGACATTATTGTGTATTTTATTTATTTTATTTGTGAACATTTATTTGCTTATCTATTTCCCTTGTTAGAATATAAATTCCTTTGAAGGTAGACAAACTTACTTTTACCTACTACATTATTTAAGTCCTACAGAGTAGGTGATAATTGATATTCACCAAAAGAGTAAATGAGTATATTTTTACATCAACTTGTGTTGCGGTTAAAGTCTGAAGAAATCATCGTGGAAAAAGGTAAGTAAAATCATAACATTTTGTTGAGAAACATGGGAGGATAGAGTACTGTGGGGAGGACCATCAAGGTAGCGTGCTGCTGAAGGAAACACCAAGTAAGAAGGGTGGATAGAGGGGCCTAGCAAGAATGACAGTAGCAGTCTTCATAAGCATCTATGATCTTAGATTGAAATATTGATGGAAGTTATTTTGGAAAATAATTTTTGTTTATTAAAACCCAAAATTGTTAATGGTAAACAACCAAAAATATTAATGGTGAAAGATCTTATTTTAGATGGTCTGTCTAGTAAGAAAAATGTGGAGGATAATCTTTTGAAACAGATAACCTAATAGGCACAGATACAAAATACAGCTGCCATTATAGACATCTCAACTATCTGGATGCCTGATTGACTCAGCAAAAAGCACAGCATTTAATTACATCTAGAACCTTGACTCAGGATTATAATACACTGGAAGTGGCTACAGAAAATCTAGGCTGTTAGGGAAATTGAATCCTCTCGGTGACTTCCCTAGCTTTTCTCTGTTGCACATATCACCTTCTAATATACTATGTAATTTATTTATCTGACTATTGACTGTCCTGCCTTATTGAATGTATGCTCCAAGAAGACAGGAACCTTTGTCTATTTTGTTAACTTTAGTATCTCCTTCACCTAGATAGCAGGGGCTCAATAAACTTTTCTTTAATGGACTGAAATAAAAGTGAACTACAATATTGTGCTGGAAATAATGTGAGAGTGTGGGAAAAATACTTCCAAAATGCATATATTCTGAGACTTAGAAACTACTTCTGGGCATTCATCCTAGGAAAATAAGTGAGCAATACAAATACATAATGATATTAATTGTGATACTTCTATAATAATAATGAATAAAACTTAACAATCCTTAATAATGGCAGATTCATTAAACAAATTCTGGAAATTCCACACAATGCAAACCTAAGCAGACAATGAAAATGATACTGTGGAGATGTAAAGATATTTTACATATATTGCTCAGGGTAAACTCAGCTCATATGACAGAACAGTCTTTGTAATATGTATAATAGTATACAATAAAGCATATATTTGTGTGTGTATATACGCACAGTATTTCATAGACTAAAGCTTGAAAGGTTATGCACTACAATACTGAAAGTGGTTCTCAAGTGGAATTATGTGTGATTTTCCCCTTTTGTGTGTTTTCTAATTGTTCTACAATGAGTATGCATTTTTGGATGAAAAACCAAAAGGATATATGGTTTTTTAAAAAGAATCTTTACTCCAGAAATTTTATAAATGACTATGCTGACATCCAAAAATGTTAAATGGCATGCTAAAGATCATGCAGCATCTTAATTTTCCTTTCAAAGAGCATTAACTCTGAGTAACTAAGAAAAGAAATAAGGACTTGAAACTCCAAGCTTAATTCTGATTACCAAGAGAAAACATCATTTAAGCAAATGGAAGATTAGGACAATCAGGCTATATGATTTAGAATTTTTTCCAGCTAAGATTAGCACAGCAAATTACAAAAATAAAATTCAAAACAAAGGTCGACTCTTAATTGGAAATGGAATTCAGAATGAGTAGAAGACTCTGAAAATGGAATATTTGACGTTACAAATGTTTTACTAATTAGGAACAGGAACGCCATCCTAAATACAGCCTGGCTACCTAGTGTGCTCTCCAAAGAACGCTTAGTGTAACCGGGGCCTTCTGGTGTGGAGGGATGAGTCATAATTCAGGACAGGTACATGAAGATAGCCAGGGAGGCCACGGAACTTTCAAACACTTCAAACAACAACAACAAGAAACCCTATATTCAAGCAGAAAAAGGGAAGTATGATGAGTAAGTTTGATTGCTTAGAATATGCATTGATTCAAAAGGAATTTTGGGTGGGTAAGTGGGAAAGATGATGCAGTTTCTCTGCTGCTTCCATGTGTCTCCTCAATAATGCTCATCTTTAAACTAGAACGTTGAGGAAACTGAAGACCCAGATGTTCTGTTGGCCTCACTAAACTAGAAACTGATAAATGAAGTTGATATTGAGAAAACTAAACACCAAAATATTTTTGCTGACTTTACCAAACTAAAAACTGTTAAATGACAGTGGTAACGGCTGTGTTCCCGGTGCCCAGCTCAATGGCTGTTGTGGAGAGTAGGTACTCCATAAACATCTGTGAAGGAGAGTAGAAATGTGAAGATTATCAGAAAAAGCAAAATAATTTAACCAATTCATCTGCATTTTCCAAAGAATATACACTTGGAATGCAAGAAGAAAAACTTGCGAATTAGATTAGATTTTATAAAAATTAAAGAGCTTTGTAGAGCATCAGCAGATTGAAACATAAACGTTTTTATTATCAGGATGCATTGCATGAACAACAGACAGGTGAAACTGACACTAAAATCAGGTAAAAATTCTAGGAATTTTAGGAACATTCTGGAAGAAAAGTGTGATCATATGGAGATTGCCAACAAGTCCCAAACCCTATTTCATATTTTGATAGTGTCACTAGGTTGATAAATTTTATAAATGCCTTTATAATGTCTCTGCATTTCAGCAAGGTCTTTGCCTATTTTAGCAAAGTCTGACTTTCACAAATCCCTCTTATTGTCCAAGAAAAGAAATACGGACTGTATGAAAATGGTATTAGGTTAGTTCATGTTGTTCTCTTAAGGTGACCCCTGCCCAAAAATCATTCAGTTTATTTTTTGTGTGTTCATATTTGGGTTCTGACTTGATCTTGTAAAGGCCTTTTAGTGTTTAGAAATTGAAGAAGTATTAATCTCTGAGTGTCACTCTCATTTAAAAAGCAAAAATACTAACAAAATTGCTTAAGGTTGTCATGGGATGAAAGATCAATTATATGCAAATCTTTTGAAACCTGTGTAACACTGCTCAATATATTAGTATAATTGTCATAATTTTCAAGATAGCACTGTTTTCAAGATGGTAGCTTCAGAATGTAAACAGGGTCAAAAAGACAGTTCTTTTTTTTTTTTTTTTTTAATGGGAAGATCTGTACGTAAATGTAGACTGAGGTATAGAATTCAGGATAGAGGAAGTTGAAAGTACTGGAAATAAAGAGGGTCAGGAACAGAGTCTTGGGAGAAAGTCAGTAGTAAAAACTATTCATTAATTTCTCCAACATCCTTCTTTTTGATATATTTGATGGCATTAGAACTTATATTCTGCAGACTCATATGGTCCTGGAAAAATTGTACACAAAAAAAATTATTTGTATGATTTGAACAACTGTTACTTAAAGGTGAAGACATTTCTTAATCTAAATTGGCATTACTCATTTATATTATTAAACAAATTCCGTATTATTAAATTCCATATTGCTATGCTCTAAAAGCTTGTTTCCACCCCACCCCCCTGCCAAATTCATATGTTGAAATTGTAACTCCTAAAATGATATTAGGAAGTGCATCCTTTGGGAGGTGATTAGGTTATGAGGCTGGAGGCCTATTGAAAGGGGTTAATGTCCTTATAAAATAGCTCATTCTCCCGTCCCACCATGTGAGAGGACAGCTGGAAGATGCCCTCTGTGAACAAGAAGGCAGGCCCTTATAAGACGCAGAATCTGCCAGTGGCTTGACTTGGACCTCCCAGGCTCCAGAACTGTAAAAATAGAAATAAAATCTACACGGGAGGCTGAGGCAGGAGAATGGCGTGAACCCGGGAGGCGGAGCTTGCAGTGAGCCGAGATCGCGCCACTGCATTCCAGCCTGGGCCACAGAGGGAGGCTCCGCCTCAAAAAAAAAAAAAAAAAAAAAAAAAAAATTGAAATAAAATAAAATTTCTATTGTTTATAAGCTACCCAGTTGATAGTATTTTGCTGTAGCAGCCCAAATGAACTAAGGCACGTATCTTAGACTTCTATTTCCATCTTTAAAATGGGAAGAAATTTTTTTCCAGCTACAAATTTGCTATATTTAAGGCAGATGATATTATTAGAAGTCCATTCTAGAAATTCTGAGTATTTGGATGTAAAAGCAGTGTTGTACCATGTCCTATTTTATATGTATCTTTGATAGTAGTGGTTAACAATAACCTGCTTTGTAATATCCTAAGAAAAAATAACAGTTGTCAATTCAGATATTTGGTTGTGACTTTATATAAACGTCTGTGTGTGTGTGTGTGTGTGTGTGTGTGTACTTTTCTTTATTTTTCTGTCTGAACTTTACGTTTACTATATTCCAGTACAGTGGTGACCTTGATTTATTCTAGATGAGATCAGGGCTAAATTCTACTATTTTGTAAGGTACCCCACCAAGTTTTATAGAAAGCCTAATGAATATCTCCAAACAACATTATTTTGAATAGGAAATGAAGGAGAGCTTTTCCCAGAGGAATATACAGTGTTTTCATTTCAGCAACACTGAATTCCCACTACACATAGCCCCATGGCCTTGAGTAAGTAACGGACTCAATATGATGCTATTTTGACAACGTGACTTTATAATGACTTCATGCTATGTGTATCATGTTTCCATTCAGAATGGAATAGATTCAATTTAAATATCAGACAAATGTTTATGATAGCAACTAACCGCAATTGGCTGCACTTTTTCTGGCCATAAAATTGGAGGCTTTAGCCGTAGATACAGATTTATCATAAACTAATTTATTTACTACAATTGATAGAATTGGGCTTTTTTTCAATATTGCCTGCAGTTTATTAAAATGTTAGACTGAGTCTTTAGTAAATCTCCATTTAATGTACTTTTCTAGTGTTATACTATGTTTTTTTGGAATGTCCTGGTTCAGCAATAGAGTTTATAGCTAGATGAGATTACAGGCTGGTAACACCCAGATAGAGTTTGGACAGTAGGACATAACTGTTTATCACATCAGGCAAATAAAGTGGAAACTGGCTCTCCCCTGCTTCCTTTCCCCCACCCTCACTTTAAAAAAAGTTTTTAGCTGCACAATTTAAAATAGAAAAAGGCTGTTCCAATAAAAACACATTTTTGTATTTATTTGATAGTGAATTGAAGTACAGCAACTTTTAAGAAAAAATAAGTCCTGAGTAGTTTCACAAATAAATTCCTTTTGG
This sequence comes from Trachypithecus francoisi, assembly GCF_009764315.1. NCBI lineage: Eukaryota > Metazoa > Chordata > Mammalia > Primates > Cercopithecidae > Trachypithecus > Trachypithecus francoisi. Next base: position 40,343,824 of record NW_022681472.1, read on the forward strand.
TAAAATATTATTTCTTTTTAATTGGAGAGATAATAGTAACAAATCAGGCGATGTGTTTAAAGCAACAAAATGGTAACAATAACAACAAAACATTGTAAAAGAGGCTATGAGTCAATACTAACTAAACATTAAATTGCATATGGCATTTGGGAAATGAGGACCAAACAGCTTAGTTTTTGTATATATGCAAACTGTATGGGTCATATCACTTCTAAATTAGGAAAAATGTGTATGCCTACCTCTCACGTGTTTTTTCTATTAAGACAGAGGCATTCTGCCACCATAGAAAGATCCATCAAAGTCTATGCAATCAGCCAAACTTAGACTTCAATCCAGTCCTACTTAAAATTGTTTGGCTTGGGATGAGATACTTAACTTTTCTTCAGTCTTGACTTCACGAAATTACAGGTTTGTACCATCGGAAAGGTTACTGATGATAAAATGATATAATGAATATAAATGACTTAGTACAGTTCCTGCCAAACAAAATACCTCATTACTTAGTAAATGTCATAACTGTACTTGTAAAGATCACAGATTAAACTAAGCATCAACCTGACAGTGTTAACTTTTATATTGTTAGATTAGATTAGAATTCATATTACTACATTTTGTATTCATGACCTCCACATCTAAATAAGAGTACACATTATAACATGCTCTAGTGACATGGATTTATATGTTGCCCCTAAACATATCTCTTCATTTATGCTTTTATTTCTTTCCTCCCTACTTTTGACCGGTATCTTTTGTCTGCTAACAATACTCTTCCCCTGTCTTTGTGTCTGCCTTTCAAAGGCCTGTGCTCTGCATTTATGAAATTCCAGATGAACCACTATATTTTCCATGAAGCTTTTTAGAAAACACATTTAAAATAAACCTGTCACTCTCTGTCATTCCTACAGTACTTGTCATTTTATTAAACTTCTGAAGCTAATTATGAAATGTTTGTGCTATTGGTCTGTGAGTTGCTGGCACCAAAATACATTTACTGTACTCTATTTTACATTCTCCATAGCTTATAACACAGTCTCATGTATTCAGTACATTACTAATAAAGGTTTAGTAGCCCTTATTATATGTATATATTCAAAACACTTATTAATAAGGGCTAAGAAGTCAGGAAATTTTCTAGGATTAAAGTTTAAACAATGGGAAAAAATCGATAAAAGACTGAGGAAGGGCTGGTCAGAAAGATGGAAGAGAAGCCATAGTATAGTGTGTCACCGACAGAAAAGAGAACTTCAAGGAGTTGGAGGAGGTCAACGCACTAAATTGACAACCACTCCAATTTTTCTTGAACTCATTCTATTGATATCAAATGGTGGGAAAATGATAAACTACTATTTTCTTTTAGGTTGGTTCCATGGCATTTATTGAGTTGAAGCCTTTAATCCTGTAAACTGCACTCAGAATTCTAGTTCTGACCTTGAAAAGCCCACACCTAGTCATGTAGCTAGGGAGAACCTGCTGTTTGTCAGATAATGGTGGTGAAAAAGGTATGCAAGATCGTAATCATTCTTTATTCCTGCCATTATAAAGCGAACATCCTCATTGCTGAGAGTAATGAGGATAACTGATTGAACATTTACAATGTTAAGTAGCAGGCTAAGTACTTTACATATTTTTTATTTTATCCTCACATTTCTAAGAGAAGGTGTTCTATAAAAACAAAATGGAGGCATCAAAAAGTGAAACAATATTTAATTGTTACAGTATGTTGGAAAAAAAAGGTAAAATCAGTCTGATTATCTTCTGCTTTACATCCCTTCCAATTGTTTATAACACCTGTCATATCTTTTAAGTACTATCTTCTGTAGAAGAGCCATTTCCAGGTTCTTCAACCATTTTTTTAAATGACAAAGTCTCCAGGCCTTTTGTTTTCTGGATAAATTTATCAGAATATGATAATGTGGACAAAAAACTCTTTAAAACATTTTTGGAGATAGTTTCCAAGCACAATAGAATAATCAGCTCTGTTACTGGAGCAACTTCAGTTCTACTGACATAACATTCAGCTTTTTGATAGGTACAGATACTACTGAGAGATTTACAAAAAAAAAAAAAATCATAAAACCCTCCAGATATTTTCATATGAAGTAAAATTATGTCATCTTGCCCTTGGATATAAAGTATTTTGAGGTAATTCTTTCTTTAGGTCCAGGAGATATAATAAAATGGCACTGAAAGTATAGGTCTAGAAGAGAACTTATTTAACACACGGCTCTTAGCATGGTGCCTGGAATGTAAGTTATTCAATCAGTGTTAGCTCCTCTTCCTATTAGCTTTGTGTTCTAGAGATGAGGAAACTGCACTCTCATTTTCAACCATTAACTTCATGCTTTATGACACAATATGTGAACCTACAGTATCTTTGGTTTTCTCAATCTGAACATAATTAAAACTCCTTGGCTTTTTGAACTTCTGGTTAATCCTAACATAAGACTGTCAGACACCAGTATTTTGGTTCTTCCATTATGTCCCATTCTTGTTTATGTGACCTCTTTCGATGATGTAAAGTGTCATTTTCCAACAAGAGTTCATTTGAAAATCCTCTGTTACCACACATTTTCTTTAGAGTCTCTGCTTCTTTCTTATCAGAATTTTCTGATTGTATTATCAGGATTTAATTTTGTGCATGTCTACAAAAAGCCACCTTTCTTTTTAACAGCACTGTCTAGAACCATTATTCTTGTATTTGCTCTGAAATTTCTTATATCTACTCTCCAAAATGTGGAATTCATCACCCTTATCAGTGATTTCTTTCTGGATGATATAAATTCAAAATAGAAACATACTTTTCCCCAGTAGTTTGGTAAATACAAGCAAGTTGCTTTAGTATCATAGAATAGAATAATTCTTCCTGTGAGAGATGGAATGTACGCAGAACAAGTCAGGAAATACACACATTTTTTATAACAATAAAAGTATCCAAAAGCACCCCCATTAGTAGCTCTCCCCTTGTTACATCTTGATACTATCAGCTGAGTGATCTATATTAGGACAATATCACCGTGCCCTCCATCTAGCTGGACAGCCTATTGTATACTACCACAAGAATAACACCACACTTTTTCCTTTCATCATCACCCAAATGTTACTCTGCTTTTTTCCACCTACAGATTCTTGGATCTTTTACAAGCATTTATATTATTGACAAACAGGGCTATTCCACACTTACTTTTAGACTGGTTTCTTTTTGATGAAGAAAATCCTTCTATTGTCATAAAAATTTATTGCTGGGACTGATACGTATTTTTCAAATGTGAGGAGGGAAACTATATACCATCATTGAAGCACATCTTTAAATCTGTTTATGGGTAAAATAACAATATCATATGTTTCTTGCAGAAAAAGTCCCTCATGGCTTATTTCTCATACTTTCACCCAAATGGAATAGCTGTTTATGCTGATGTTCTAACTATTCTGCTGTGGCTAGTCTTCACCTATGGAAGCTTGGACTGTGTCATATCTGAAAATTAATAACAGAAAATTAAACTACCATCCTATCAGAAAATATGCATACAGTTATGTAGATACTTGGTAAAATGTTATTATACTATTTAGGTTCTTATCCTTAATGTTCCAAAATTCTGTGAGTCCATGATTCTAACATGCAAGAGAGACAAAATATGTTTCATTTGATACTGCAGACATTTTATCTAATCAAAAACTATTGACTTCATCAATTCAAGTTTTGTTTATTCTAGGACAGTTTTGCCCTTTCAAGCCTGTATTTTCAGGTATTTAAAGAGATGAGTTAGATTTGAAACTATTGCAGTTCATAGTAGAGGAAGTAGTAGTAGTAGTGGTAGTAGTAGTAGTAGCAGCAGCAGCAGCAGCAGCAGCAGCAGCAGCAGTAGTAACAGTAGTAGTAGCAGTAGTAAATGTATCCAAGGTCAGGTGACATTTCCTAGAAGATTTTTATGCATTTTCTCCTCTGCTCCCAATCAGGCCTGCAAGGATAACCAAACATAAGTCCAACCACTGGCTGCTTGCAGAATCCAATAACAAGACTGAGTTATGGTAGAAAGAAAGTGACTTTATTTACCAAAATTAGTAATGGGGAAGTGGCCAGATTTACATCTAAAGTAATCACTTCAAAGTTTAGGCTGGGGAGAGGGTCTTTAAAGGGGGAACTTGGAATGGTAGGCATGAGGGAAGGGTACTCAGTACAAGGTCTGCATATCTTGTTCTGGTGGCTATTTCTAGCTGTGGTCCTCTGGAGTGTGGACTGGGATTATCTCAACAATAGCTGGTTTGTTGACTAACCACCTTGAGGTAATCTCTGGAATTTTGCAGCTGGGTCTCCATGCATTGTCTGTTTCAAAGTTACCCCCTGGAACTTCTAAGTAAGCTCATAATTAGTACAGGCATACAGTTAGATAAATGTGCATGGTTTAAGGGAGTGTATGATAAGAAAAAGAGGGATGTGTTGCTTCAGAGAAAGTACATTTAAAAGCTAGAACAAATAGATTTAACAGATATTTACAGAACATTCTACCCAATAACTGCAGAATATATATTCTATTTATCAGCACATGGAACTTTCTCCAAGACAGACCATATGACAGGCCGCAAAACAATTCTCAATAAATTTAGGAAAATTGAAATTATAACAAGTACTCTTTCAGATCATAGTGGAATTTGGAAATCAGCTACCAAAAGAACCTTCAAAACCATGCAAATACATGGGAATTAAATAGCCTGCTCCTGAATGTTAATTGGGTCAACAATGAAATCTAGATGGAAATTAAAAAATTATTTGAACTGAATGATAAAAGTGGCACAACCAATCAAAACTTCTGGGACACAGCAAATGTGGTGCTAAGAGGAAAGTTCATAGCCTTAAATACCTACATCAAAAAGTCTGAAAGAGCACAAATAGACAATCTGAGCTCACACCTCAAGGAACTAGAGAAACCAAAACAAACCAAACCCAAACCCAGCAGAATAAAAGAAATAACCAAGATCAGAGCAGAACTAAACTAAATTGAAACAATAAAAATACAAAAGATAAATGAAACAAAAAGCTGGTTCTTTGAAATAAATAAATAAAATTGATAGACTGTTAAGATTAACCAAGAAAAAAAGAGAGAAATCCAAATAAGCTCAATTAGAAACAAAATAGGAGATTTATAGCAGAAATTTGCTGGAGCATTATGGTGCAGGGAACTAAGAGCTTCTGACAAAGTCTATCCTCAACCCTATGCAGAGTGTACAATGGCAATAAAATCCTTAGCAACCAAGGTAAACAATGAGCAGAATATCAATTATATTGTATATGAGAGTCTTGTCTGTATTAAGAAGTTAACTAAACCATGTTGTTATGGAGTCCTGACAAAGATCATCTATAACAGAAATATGAGTATCTAATGCATGCATAGCTTGGGTTATATTGTGAGAAAAAAAAATATATATATATATATACACACACACACAAAGAGAGAGATGGGATGGAGACTCAATATTTAATGTATTACACTAGGCCTTATGAGTCTAAAGGTCTTTTTATGACATAAAGGCATGCAAATGTGCACTTTCTGTAAACTGGGCAGAACTAGCCCATGGCTGGTGGTCTTTCCTCAGGAGAAACTTACTAAAATTAATCTTTTATTTAATTAAAGCTATAGTTGCTTGTGGAATAAGGGCCTGGGGGCGGGGGGGCAGTTAGTCAGCTTATTGACTTCTAGAGATAAAAAAAAAAACTGTATGTCAGTTAGAACATATTTTATTCTTTAAGTGTAGGAGTATGTGACTTAACCCATGCCTGGCATCATCTTAGGTCCTGTGCATAATTTTGTGTTTTGTTACAACAAGCCTTTTCTGTCAGCCTTATGATCTCCATTTTAATGCTAATGCTGATCAGTTGTGTCTAAATCAAAAAAAGTGAGGAAAGGTACAGTGAAGCTTATCTGAGTCTTCACTTGCTGTCATGGCCTGAACTGATTTTTTAGGTTTTTTTGGGATTTCCTTTGGCCAAGATGGGGGATCCATTCAGTTTGCTGGGGGACTTAGAATTATTTTGTTTTTTGTTTATATTTTCGCTTTTTTTTCAAAGTATACCAGAAGCAGTACTGATGGCCAACCTTCTATTTTGCCCCATATCAATGCTGAGGTGGTGTGCTATCTGCCCCTGGTCCATCATACACCTTGGTGGGATCCTTATGTCCAACGAACTTAGAGTCAAAAGAATTAAAGCCAATTAAATGCTCTAAGCAAGACAGGCATGGAGGTGGGAAGGCACTCATTACTCCTTAAAACCCTTTAATCAATATAATAGGCAAAATTCCGAAGCCAAAAAATAAGGTCATAAAGTTGACTTATCTGTAAATTCTGTGCATTTAGCTACTATGATCTTGGCTTGTAGAAATTAGCTATACAAAACACAAATATTTTGTTCAGCTATTTAGGCATCTGTGTGCCTGTCCCTGACTTAGAGGGTCTGAATAAATTTGTATAGCTTTCATAAGCCCCAGCTGTAAATCAGAGACTTAATTTAGGATTTGTTCTTTAAGATGTTTGACAAAGGTATTAAAAGGCTCAAAATATTTTATTGCAACAGAACCACAGGTCATTGTAAAACAATAGTTATTCATTTAACCCAAGTAATATTCAAAAGACTTTAAAGGCAATACAGGAGATTACATGGATGTAAAAACATTAATTATTTTAAATATCAGTTTTTTAAGGAATTAGAAACCTAATAAAGACAGCATAGGAATTATTTTGATAAAACCTAAAATGTTGTCTCTTAAGCAAGTTACCAGAAAGGCAAAGAAAAACCTGCAATGTGACTGCTTCTTATGGGAAGCCCATTTACATAACTTGGAAATTAAATCTGATGAAAAAGTACATGAATTTAATCAGATGTGGGAAGAGTGTGTTAAGATTATGAGTATAGCAAGGGGATATATTATTCTTAGTAATTGCTTTCTGATTACATTGAAAAATTTAGACATATCAAGAAAAGCCAAGATGACAAAATCAACTTATACTAGAGGAAAACATTGCTTTTCTAGACCCTCAAGATAAAATGTTTTCACATCAGGCCTCAACAATAGTTAGAACTGGAGGAAAAAACTTACAGAAGCTCATGAAAAAGCTGAAGAAGAGCGTTATCTCAAGCTTTCTCAAGGAGAGAAAAAGCTAAAAGCGGTGGGAGACCACAGAAACTGAACTTCTGAGGTATGATTCTGAGAAGTTTTCAAAAGAAACAGGATATAAAATTAAAAATCAAAATCTCCTGTAATTTTATTAAGAGCCAATTACTTTCTTAAGAAAATCTCATTATAACAAAGGAGACCAATCTTACAAAGACCATTATAAATAGTTCCCTTGTAATTATAGTCAACTGCATTATATACAAAACTTCCTTTATAATTTTTCTTTCACAAACCTTATTATAGCTTACATAGACCGTTTATACCATGCTTGGACTTTCTGACTTGTATTAAATTTTCATCTTTTCTAAATAACCAGTAATTTTATTTTAGGACAAGAATTTATCATTTATCATATAAGCTCTTTTTTCATATAAAATTATTCTCTTTTCTTTATAACCTTTTAATTTAAAATATATTTTATATCCATAACTTTCTTTATATCTCTGTCCCCTGCTTACTGGTTTATTTTTACCTTTTTTAAATAAATAACTTTAAAATAACCTCCAAATTATTCCTTTTTAACATTAGAATACAACTAACAGAATTATATATTAACTAGAATTATGAATTTTAGTAACTTTCAATTTTAGTAAAAACTTAGGGGTTAAGAAATCCTGAACTATTTGTCAGATATTAGCATTTTATAGATTAAGCCATTCCACAGTTTTAGAAACATGTTTTCCTACATCGTGGTATTTTCTTAATTGGGAATGACAGAGACATCCAAGGAGCACTTATTATTTAATTCAAAATAATTTTAACTTTTAAATTATACAAAAGGTACACTTATGTCATTAATATATACTCAATTTTTCCATTATTAGCAGTTTAGATTACTTCTGAAAAGTGTCATAATTACACAAAGCCAGTCATTATTTAAAGTTATTTCCCTGTTAACCATTTTTAAAGTCTGAACATTAGGTGAATACCTAAGTAAGAAACTTAAGCACATGTGTATTTTGCCAGCAACTCAGAAGATTCAGCAGTTTTTATGGAAACAGCAATCATAAATTAATCTTATTTGTAAAAAGAAAAAATCATATAAACAGAGATTACTTTGTTTTTGCCTAGGTCTTACAACCTTTATGCCAAAACATTGATACCTTAAACATTTAGCAAAGGCAAATGTAAAACTTATTTATCCAGACACAAATTATGCCCATGCTTCTGAAGGCATTTTTTAAAATTTAGTAATATTTTTATTTACTAACTAGTTTTATTTATCTAAGATTCATGTGAATGGAAAGCATTTGGACTTAATTTATGAGTACTCATTTACTCATGAGCCAATTTGGTAGCATACTAAATATGACAGAACATAATACATGTATATTACATAAATACATCTAAATGCACGTATACATACATGCACAAACAAAGATCCAATAGCTTTTACCTTGGAACTCTAGCCATGAAATAGCACCACAGACTCATTGACTTATAAAAGATAGCTGACTCCACAAGTTATTTTTCTGACAAAATTGTAACCTATTCACATAGCTAAACTTTGTTTGCCCTGATAGGTAATCCAAGGAAAGCTGTGAACCAAAATTTTGAGTAAAGCAGCCTCTCTGGAAATTTCTGGGGTTTTTTAAACTTAAGAATAAAACTCTTTTACCTTTTTTTTCCTTTTCAGTTTCAAACATGTTTCCAATGTTTACATTCTGATAGACCATAAATAATGAGTCTTATCTCAGCACCAACGACTTAGTAACAGCAGATTTAAAGCAGGAAGAAAGAAAAGATAAGAAGACAGAGAGCTTTAGAAGATTCCACTTAACTCTCTAGTTGCAGATTCACCATTTGAGCTCTGAATTTTTCTTGCTGTAATTTGTCTCTCAGTTCAAAATGGGCACAAAAGGGCCATAATATGTAACCAGCTGTAGCCTTAAAGAGGATGACAAACTCAGGGGCTAAGATGTTGGAAGCTGTTTTTCCCCTTCAGGGCTGGTGTCCCTGGATTTAATAAGAAAAGAGAAAAAGAAAGGAATGGAGACAAGAAAGGAGGTCAGGTTTTACAGAAGAGAGGATGAAAGAGAAAGGAAGGAGAAGAAGCTTGTGAGCCTTCCAGCCACCTCAAGGTTCAGGGTCAGTACCACCCACCATCCTACTTTATCTCCTGTCAGAGAGAGCCTCAGCACCCCATACCTCCATGGTATGGGGTGAATCCCTCTCATCTCTGCAAGTCACCAGTTAAGGTGAACCATTTCCAGCTGCAGGGAGCTAAGGATGCTTTTGGCCTAAAGGAATAAAGCTATAGGTGGCTCCTGAGACAATCTGGAGGATGAAGTTGGAAGGAGGGGAAAGAGAGATTAGGGCCCACACACAAAGGTCACACACTCACACATACAAACAAGTGACATACCTCCAAAAAATCCCCAGGTAAGGGGCTAGGTAGAGTCCCAAATGTATCACCTCAGTTTCAAACAGCCCCCCAACCCCCAAACGCCAGTTGAGTCTGAACCAAGCAAAACCCCAAGGGTGCCACAAATACAAATGCATAAAACGCTCAAATGGTATCCCTAGCAGTTGAGTCTAAATAGAGAAGAGCCCCACTGACAACCTAAAAAAGGCAGAGGATAGTTGGGTGCGTTCTAACTAACTCACTCAGTCCCAGGTTTGTTGACCTCTCCAGTGGTCACTTTCTTTGCACCAGAGGAGCGTTGAAGGCAGCAGGCACTGCAACAGGAAGAGAAAGAGGATCCACAAGACAAAAGCATCTCGGCAGCAGCAGGGAAATTCTCTAATGTTCCAGCCATGGGGTCAGCCATGAGCAGCTGGCATTCACAAGCATCCCTATGCCCTATCATACAGAAATTAGACCGGCAGGCTGGAGACCCCAGAGCACACAGCAGTCTCCATATGGGTCAACAAAAATGTAACCGAATGCAGATCTGGCCACTTGCTGCTTTCTGAGCCCAGTAACAAGAGTGAGATATGATAAAAAACTAAGTGAATTTATTTACTAAAACTAATAATAGAGAAGTAGCCAAATTCACATCCAAAGTAACCACTTCATACTTTAGGGATAGGGGTTTAAAAAGAGGAACTTGGAATGGGAGGCATGCAGGAAGGGTACTGAGTACAAGGTCTATATATCTTGTTCCAATGACTGTTTCTAGCCATGGTCCTCCTGAAGTGCAGGCTGGCATCATCTCAGCAATAGCCAGATTGCTCATAACCACCTTGACGTAATCTCTGGAAACTTACAGGTGGGTCTCTAGGTGTACTCTGTTTTTTTTTTTTTTTTTTTTTTGAGACGGAGTCTCGCTCTGCCGCCCAGGCTGGAGTGCAGTGGCCGGGTCTCAGCTCACTGCAAGCTCCACCTCCTGGGTTTACGCCATTCTCCTGCCTCAGCCTCCCAAGCAGCTGGTACTACAGGCGCCCGCCATGTCGCCCGGCTAGTTTTTTGTATTTTTTAGTAGAGACGGGGTGTCACCATGTTAGCCAGGATGGTCTCGATCTCCTGACCTCGTGATCCGCCCGTCTCGGCCTCCCAAAGTGCTGGGATTACAGGCTTGAGCCACCGCGCCCGGCCGGTGTACTCTGTTTTAAGGCCAGCACCTGGGACTTCTAAATAAGCTTATAATAACTAAAAGTATATAGTTAGATAAATGTGCGTGGTGTGAGTGAGTGTATGGTGAGAAAGAGAGGGATGTGGTGTTTCAAATAAAGTATATTTCAAGGCTACAGCTTAAGACTAAGAAGGAGAAGAGAAGGTTTCCACAATATGTTTAAGGGTAACATTTTGAGACTAGGGAAAAGGGAAAAGGGGGGAAAAGTTTTAAAACACACTTTTAGGCTAGACTCTTTAGCCTAAAAAAGGGACATTATTATTCCCATTTCACAGGTAAGAAAACAGGTTAAATTTATTATTCATTCACTTAACAAATATTGAACATCTTGTATGAGCTAGGCTTTATTCTAGAAATTTGATATTACTAATTTTAAAATGGATAAAATTCCTATCCTCATGGACTGACATCCTAATAAGAAACTTCTCACTTATTACTAGACATAAGAAATGAGTAACTAAAATTATATATTAGAACTTGATACATTCTTTAGAAAAAAGAAAAGGTAGAACAGTGTAAGGAAGATCTGATTGCTGGAGTGATAGCAGGGAAAATGTAGCAGTATTACTCATTTCATGTTTCTGGCTTAAATTCTACTTTATCTGCAACAGGATTGTATCCCTGCTTTCTTATATATTATCTTGTCTATTAAACCTTTGCTCTTTCCTTTATGTTTAGCTTTTTGAATCTTGTGTTTCAAGTTTGTCTTTTTTTTCTTTTTCTTTTTCTTTTTTTTTTTTTTTGAGACAGAGTCTTGCTCTCTTTCCCAGACTGGAGTGCAGTGGTGCAATCTCAGCTCACTGCAACCTCCACCTCACAGGTTCTTCTGCCTCAGTCTCCTGAGTAGCTGGGATTACAGGTATACACCAACACACCCAGCCAATTTTTGTATTTTTACTAGAGACAGAGTTTCCCCATGATGGCCAGACTGGTCTCGAGCTCCTGGCCTCAAGTGATCCACCTCCCTCAGACTCCCAAAATGCTGGCATTACAGGCGTGAACCACTGTGCCTGGCCAAGTTTATCCTTTGTGTATAGCACAGAATTCAGTTTTGCTTTATAAGCCAAATTGAATTTTTTTTATTATTATTAAATGAATACATCATAATAACATTTAGGATGTGACTAATATGTTGGGTCTCAATTGTCATGGTATCTTACGTTGTAATTACTGAGTATATTATGTTATCTTATTTTTACTGTGTTCCCCCCCACCTGTGTTGTGTTTTTGTTGTTGTTTACATCATTTAACTTGTTTATACTATATTTTAACTTGTTTAAACTATATGTTTATACTATATTTATAAGGATTTCTATTCTAGCTCTAGTGATTATTTTTTGTTTTAATATTTTATATAGTCTTAAATTTTCTGGTTTTGTTTCCTCCATTTTAAAACTTTTACAATCTCTTCTGTCAATTTTAATTGGTATCTTTCAAATCCTATCTAAGACATGGACAATAGTTAATAAAATGATTCTACTTTCCTTTCTCCTTTTCCATGTTTTCTTTTTTAAGTTTATTTTCGTGAGAATATATTATGCTTACATATTCTTCTTCTACCCAAGATTAAGACTTTGTAGGCTCAGTTCTTTGTCTTAGGTCTAACTAGTAAAAATATGAAATACCCTCAAGTCGTTTGGTCAGACTTGGTTGGATGAAGCTCATCCTCTAGCAGACTCCTTTGAAAGGGCATGTAAGTGTGTGTTTTGCACATTCAAAACTTTTTTCTATTCCTTTCACACTTCAAGGACTTGGCTGATGTCAGAATTTCTAAGTTTCTTGAAAATTCCACTTCATATTGGTTTGCTTTTTTATTTTTGAGAGGTCTGATTGCCTGTCTATTCTCATGCTTCTGTACCTTGTCATTTCATTGCCTGGAGGCCCTGAGGATACTTTATGTTTTTTTAAGTCTAATAGTTTTACTTGAGTATGGTTTGGAATTGCTCACACCAGTTCAATTTTCCTTAATACGCCGTTTCAAGATGCAGATTCAGGTCTTCTTTTTGTTTTCTGAAAAGTTTCCTTGACCTATAGTTTTAAATATTAGTTCTCCTTCATGGTTTTGGTTTTCTTAGTGAAAGGCTCCAGATATGCAAATCTTGGACATCATTTACTTAGCTTCCATTTCAAGCACCTTCTTTCTGATCCTTTTTCTTTTATTTTTTTTAAATAAAAAAAGTCTTTTACATTACTCTGTTTTTTTTTCTCTTTATTCAGTACCCTTTATGAAATTGTCATTTGAATTCATATTCTTGGTCATTTTCAATTCTGATATTTAATTTTTTAATTTCTTTCTTGGGTTCAATTGATTCTCATTTTATTTCTTCCTGTTGTTGTCCTTTGCTGCTTTCAGTGTTTATCTTTCTAATTCAGCATACTTTGAAAAACTTTCCAAATGCTCATCTGAGGATATTTACTTTAGTTTGGTGCATTGTATTATAGGTCTTTTCAGTTCTTTGGTCAGTTTTATGGGAAGAATTTTCATCAGCTGAAATGCGTCAATTCAATTTTAGTGATTTTTCAAAATAGTTGTGTGTGGATGTGGTCTGATTTTTTTTCTATGGCTATACTCTTCATAGTTTAAGAGTGCCCACTTCTTTCAATTCAGCCCAAATCTGTGTAATTTCTTTTATGAATGATGTTTTGATTGCAGTGTTGTGGGTGGAGGGATTGGAGTGTTTTATTCTCTTTTGTTTGTTTTCTTTGTTTTTTTCCTTTCAACTTTATACATCTGACTTCCCCCTTCCATCTACTGTCAATAACTCCCTGCCATTGCCACTTCTGGCACCACTCACTTCCACTAAACCCAGTGTTAGGAACCACCAAATTCTGACCTATGTTCAGCTTTTTGGTATTCGTATTGAACTTTCTCACTTTGATGATGATTTTGTTTGTGTTTTATCTAATTCATCTAGAATCCTACTCTTTTTTATTTCTTAAGGTTCCTCTCCTTTTTTCTCCACACCCACAGGCAATGAAAATACTTCCTAGTGCTCTTGGACATGTGAATCATCTGTGGTTTCATTTGTTCCCCTTGTTGGTTCTATAGTGTTTTGGGAGAAGGATCAGTGGGGAGATTCAAGCTCATACCACCAACCTTTTTCTCCAAGCCTGTAGGTCTTTAAGATCTGAAGGTGAACAGAGAAGATAATGAGAAAGTTACATTAAACAAAGCCTTGAAAAGGATTAGACAGTTGTGCAGTGGGATATTGGGTGGCAATGTATTTCAGGCAGATGAAACAGCATGACGGTCTTGAGGTATAAGCATGTCTGGCATGTTTGCGGAACAGAAATGAGGGGAACTGGAGTGGACTATGGATGTGCAGGTGAATATGGAAAAGAAGAGTAAGATGAAAGGTCAGAGAAGTAAGAGGGTGATGTGTCTTTGTAAGGACTGAATAAACATGCCTGAGGATAGAAATTGGAGAAGGTGGTATTCAAATCTGTCTACATGAATTCACACCTTGTGTTCTTTGCACAATATAATGTTGAAATTCATAAAGGGATTTATATTTCATTATAGGTTAACTTAATACACCCAGAATATGCAGTTTTGGAGCTCACAAAAGAATCTTCTAGTGTGGGAGAATGATAGGTGTTTGTAGACTCAATTTATTATCTCTAGTACTCACCTTTCTCTTGAAGAAAACTGATAAAACTCCTGGTGTCATGAAGCTTTCATTCGGTGGAGGGAGATACACAAGAAACATGATATGTAAGCAAAAGTCACAGGATATTATAGTGATCATTACTAAATAGGAAAGAAGGATAAGGAGTGCTGGAGAGATGTTCAGAATTTTAGGAAAGACAGCTATGAAAGAGCTTACTGAAAAAGTGACATTTGAATGAAAATCCTGGAAGATGTGAGTTACTGCAAGGTTCTTAACCATTTTGTACCTAATTTCCTTATCTGTAATTTGGGGAAGGATTACATTAAATGGTCCGTGTCAAAGTATTTCCCTATATAGTGGTAGCTAATGGGTGCTCTTTGCATAGCTGTCTTTTCAATGTCCAGGTTTAAAGTTAGTACCACAGAATATTGTGTCAGGGACTCTCCAGCAGAGTTTAAATGCTTAAGCATGTGTGTACATGCACGCGCGCGTGCGCGCGCGCGCACACACACACACACACACACACACACGACATTGCCAATTAATTCTGGCAAAGATCATTTTGGTCTCTGATTAAACATTCCAGTATATCACCTGTGGAGGTAGACTCCTGCAGACACATTAAAGCAAGTTTTCATTAGTGATTAATTAGTAATTAGAAAACATCAGATTCCAAGGGTGCCGCATAATTTGCCAATATATCTTAATTCATCAACTGCTGTCAGCATCCATGGCTCAGGCTCCCCATCATCAACAAAAAATGAGGAAGAAAAGTTTATGTTTTATTCATTCAGTACTAATCTGCATGTGGTTTGATTAGAAAGCAAAGAAATGCAGTCAATAGATGGTGCCAGAGGGTTACTTTTCACTGCAAGGCTGGAATTAGTTTGCTGAAGATAATCTTTTGTCCAATGATTCTGATACCTTTTTCCCTGACCATGCTAAACATTTTTCACATGTGGTGACTTATTAATGTAAGAAAAATCTAAAACTTTATAGTATATTCATATTACTACACATGGGATAAATCATCATGCATCTTATTAAAATGTTTAAGTGTATACATTTCAAAAGAGGAAAATATTTCTCATGTTTTATAATCATAAAAAGGATGTCTTAAGCATTTTGATAAAATTATTAATACATTATTTGAATTTATATTCAATGCATTGAGTTCTGAATATACATGTGTATTGTGTATATATAACATAGTTTTAATAATAGTATAATATCGTAACAAAAGTGATACAGGGAATACATGGTGGTTCCATCTACCTATCTGAGAAGATTTTCTCACCAAATCCTTTGGAGTTTGTACTTCTGGATGGAAAAGTATAGTCTATTTGTCATCCTTTTAAGCATAACACCACATGGTGCTCATTCATTGAGTAAACATTTGTTGAATTCATCTCTCACAGTGTTATCTTATTCTCAAGATCTCCCTCCGTGTTATTTTTATAAAAAGCTTATTAATTAATCATATTCACTCATTTCTTAGGTTCACATAAGGATTGCATATGTTGTCACCAAAACCCTTTTATAAATCCCTTCAGGTTACAGACTATATTAATCTTTAGCATTCTAAAATTTATTTAGACCAATGCCTGGCTGTACAGATAGCATGATATAAATGCCGTAATTGTTAATAATACAGTTAATATAGTTAATATTTATACTATAGTTAATAACTTGTATGGAACCACAATATTAGATTGCTGATTTCTACGCACAAGCAGTGAAAATAAAATACTTATGACTAAATTCAATCCTTATTATGAGACAAATAGGGAAATTTGCTGAAACACAGAAATTTACTTCAACCTCCAGGTTTTGGCAGCAATTAAATTTAGAGATAGAGGCAAATGCTTTCCATAGGATAAACACAGCATTTGAATTTATTTCATCTTGAAAAGTTGAAAATGTCAAAAATAAGCAACAGAATACATAAATAGATCATTTGGTGTACTTTACAGACTATGGAAATTGACAAAAGTTAAGGCGACTATCAAAACTTATGACCATTTCATAAAACGCATTCTATGAAAAAACTTAAGAGAAATGGATGTTTGAGAGAAAGATGAGGAAATAAAGATAATTATTGAGTTGGATTTGGAGCAAAATCGGTAATGTATTGAGCCAACTGTTGAAAAGGAACAGACTATCAGATTCTGTAGATAAAGCCTGGTAAAGAAAAGAGCAGGTCAATTGGATTAGGATAGTTTAAAAGAGTAGAAAAAAAGTCCAAATATCTTGAATCTGAGAAAATGAGAATATTTCAACAGGCCTTTGCATAAAGATCTTAATCTTTTGCCAGAATCCTCACATTTTTATTTGACATGAAAATTGAACATATTATTAAAAATACAAAGGCCTAAAATGCCTCATAAGGATTCCAGTCCCTGCGATTACGCATAGGAATCTCAAGTATAAGACAATTTGCTGCCAAATGTATTTCTACAAGTAGGCACAGCACTGGACTATAATTGTAAGAGGAGAGTAAGAACATAAATCTCTTCTTCCAAAGAAACTTTTGTTATCAAATTTAGCATCTTAAATCAATCAGTCTGATACCTAAAAACTTAGAAATTATCTCTCTGCTATAAGGTTTACTGTTCTAATACTAAGCATAATGGATACTATATTTGATGATTCCATCGCTTCAATTGGTATGATTTTAGTTAAATGATTGCACTATTATTTATGCCACAGGATGCTCAGAACTCTTGCTATTCTCTTTGATACTCACTGAGTAATGATAGTTCTATGCTGCTGTGGCCTTAGAGTAACTTCACCCAGGAAAGTATTATAGCAATCCCCTTTCAATAACTTTTACAATAATTGAACATATTTCTTTCTATGTTCCTATCTTTCCTTAGATCCCATTTTTGAAATGGCTCTGTACTAGACATGTATGTTTTTTCATCTGAATAAATCCTTGTAAACAACAGTGAGTTAGGTTTTATAACCCCACATTATGAATCTAAAACAGGCTGTATGATATGTTTAAGTCCATAAAGGGAGTAAGAGGTAAGGCTATGATTCAATTCTTGGTCTGCTTACCACCAAAACTCTTGCCCAATCTATCTCTGGGGCCCATTTATCTAATTGTCTGGGACAGTTCTGATTGTTGCCTATCCGGCTTAGCATTTGTCCTCTTCCGAAGTGTCTCATTTGGATGATAAATTTTATGGTCACTCTAGACCACACTAAGAAACCAGGATTATTTAACCAAGATTCAGACATTGCATCAATTTACTGAAAAACTAGAAATGTGGTTTCCACTTTAAATGCTTAAAGAAAAATAGAGAACTTGAACATCTATTCAAATTAATGTCTCCAGGACACTTGCATAAATCTCACTGTGTACACCAGTTAGTCCAATGCTGAAAACAACAAACGAACGAATGGGATATGAAACTTGAGAGTGGGTACCAGAGTATAATATTAGAAAGTTATGCATGCTGCACACATGCTTTCTTTAGAAAGAATGTGCCCCTGGGTAAGATTGATTAATAAAACTACTCGTCTTCAGATGCTTTTAATTATATGCCACTTTTTTAAAAACCAGTATTCAACAAAATAGGTTATTTCTAGTCAAAAGAGTTCTAAGAAAATATCAACAAATCTATCTCTACATAAATATAGACAAGCTGAGGATGAGGGCAAAAAGCACCTACGTAGCCTATAGAGCTACACATGCAATGCATGCACACACACATACACATACACATTCTGGACCTCACCACCTACCTTTCTTTTACTCATTCTGTTTCAGCCAGTCAGCAGCTTCCTTAATTTCCTGAAGCATATTAAGCTCCCTTCTCTCATAGGGCCTTTGCAACTGCCAATCCCTGTATTTGGTATACGTTCCCCTCTCATTTCCCAGTGGCTTCCTTCCTTCCTTCAGGTCTTTGCCAAAATGTCATCTTCTAGTGGAGATCTCTGATTAATCAGATTTAAACAGCAAAAGCCCCATTACCACACACCTTATTTTCCCCCATTCTTCCATAAAACATACCTCCTAACATACCTCCATAAAACAGACCTCCTAACAGGCCTCCATAAAATAAGGTGTGTTAGAATGTGTCAAAGTTCTATGGAGAATATTAAAGTAAAAATATTTTAACTTTTTTACTTTAATATTCTCTAATATATAGTATTTTTACTTTAATATACTCCATAGAACTTACACCTTCTAACATACCTTATTTTATATTTATTTCACTTATTCTCTGTCTCTCTAAAAGGTAAGCCCACTGAGAACAGGGTTTGTATTTTGTTTTTTTGGTGGTGGTGGTGGTTTTAATGTTTGTGGATACATAGTATATGTATATGTAAACACACACACACACATATATATATATATACACACACACATAGTAGATATCCACAAAAATATATACACATATGTTACATATATAGTATATATGTGTATCCACAAAAATTAAAACAAACCACCACCACCACCGTGTACATATATAAAATTAAAACAAAACAAACCACCATCACCAACCTATATGTATATCTCATGTACCATATGTATATATCATGTGCCACGTATATGTATGGTAAATGAGATATTTTGATACAGACATATGATGTCTAATAATCACATCAGGGTAAATGGGATATCCATCCACTCAAGCATTTATCATTTTGTTGTATTACAAAAATCCAATTATACTGTTACTTATTTTTAAATGTACAATAAATTATTGTTGACTGTAGTCATCCTTTTGTGTTACCAAATACTAGCTCTGATTCATTCTAACTATTTACTGAACCCATTAATCATCCCCACTTCCTACCACCACTGCTCTTTCCCTGCCTCTGGTAACTATCCTTCTACTTTATACCTCCATGAGTTCAGTTGTTTTAATATTTAGCTCCACAAATAAGTGAGGACATGCAACGTTTTTCTTTCTGTGCCTGGCTTATGTCACTTAACATAATGACCTCAAGTTCCATCTATGTTGTTGCAAAAACAGGATCTCATTTTTATTTGTAGCTAAATTGTACTTCATTTTGTGTATGTACCACATTTTCTTTTTTTTTTTTTTTTTTTGAGGCGGAGTCTCGCTCTGTCGCCCGGACTGGAGTGCAGTGGCCAGATCTCAGCTCACTGCAAGCTCCGCCTCCCGGGTTTACGCCATTCTCCTGCCTCAGCCTCCCGAGTAGCTGGGACTACAGGCGCCCGCCACCTCGCCCGGCTAGTTTTTGTATTTTTAGTAGAGACGGGGTTTCACCGTGTTAGCCAGGATGGTCTTGATCTCCTGACCTCGTGATCCGCCCATCTCGGCCTCCCAAAGTGCTGGGATTACAGGCTTGAGCCACCGCGCCCGGCCCACATTTTCTTTATTAATTCATCTGTTTATGGACACTTCAGCGGCTTCCAAATCTTAGCTATTGTGAATAGTGCTACAGTAAAAAAGAGAATACTGATATCTCTTCCATATACCAATTTCCTTTCTTTTTGGGTATATATACCTAGTAGTGGGATTGCTGGATCATATGGTGGGTCTATTTTCAGTTTTTTGAGGAACCTCCAAACTCTTCTTCATAGTGGTTGTTCTAATTTATATTCCCACCAACAGTGTACGAGGGTTCCCTTTTTACTACATCCCTACCAGGATTTGTTATTGCCTAGCTTTTGGGTAAAAGTCATTTGACTGGACTGAGACAATATCTTATTGTAGTTTTGATTTGCATTTCTCTGAAGATCAGTGATGTGGAGCACCTTTTCATATTTCTGTTTGCCATTTGTATGTCTTATTTTGAGAAATGTCTGTTCAGATCTTTTGCCCCTTTTAAAATCAGATTATTAGGGTTTTTTGTTGTTTTGTTTTTTGTTTTTGTTTTGTTTTGTTTTTTGTTTGTTTTTTGAGGCAGTCTCACTCTGTTGCCCAAGCTGGAGTGCAGTGATGCAATTTTGGTTCACTGTAACTACTGCCTTCCAGGTTCAAGTGATTCTCCTGCCTCAGCCTCCTGAGTAGTTAGGACTACAGGCGCATACCACCATGCCCAGCTAATTTTTGTATATTTAGTAGAGATGGGGTTTTGCATGTTGCCAGGCTGCTCTTGAACTCCTGACCTCAAGTGATCCACCAACCTTGGCCTTCCAAAGTGCTAGAATTACAGACATGCACCACGGCCAAAGATTATTAGATTTTGTTTTCCTATAGAGTCATTTGAGCTCCTTATATTCTGATGATTAATCCCTTGTGAAATGGATTGTTTCCATTTAGTGGGGAAGTATTTGGGGTCTTTTTACTGCAATATATACCGCAGTGTCTGTCATACTGTACATCCTCAATAAATATAACTTGACAAATAGAATGAAGAAATAGATTGCGAATAAGCTGAATTTCAGCTTAGAGATGACAGTTTGTCTCAATTGCTGGAAGTATGTTTCAGAAATTAACAGTAGTATCCCCTGAATCAGCAACCTTGTTTAGTTACTTTTAAGATCTTATGCATTACAGAGAACCAGCAGTGGTTAATACCTTATGGCATATATCTCACCAAAGCTGAAAATGATGCTACATACTGGAAATGAATTTCATAATTTGCCTCTTTCTTGCAGTTGCAGAAGGGTATATGGGGTAAGTTCATAACCAAAGTCAGTTATTTTTGTTTGTTTGTTTTGTTTTCATATGCAAGAGGACATATTTGCAGTGTAACTGATTACAAAAGTACAAGATTGGTTTTCACCCTGATTGAGCGCACAGCTCAATTTCCTTTTAGTTACACCATGTGTCTTTGTAGAGCTGATTCTGCAGACCCCAAGACAAGCCCCTTTCTCATATTATTGAGGTTCTCCTTTGATAGACAAATATTGATCAGCAACTCTTTTGGCAACCTTGGAAAATAGTTGCCTTCTTGAAATAGTGTTTGCTACTCATAGGAATATGACCAGACTCGTTTAAATTAATCCATAAAGATGTAAATATAGAGGGAAGTAATATCCCTGACTGATTACTGACTGTGAGTCAGGCACACTCAGTCCTCATTCACACCTTATGAGATGAGATATTCGTATTCTGATTTTATAACAAGAAAACCAGAGTTTTAGAAGCCAGGTTCATGATGTTTGGTAAATAGTGAGCATTCACAAAGTATTAAGTGCCTTTATTTGTTTCATCACCTCTTCCAGGTCCAGCGTTTTATTATCATACTTGAAAAGTTAATACAAACATACCAAGTTACCCCAAATTGAGTGTAGATTTCTTGATATTTAGTGTAATTGTTAAAGTTAAAGCATTATCTATCTGAGATAAGTATACTTGAAATGTATATAAAATGAGAAAAAATTATATTTTAAAATGCACTGGGTTTAAGAAGCCATATGAGATAAATCAACTGGCTATTTTCCCATTAAATATCCAAAGTAGCCTGGAAACTTTTCCATTTTGTTTGATTATGATTATTATAATTTTATAGCTGGAATCATTCTAAAACACATGGGACAATGGAAAAAATGTTTTATGAGGCAAATGAGCTCACTTTAAGCAGCTGATTCAGATTTTATATAATGATAAAAAAATTATTTCAAAGCCCACATTACACGAATATAAGAAATTTCAGCTGCTGACATTGTAAAGATTGTTTTTATTTTACTTTTGAAACAGACCAAAAACCTCTAGGCTTCCACAGATCTAGTGTATAGTAACAAATCCAGAAATTGCTGTTCTGTCGCAATGGCAATTTCCTTTCCAAATTGCATAACAGGTTTTGGATTTTTCTCCATCTCTTGTATCCTTTAAAAACCATCCAGAATAGTGTCAGGAATGTAGTAGTTGCTTGTTTAGTATTTGTCCATTTATCAAATTAGTTTTCTTTTACTAAAAAACAAAGAAATATGCTTTCAAAGTAAAAATTTCCACAGCTCAGTGGAATTGCAGTTAAAAGAAAGCTTCTCTTCCTTCCTAGAATCCAAGTCTTACTCTCAACTGAAACTGGTTACGGTTTTTTAGAATACTTCTTGTTGAGGCTCACAGAAAGCACTTGTGTGCATACCTTTCTCCTCAACAGTGCATTAGTAAAGGGACTTTATAGGACATACATTAGCAAGTTCAAAGAGAATAGGAAAGCATCTATCTGCAGATGAATACCTTCAATAGATTTCTAAAAGATAAAACTTTGGCGGAAGAAAGTCAAGTGAAAAAACAGATCAGAGAAAGAACACTCTAATAGAAGGGCAAAGAGACCACTTGAGGAAGTCTTCTCTAAAACTGGGAGAGTAAATCAAGAAAGAAGACAGGAGATCCAGGAAATTGTGGATCCAGCTCTAGATGAGATGTCGCAACAGGGAAGTTGTGGATAAACCATGTAGTTTTGGAAACAGCAGTAAGTGTGCTGAGGAACAACTGAGTCATCAGTACTAGTGATCTCATAGAATGCGGTTCCAACAGTTTGTGTAAGATGATGGACAGACAGATAGCCCGAGTGGAAAACTCACAATCCAGAGCTGATGGTCTGTCTGCTTGGAGATGAAGCTTCTTTGTATATGACCCTTACACTTATAAAAAGATACAAATAAGGAAAAGTGAAGTAAAAGAAAAACCCAGGTTGATAGTCTGTGGCTAGAACTTGTCAGATATGGTGTTGAGAGAAGAGGGGACATATTGAAAGAGGAATTGGGGTAGGGAAAAAGGAGGAAACTACATCTCAGTCTCGTATTAAGACAAACTCGCCTTTTGCCTTTTGTCTCAGTTTGCAGCTGGATATGGCTGCTGTGAAAAGACAAGGCTCCCTAATAGAAAAAAAAAAAACTGAAAGGAGCATTGCTAGGTTGACTCTGACTTGTTTCCAGGGAAGACAGCTTACTACAAGTGGGACAGATTTTTCTTGGGTGCTAGTGGTTTCAGGCTGTATAGGCGTAATGTTTAATGGCATATTTCCAGGTTACTGACCAAGGAGCTAGTTAGACTAAAACAGCATTGTTGCAGAATGGGTTCTCCAGGACACAGACACTGAGATGAAAATTAGATTGTAGAATGTTTATTAGAAACTCTATAGACATCAACACCTTTTAAAAAGGGGTGTGGGGAAGCAGTATCAGGCAGAGAGAGAAGTGGTACTGTGATGCAACATCAACATCTTAAGCTGACCCAGAGGAAGTTCTGGAGTTGATGGGGTCTGTCTGCGGTGTTCCCATTAGGCCAAATGTGAGAGAGCCATTGTACCCCTCCCTGGATCAGACATCAGATGAGGGCCACCCCTGAAGAGTGTGCCTTTGGTCAATGGGAGGCAATCAGAAAAGGCTGTTTGATGAAGAAAGGTAGTTTATTGCAGCACTGCCAGCTGCTGAGGCAGGCTCTTCCTTAAAGGGGACCTAAGCAGTTTAATAATAAGTTTAGACATCAGAAGAACTTGGCAGAGAGGTAGCAAATACAAGAAAATACAAGAAAGGCTATAAAACATGTGATAGTGGGCTAGGACTGGATGGAGGCTCAAGGCAAACTGCTAGAAAGGAAATATGATCATGTGGCTTTACCTAGTCACAGTAATATGAATATCATGTATTGCTTTTTGCGTTTTATATTCAACCTGTTGAAATTTGGAGGATTTGTGACTACAAGGCTACGAATGAATGCATATGATCCCCATATTAATCAATATTTAAAATTATAGATAACCAATATTTTGAAGTTGAAGGTGGAAAGTCATGAAAGAGAGTAGGATTACTAATATCATTAAAAGGTAAAGTTAGAAATCAATAAATACTGTCTATATGAATAGGACAAGAAATAGAGGTTTAAGTATATTATTCTGATTTACAATAGTTACCAATAGGGAGAGAATAATAGAATAACAATTTGAAGAATAGTGGAAGTATCTGTTCCATGAATATTTGGTAGGTGGTTACGTTTGAAGTGATGTAGGCATGGCACTTTGGTCCCGTCCCGACCAGCGGATCATTAACACAGACCTTGGAGGAGGGGGTGGGAATTTAGAGAGACAAGAGACACAAGAAATGGAGACAAGACAGTATTCTGATCAAGTCTCATTTAATGGCGGCGGTGCAATGCCTTATATAGGCTGGCAGGTAAGAGGAAGGGCTCAGAGCAGGGGGAGGGGAATAATGAGAGACGTCACCAGACGCATGCTCGGTAGACTTAGTCTTTCCCGGCGCGGGAGGTTATCTACGCGCGGGCGGGAAAAGTTCGCGCGCGCGGGTAAAGTTGATGATGAAGAACCAGGAAGTGCGCCATCTTGTCTCCACAATGCAGAGCTTAAGCAACAGAGGCCGCGGCAATTTCCGAGCCTCACGGCTCCGGACAGGTCCCCCTTTTTTATATTATTAAACGACTAGAAGATATTCCCTCGGGAACTGCGCCTGTCTTAGGTTGGAGTGACACATCTCTTCACTGGTACCCGTCATGGGATTAGGCAGTAGCTATGACGGCCCTCCTGTCTTAGGTTAGTGAGAGATGACACTCTCTTACCCGTCATTGGCTGTCCAGTTCAGCGCACAAGGAAGGTGTTTATAGCAAGTGTAAGTATGGACCACCGTGATCTTCTTGTTCAAGGCGATGATAATGGACCTGTATGGGTTTGGCTTGGATGGCCTCGATTTGTTGCTTAATGAATGTCATGAGCTTATTGAAGATTATAGGCCCCAAAGAGAGTAAGAGCAATAGGCAAAGCAGGGGGCCCAATAACGGTATGATATAAGGGAGGTCCATGGAACCCAGTCCAAAACGGGTTATCAGTCATTTCTTTTCGTCGTTTTTCTAGGTCTTCTTGTAGACGCTTGATTTTATCTCTGACGATCCCGGACTTGTTGGCGTAAAAACAGCATTTTTCCTGTAGAGCCAAGCAGATACCTCCCTGTTCGGCAGTTAATAAATCTAGGCCTCTCCTATTTTGAAGCACTACTTCTGCCAGGGAATCTACTTGATCTTGTAGATCCTGTATAGTACTTGAGATGGCCTGCATATCTGAGATCAATTGGCGAGACAATTTGGTGTATTGAGTAACAGAGACCCCTAGGCTTGAAACCCCAGTTGTTACGGCAGTAGTGATGCCTAATCCTACAAGTAAGGGGATAAATTGTATTGCCCTTTTGGCTCTTCCCAAAAAGTGATCTATAGCTGGAATAGGTACAGGTTCATCTCCAGGGATAATGTCTATATCTGGCAGAAGAGTGGCTAGGATACAAAGTCCTGTCCAGTTTGTGGGCAAATATGTATATGCTCTATTGTTTCCGCATATAAAAACTGAACTGTTTGGGGCGCACAGCGAATGAGAAACATTAGTGATAATAGGGCAATTAGTAAACTCAGCTATGCCTACGTCAATGTCGTAGGAATTGTTGAGAGGCGGAGAGTAGATACAAGAGTTAGAGAATTCGAGGGGCTGTACTCGAAGGGGAGGAATGATGGCACAGGAAGTATTGGGTGTATAGCTTGAGTCATTACTGGGTATGGCAAGAGGAACAGGATCTCCCAATGGTAAGCACAGCCAGCAATCACTGGCTAGACCAGAGTTGGAATTATTGAGCAGACTATGTGTAACAGTGAGGAGGTCAAAAGTCTGGGCATCAATTTTTTCTCTCCCTCGAGTTTTGGGCAAGGCCAAGGGGTGGTAATAAATTTCCGGGTACAAGGACTTTTGCAATTCCTCAAGTTTTTTGTGTACCATAATTTCTCGGGCCTTGTCTTGTGGTCCTCCCCCATCAGAGACATGAAGAGGGGGGTTAACATTCCAGCAGACAGGCTGCCCTACCGTACCAGTACAGCCAGCTGATATGAGGTTGTTGGTATTTCCTAATACTGTAGGGACATTGCTGGCCCCTATAGTAGGGTCTCTAGTACTTGTTAAGGTAGCAGTGTAGTATGTTTTAACCGCCAGAGGTACATTTTTGATAAGCGGTGAAACAGGAGCTGTGTATAGAGTCCCAAAATGTGGTACAAGGGCAGGTTATGTTATCCCCTCCACTAGATATTCTCGGGGTTAATACACACCTCCACTTAAGGGAATTAGACGGCAGGTATGCTGTGTGAGAGGAGCAAGATACAGTTGTGATATAAGGATTAGGTGGGCTGGCGAAATATCCCCCAGCGCAATCACAAGGCTTACCATGTCGTTGTTGTAT
Organism: Trachypithecus francoisi; assembly: GCF_009764315.1. Taxonomy (NCBI): domain Eukaryota; kingdom Metazoa; phylum Chordata; class Mammalia; order Primates; family Cercopithecidae; genus Trachypithecus; species Trachypithecus francoisi. The sequence continues at coordinate 40,370,276 of NW_022681472.1, forward strand.
GATCATAAGAGCTTCACGTGGATCACCAAAACCGGCATGAACTTGGAATGCCTTGCAAGTCAGCACGAGAATCCAAAGGAGTTTGTAATTGGAGTTCATCTTTGTAAGGAAAGAAAGGTACTCTCAGGGAGAGAGTTATTCCCTGGGTTGGTTATTGTTAGGTACCTGTTTTACCAATCGCTCTGGTAGCCATCTGGCTGCGTCATGATTTTGGGAAAAAACACAAACGGAGCCTCTTCCCCAAATTAACACTGGGTCTGGACCATGCCATGTGTTGTCTAATGGGTCTTTCCACTTAACCATGGCAAATTGTTTTTTAGAGTCAGAATGCCAAAATCGATCAGCCGCTGATTTATTCAGCTCATCTAAATTTAAAAAATTCAAAATAAAGAGTGTGTGATTAAGAATTTTCTAGGGGTGCCCTTAGTAGGGTACCATTCCCCCTTCTTTATCTTTTCAATGGTAGTTTTTAAGGATAAGTGAGCTCTTTCAACGATTCCTTGTCCTTGAGGATTATATGGGATACCAGTAGTATGTTTTATTTGTAATTTTAGGCAAAAGTCTTGGAAACCTTTAGATGTATAGCCAGGACCATTATCTGTTTTTAATTGTTTAGGTTTTCCAATTACAGAAAAACAGTGTAGTAAATGGGCTATTACATGTTTGGTAGCTTCACCTGTTTGTAGGGTGGCTAATATAAATCCACTAAATGTATCTATACATACATGGATGTATTTTAAATTACCAACTCTGAATAATGGGTGACATCCATTTGCCAGATCATATTGGGAACTAGTCCTCTTGGGTTTACTCCTAAGTGAGGGACTGGCAGATAAGTTATACATGTCTGGCATTGTTTAACAATTTGTCTAGCTTGTTCCCTAGTTATTTTAAACATTAATCTTAGGGTTTGAGCATTAAGGTGGTGTAAAGCGTGAGCGGTCTGTGCTTGATTCAAATTTGTATCTATAGTTGTAGCTACAGTCTTGGTTGCAAAGTCAGCCACTTGGTTGCCTTGGGATAGAGGTCCTGGCAATCCTGAATGAGCTCTAATATGTCCAATGAAAAAAGGTGTTGATCTGTTATGTATTACTCGCTGGCATTGTAAAAATAGTTTGGCTGTGTCTGACACATGTTTGATTTGTGCTACGGTTTCAAGTAAAGGTATTGAGTGAGCTAAATATGCACTGTCAGTATAAATATTAAGGGCCTGATTAGGGAAGGCTGACAGCACTGCGATTAGGGCCTGCAACTCCACTAGTTGAGCTGACGTATGACTGGTTTTGAAGTTAACAGTGGTGTCTGCAAAGGTATATGCAGCAGTCCCTGTGGAGGACCCATCAGTGAATACTAATAAGGCATTGTCTAAGGGTGTTTTACTGGTGATATGAGGGAAGACAAAAGCATGCAGCTTACAAAATTGGATAAGCTTATTTGGTGGGTAATGGTTATCCAAGTTACCAGCGTAAGAAGCGCAAGCAATCGGCCACGTCTCAGTGTTTTGCATTAGCCAATGGATTTGTGGCTTAGAATAAGGTTGTATGATCGTAGAAGGTTCAATTCCAAAGTATTTTTTGCTATTGTCTCTTCCTAGAATAATTAAGTCTGCTATGGCATCATAATAGGGGAGTAATACCTTTTTGGGAGATGAAGGCAAGTGGACCCACATAATAGGGTTATCTTGCCAGAATAAACAGTAGGTGTTAGTGTTGTGTGAAATATTAAAAAGGTTAATGGCTGTGAATAGTCTATGCTGGTGACAAATTGTTCAGCAATAGCCGCCTCTACTTTATGGAGTGATAAAAGCGCCTCTTTTGACAATGACCTAAAGGACTTAGGGTTGGGGTCACCTTTTAGGGTGTCGAATAAAGGTTTTAACTCTCCCGTGGTAAGTTTTAAGTATGGCCGGAGCCAATTAATGTCTCCAAGGAGTTTTTGGAAATCATTGAGGGTATGTAACCTATCTTTACGGATAACTGCCTTTTGATTAGTAATCTTAGGTCCATTTATTTGAAAACCCAAATATGTATAAGGGTCTTGTAATTGTATTTTTTCTGGAGCTATGTGTAACCCCGCAGTGGTTAGCTCTTGTCTGAGTTGTGCAAAACACTGTAGAACTTGTTCTCCCATTTTTCCTGCTATGAGGATATCATCCATGTAATGTATAATGTATATTTGTTTCCATGTCTCTCTAACTGAGTGTATGGCTGTAGCCACATATTTTTGACACAAGGTGGGGCTGTTGGCCATACCTTGAGGCAACACTTTCCATTGGTATCGCTTCATTGGTTCTTTAAAATTTATAGCTGGCAAGCTAAAGGCGAATCGTTTTTGATCAGTGGGATGAAGGGGAATCGTAAAAAAGCAATCTTTCAGGTCTATGATAATTTTAAAATATCCTTGAGGGATCGCTACCGGAGAAGGTAGCCCGGGCTGTAAGGCACCCATGAGGACCATAGTAGCGTTTACTGCCCTTAAATCTTGTAATAGTCTCCACTTACCGGACTTTTTCCTGATGACAAATATGGGTGTATTCCAGGGAGAGTTACTCTCCGCAATATGCCCTGCCATTAGCTGTTCCTGTACTAACTGTTGGGCTGCAATTAGCTTTTCATTAACTAAAGGCCATTGATCAACCCAAACAGGCTCATCCGACTTCCATGTTATGGGGTCAGCGCACTTTTGGGGTACAGGCATGTCAATGGCCGAAGTTAAAAATTTCCAAACCCTTTTGTGTTAGATTGTCCTAAGGCTGGAATAGGCTGTCGAATACCGTTTTCTTTTTTTCCCAGTCCTTTTCCGGGGCTATAACCCTGAGCTAACATTTGTGCAGCAACTATATCATTGGGGCTGCACATCAAAATTTTCATCTGGGAGAGTAGGTCCCGTCCCCAGAGATTAACAGGCAGTTGAGGGATAACAAATGGTTTAATGAGACCTGAGTTATTTTCTTTGTCTTTCCAGGTAAGGTATTTAGAGCTTTGTTTGGGATTACTACTTTGTCCAATTCCTCTTAAGTTAGTGAAAGTTTCTGTGGTAGGCCAGTGAGAGGGCCAGTCCTCTTGTCTAATGATGGTTACATCAGCCCCTGTATCTATTAATCCTGTAAACAACTTACCATCTAGCCACAAGGTCAGGGAGGGCTTTTGATTAGTGATTGGCTGTACCCAATATATATTTGATGATCCAAAACCTCCCTTTCCTCTGTTAGAGTGCTGGACTTTATTAGTTGTTTTAATTAGAGGCAGTAGGACTAATTGTGCTATTCTATCCCCTTGAGGGACAGTAATAATATTGTCAACAGCCCTGGCCATTATTTTAATTTCGCCAGTATAGTCGTTATCGATTACTCCTGGGAAAACTTGTAGACCTTTCATAGTGACACTACTTCTTCCCAGGATCAATCCAAAGGTATCAGGAGGCAAAGGCCCATATATTCCAGTGCCCAAGGCTTGTGCTCCCATCTCAGGTGTTAATACTGTGTGGGAGGTGGAACAGAGGTCCAGTCCTGCACTTCCTGGGGTTGCTCTACTAAGTCTTGAAATGGATTGTTGTTGCTGGCCGGAACAAAGCTGACCGCCCCATAAGCTTGTTTCGGGGCCTGGGGCTGGCCCCTCATCCCGTTTCCCTGTTGGGAGGGTAAAGGATTTCCCTGATTGTCAGTTTTAGATTTACATTCATTAGCCCAATGTTTTCCTCTTTTACACCTTGGGCAAAGGCCTGGAACCTTTGCTTCAGAGTTTTTATTTGAATCCCCGCGGCAATCTTTTGCAAAATGTCCTCTTTTGCCACATTTAAAACACCCCCTTTTTCTCTGTTTTTTTTATCAAGGAAGTCTTTTACGGTTTGTCCGCTAAAGGCTGCGGCCATTGCCAACCCTGTTGATAGGAGGGTCCAATGTCTGAACAGAGGCGGATATATCCAGTCAAATCTGTTTTCTTTCTATAAGGACGGATTGCTGCCTGACAAGCTGGATTGGCATTTTCATAAGCCAATTGTTTAACATAATCTACCCCCGCCTCGGCATTACCAAAAATCCTTCCTGCGGTTGTCATGAGCCTATGGACAAAATCTGCGAACGGCTCATCAGGTCCCTGCTTGACTCCAGTGAGTGAAGCTCCTGGGTCGCCTTTAACAGGGAGTTTCCTCCAGGCTTTTGTAGCCGCCGCCTGGATTTGTGAGAATAATCCAGGGTCGTATTGCATCTGCGCATCAGTGTTGGAATAATTACCACAGCCAGTTAACATATCAAAGTCCCAACCGTTTCCTGCCTGTTGGTTTCTTTTGGCTGTGTCTCTGCAATTTTCAAAAAACTCCGATTTCCAAATCAAATGATCTCCCCCTGAAAGAACTGCTCTAACTAGTGTGTTCCAATCTGTTGGAGTAAGCCAGTTATCGGCCACAGACTCTACTATAGCAAGTATAGGGAGCAGTAGCTCCATATTGAGAAACAGCAGTTTTTAACTCTTTTATAACAGTAAAATCAAATCCATTATGATGCCTCCAGGCCTGACCCTGTCCATCTACAGTTTCAGTTACTGGGAAGATATCTTTATCGGAGGACTCCGTGTCTCGGCTAGTAGAAAACTTCCCTTTTGGGACATGTTGTCCGGCCGCTGAGGCGGGCGAGGGAAGCCTCCCATACTCTCTGAATTTGTTACCCTCTCATTTCCTGTTTTTAACTTTTGCAGCCTAATGATTAGTGACTGATGCAATTCTTCTAACTTTATCTGCTCTTCAAGTTGAGCGATTTTTTCTTTGAGTTCCTCTTTCGGATTAACCACCGCCATTACGTCGGGTGCAGAGGCACCAGGCGTTCCGTTATAGGGAGGCGGATGCGAGAAAGAGGGGGCCAATCAGGATTATGATATCTAGCTGCTTCTTCCTCTAAGTTGTCCCAATTTACATCTGAGGGCCAGGATTGTCACTTTTATCTTTTGGTGATGTATGTAGAACTGGATATTTTTTAGGCTTTTGTACGCCTAGCATCATTTTGTCTCTAACCGAAAGAGCCTTGGTCCCCTCGTCATCACTTTCAAGAGAAATAAGGTCTACTTCTTTGTCTGGCGGGGGGCTCCTGAGGTCGGTCTGAGAACTGACTTGTAAAATTTCCTCAGTCTGGGTGACCGCAGCCATTATTTGTGGATCGGCCTCCTTTTTATCTATTAGGTCTCTGATTAGATTCCAATAACAAAAGGCTGTCACTGGAACTTTTTCTGGTCCAAAAGTATTATAATAATCTTGAAAGCAATCTCCCACTCTACGCCACCTCTTTATGTCAATGGTCCCCTCTTGCGGGAACCAAGGGCAGGTGTCTTTTACAAAATCAAAAAATTTAAATAAGTCACCACTTTTAACCTTTACTCCCCGTGTCTTTAAAGCCTCTTTTAATTGCCCTACGTAGATTTGATGCTGGCTTAATTCTTGTCCCATTTCGGGCGCGTAACTTACCCTCAACTCCGAAGCAGCAGGCTCCCACGACGGTCGGAGGGATTTTTCTTTCACTTTAGTCGCCGGCCTTTCTATGCGCCCTCTTCCTCACGCAGTTCCCTCGTATCCAAGCCCCGCGTTTGGGCGCCACATGTCCCGACCAGCGGGATCATTAACACAGACCTTGGAGGAGGGGGTGGGAATTTAGAGAGACAAGAGACACAAGAAATGGAGACAAGACAGTATTCTGATCAAGTCTCATTTAATGGCGGCGGTGCAATGCCTTATATAGGCTGGCAGGGAAGAGGAAGGGCTCAGAGCAGGAGGGGAGGGGAATAATGAGAGACGTCACCAGACGCATGCTCGGTAGACTTAGTCTTTCCCGGGCGCGGGAGGTTATCTACGCGCGGGCGGGAAAAGTTCGCGCGCGCGGGTAAAGTTGATGATGAAGAACCAGGAAGTGCGCCATCTTGTCTCCACAATGCAGAGCTTAAGCAACAGAGGCCGCGGCAATTTCCGAGCCTCACGGCTCCGGACAGCACTTTACAATTTTCTCAATTTATTCTACTACAGTTGGTCTGTTTGAATGTAGCATCCCTTTTGAAGAAAAGATATTTGTTCTGAATTTTCAAATTTATGTACATAAAGTTGAGAACTGAGTTAATTGAATTTTCTCGTTATTTCATTAATATTACTTTTTTATTTCTCTTTTTGTGTCCTAATTAGTTTATTAAGTAGTTTGTGTTATCAGTTCTTTCATATAACCTTATGCTTGATTTGTATTAGGTTTACTCTGTTCGTACCTTCTAAATGTCATTAATTTCTGCTTTTATCTTGGTTAACTTTTCCCCCTGTCTCATTAAAGGTATTTATTTTGCTTTTTCAATTTAATAGTTAATTTATATTTTCTTATTTCAATGTTTAGCATTTAAGACAACAAACTTTCTTATAGTGAATCATTTCATAGTTTATATTTTATTTCCATATTTCATATTGTGGTTTTTCATGTTTTCCAACTATTATATTTAGATATTCTTCAATTTTTTTGCTTTTCCCCAGTTTAAAGGTTTTCAACTTAAAGATGCCTTTTGAGGGGGATTCTATTTTTAAAATTTAACTTCTACTTTGATATTGTTACCAAAAAGCAAGGTATATATTATGTGTAAATGTGGAATTCACTGAAGTTATATTGAGACTTAATATAGAACAAATTTTGAATGTATTCCCAAGAGAATTTGAAAAGAAAGTTTGTATTCTATTTTCAGGATGTAGAATTTAGTATATTCATATACATATAAAATGTCTTAACATTATTATTTTTATTTATTTATTTATTCTTTTGAGACTGAGTCTCTCTCTGTTGCCCAGGCTGGAGTGCAGCGGCGCGATCTGGGCTCACTGCAAGCTCCGCCTCCCAGGTTCACACCATTCTCCTGCCTCAGCCTTCCGAGTAGCTGGGACTACAGGCTCCCACCACCATGCCTGGCTAATTTTTTTTGTATTTTTAGTAGATATGGGCGGGGTTTCACCGTGTTAGTCAGAATGGTCTCCATCTCCTCACCTCGTGATCCACCCGGCTTGGCCTCCCAAATTGCAGAGTCACTGTGCCCAGCCCACATTATTATTAATATACAGAGAGGCCATAGATTATTACTATTTTTGCCCTCTTTGATATACCATAGGGTAAGATATATCAGTCAAAATCACCCACTCCTCTGACAAATCAATTTCATTCTGCTATTTCATTCTCTTCCATTTTTGCTGTATAAATTTTGGATAATGAATCTTTATTGTTGATTATACAGTATGTGTAGTACTGTCTTAATAACTAGGCTTTCAAATTAAATGTACTTATTATTGTAACAATACCTTCATTTCTTCTTCCTTGAATTTAATCCATGTTTACTTTCTAGATTCTCTGAATTATTTTGATATAGTCATGGCTTTAATTTATGGCAATAGTTTTTTGACATAGTTTTCATTACATACTTTTTTTATAAACAAAAGAAAGATCCACCTAAGTGCATGTCATTTATTTCTTCGTTTTGCCTCTTTTCTTCCCAGATAAACTGGCCTGGCAGTGTAGAAGGAATTCTGCAAAACCCCTTTTTCACATTTCTTTGAGCTGGAACCAGCTCTACTTAGTCATAGTCACATTTTTGTTACTTTTTTTTTTTTTTTTTCTTTGTGGTCCCATACTTCTTCTTTTTTTTTTGAGACGGAGTCTCACTCTGTCGCCGGGGCTGGAGTGCAGTGGCCGGATCTCAGCTCACTGCAAGCTCCGCCTCCTGGGTTCACGCCATTCTCCTGCCTCAGCCTCCCGAGTAGCTGGGACTACAGGCGCCCACCACCTCGCCCGGCTAGTTTTTTGTATTTTTTAGTAGAGACGGGGTTTCACCGTGTTAGCCAGGATGGTCTCGATCTCCTGACCTTGTGATCCGCCCGTCTCGGCCTCCCAAAGTGCTGGGATTACAGGCTTGAGCCACCGCGCCCGGCCGGTCCCATACTTCTTATAGTTGTCGAGATTTAAGGTATCTTTTCTCATAATATTTAAAGACCTCCAAATTTAGTTTTCACAGAAAAATAGTCAATACATAAAACAGTTCGAAAGCTATGAAACCCACAATTCAACATGTGACCTCTTTTCTAGCTCCCTTAATATTCATTCAATTTCTTTGCCTCTAAAATATGCTCATGTCTCAATCTTTAAAGTATTTCAGCGGATTCTCACTGCTCTCGGTATAATGCTCAAACTCTTTCACCCAGCTTATGGGCTTCATGGAAGGAATGTGCTTTCATGTCCCACCTTGCTTCTGAAAACTTTCCTTCTTACACTCTACGACACATTCAAACTAACATATGCTTTAGGTCCTTGATCAGTTTATAGATCTTATTTGGATCTGTATTTGAACAACATATAAAGAAAAATATTTTGAGGACAATCAAGGTAATTTAACTGATAATGCTTTTATGAAATTAAGACATAATTTTAATGTTTTTAGATATAGTATTTTAATTTTGTGTAAACAAAGAAATATTATTTACATACATATGATGAGAGGCTTATGATGTCTGAGATTTGGTTCAAAATAATATGAGGTTGGAAAGTACATGAAACAAGGCTGTCTGAGCTCATAATTGTTTAAACTAGATGTTGAACACATGGTAATCATTATACCAATCTCTTGACTTTTGTATGTTTGAAACTTTTCAAAATAAAAAAAAAGTTTTGGATCAAATTATGGAAATGTATTTTAATATAGTTTCAGATAATATATAGGCATCCACAATTAATCTATTACTACATATTTATATAAAATGGTGTATAAAATGCATATATAATTTTTATTTACTTTTTGGATTTTGAACTTTTAAGTTCAGGGATACATGTGCAGGATATGCAAGTTTGTTACCTAGTTAAACGTGTGCCATGGTGATTAGCTGCACAGATCATTCCATCACCTACAGATTAAGCACAGCATCCACTAGCTGTTCTTACTGATGTTCTCCCTCCTCTCACCCTCCAACAGGCTCCAGTGTGGGTTGTTCTCCTCCCTGTGTCCATGTGTTCTCATTGTACAGCTCCCACTAATAAGTGAGAATATGTGGTGTTTAGTTTTCTGTTCCTGCATTAGTTTGCCAAGGATAATGGCTTCCAGCTTCATCCGTGTGCCTCCAAAGGACATGATCTTGTTCTTTTTTATGGCTGCGTAGTATTCCATGGTATATATGTACTATATTTTCTTTATCCAGTTTATCATTGGTGGGCATTTGGGTTGATTCCATGACTTTGCTGTTGTGAAAAGTGCTGCAATTAACATACGTGTGCATGTATCTTTATAATAGAATGATTTATATTCCTTTATTTATATAACCAGTAATGAGATTGCTGGATGGAATGGTATTTCTGTCTCTAGGTCTTTGAGGAATCACCACACTGTCTTCCACAGTGGCTGAACTAATTTACACTCCCACCAACAAAAGTGTTCCTTTTTTCTCCACAACCTCACCAGCATCTGTTGTTTTTTCACTTTTTGATAATAGCCATTCTGACTACCGTGTGATGGTATTTCATTGTGGCTTTATTTGCATTTCTCTAATGATCAGTGATGTTGAGTTTTTTTTCATGTTTGTTGACTGCATTTATGTCTTCTTTTGAGAAGTGTTGGTTCATGTCCTTTGCCCACTTTTTAATGGAGTTGTTTTTTTTAATTGTAAAATTGTTTACATTCCTTGTAGACACTGGATATTAGACCTTTGTCTGATGGGTAGATTGCAAAAATGTTCTTCCATTCTCTAGGATGTCCATTCACTCTGATGGTAGTTTCCTTTGCTGTGCAGAAGCTCTTTAATTAGCTCCCATTTTTCAATTTTTGCTTTTGTTGCAATTGCTTTTGGCATCTTCATCATGAAATCTTTGGTGTGCCTATGTCCTGAATGTTATTGCCTAGGTTTTCTTCTAGGATTTTTTGTTTGTGGTTTTCCATTTAGGTCTTTCATCCATCCTGAATTGATTTTTGTATATGGTGTAAGGAAGGGGTCCAGTTTCCGTCTTCTGCATATGGCTAACCAGTTATCTCAGCACCATTTATTAAATAGGGAATCCTTTTCCTATTGCTTGCTTTGGTCAGGTTTGTCGAAGATCAGATGGTTGTAGGTGTGTGGACTTATTTCTGTGTTCTCTATTTTGATCCATTGATCTTTGTGTCTTTGTACCAGCACCATGCTGCTTTGGTTACTCTAGCACTGTAGCATAGTTTGAAGTCAGGTAGCGTGAGTGTGATACCTCCAGCACTTTTTTTTTTTTTCTTTTTTGCTTTGGATTGCCCTGACTATTCAGGTTCTTTTTTTGGGTTCTATATGAATTTTAAAATAGTTTTTTTTCCTAGTTCTGTGAAGAATGTCAGTGGTAGTTTAATGAGAATAGCATTGAATCCATAAATTCCTTTGGACAGTATGGCTATTTTCATGATACTGATTCTTCATATCCATGAGCATGGAATGTGTTTCCATTTGTTTGTGTGATCTCTGATGTCTTTTAGCAGTGGTTTTGTGGTTCTCCTTGTAGAGATCTTTCACTTCCCTGCTTAGCTGTATTCCTAGGTATTTTATTCTTTTTGTGGCAGTTGTGAATGGGAGTTCATTCCTGATTAGGCTCTTGGCTTGACTGTTGTTGGTGTATCTGAATGCTAGTGATTTCTGAATATTGATTTTGTATATGAGACTTTGCTGAAGTTGCTTATCAACTTAAGAAGCTTTTAGGGTGAGATGATGGAGTTTTCTAGATATCGGATCGTGTCATCTACAAACAGGGATGGTTTGACTTCCTCTTCTTCTACTTGAATGCTTTTACTTCTTTCTTTTGCCTGATTCTCCTGGCAGAACTTCCAATACTATCTTAAATAGAAGTGGTGAAAGAGGGCATCCTTGTCTTATGCCAGTTTTCAAGGGGAATGCTTCCAGCTTTTGCCTGTTCAGTGTGATATTGGTCGTGGGTCTGTCATATATGACTCTTATGATTTTGAGATATGTTCCTTCAATACCTAGTTTACTGAGAGTTTTTAACATGAAGGGATGTTGAATTTTATTGAAGGCTTTTTTGGCATCTATTGAGATAAGCATGTTGTTTTTGTCTTTAGTCCTGTTTATGTGATGAATAGCACTTATTTAGTTGTGTGTGTTGAACAAACCTTGCATCCTGGGCATGAAGTCTCTTTGATCGTGGTGGATAAGCCTTTTGATGTGTGGCTGGATTTGGTTTGCCAGTATTTTGTGGAAGATTTTTGCATTGATCTTCATCAGGAATATTGGCCCGAAGTTTCCTTTTTTTGTTGTATCTCTACCAGGTTTTTTTTTTTTTTTTTATCAGAATGATTCTGGCCTCACAGAATGAGTTAGGGAGGAGTCCCTCCTTCTCAATTTTTTGGAATAATTTCAGTAGGAATGGTACCAGCTCTTCTTTGTACCTCTAGTAGTATTTGTCTGGTCCTGGGCTGTTTTTTTGTTTGTAGCTTCTTATTACTGCCTCAATTTCAGAACTCATTATTGATCTAGTCAGGGATTCAGTTTCTTCCTGCTTCAGTCTTGGGAGGGTGTATGTGTCCAGGAATTTATCCGTTTCTTCTAGATTTTCTAGTTTATGTGCATAGAGGTGTTTATAGTATTCTCTAATGGTTGTTTGTATTTCTGTGGCATCAGTGGTGATATCCCCTTATCATTTCTGATTGTGTATATTTGAATCTTCTCTTTTCTCTTTTTTATTAGCTAGCTAGAAGTCTATTTTATTATTGTTTTTCAAAATCCAACTCCTGGAGAAATACAGAACACTTCACGAATTTGCATGTAATCCTTGCGCAGGGGCCATGCTAATCTTCTCTGTATCATTTCAGTTTTAGTATATGTGCTGCCAAAGCAAGCACAAACACAAGTGTTGACTAAGGCATCTAAACTATTTTTCATCTCTCTTATATCATCAAATAAAAGATCATACTAAGAAATCTGTCAACAACAAAAAAGGCAATACTAGACCACTTGTTATTTTATCTAGTATTTTCTGGATATATATTGGTCTTATCACATAGAGAACTAACAATCACCCTAATGGTTCAGGTATTGATATACTTTTAGGTCTGTATATGTTTTGTAAGTAAAACAAAGATAACAGATCTTTGATTCTGCCAACCAAGGTTGGCTCTATTCTTGCATGAAGAGTCAGCTTTAATGTATGTATCTAACCACCATAACATATTTTTACATTGCTCTGAAATACTAGCCTGTTTTGCTTGTTATTGGCTTCATGACCTGAGTCTCTTACTTCTGAGACCATAGTGAAGATGCACTATTGGAAAAGGGCCTTCATATCTATTCATGTGAACAAAATATGCATATGATAAATATTTAACAATGAACCTAAAAAAGAACTCTGTACTTATGGGAAGTTAGAGTTTGAGAGACATGTGGAATGGAAAGGCATTGAAAATGATGCAGAGCAATTTATCCTGGCCCTGCGTTTGTGCCAACTGAGGAGTTACAAAACAATATTGTTTCTGGGTCCCATTCAAAAGCAAATACATCAACATGTCTGGTTATGGGACCAGCCATATGTATTTTTAAAATTTTCCCAGGAGGTACTAATGTGTAACAAATACTGAAAATACTCATAAAGAGCAAGCTTTGTAAACCTTTATCTGAGGTCAAATGAAAACTTTTCTGTGCCACCTTTCTTCCACTGAGGTCCTCTTGCTTCATACTCCCAGATGTAGTAAGAAGAAAATGAATTATAACATTGAGATAAAGGACAAGTTGATGGTGCTTGGAGTTTATTCATTTATTTATTCTGCAAACATTCATTGAGCACCTGTTATGAACTGTGTGCTGGGCACTCTGGTGGTAGTTGCTAATACGAAATTAACAAGACATTGTTTCTGCCGTATCATTAGGAAAGACAAGTAATCTGTGATTACATTCCTGAATGATAAGTTCAACATTGTGAGGGTAAATTTAAGTTACGTAAAAGTGAGGAAGCTGGGCACGGGATTTTAAAATGAAAGGAAGAAGTTCCTTTTTCTCTTTTCTGTTTTGCCATTTAATTCATTTGCAGAAGAAAACAGGTAATTTGTCCTATGGATTTTTTGCTTATTTCGACCTTCTACTTATGTTTACTTTTTTTTTCTCCTTGCCTCTTGTGTATCCTATAAACTGTTAGCTCAGTCTAGAGACTTGTTCACATTCAGGTTCGAGTATGGGCTGGAATACTTCATAGGTAATGTTGAGTACTTCCATCAGGAGTACACATGCTACCTGTTTTAAGTGTCCTTTTGGATTTTATGGACCATTATTTTCATTCCCTAAATCCAGTATTTTGTCAAGGACTTTAAGTGGTTATTTTCTTTTACTCCTTCTTAATTTATTTGCCACAATTTTCTGTGAAGAGAAACTACTCTGATTGACTATTTAGTTATGTTGCAGTACAGTGAATATAAGAAAATCAAGATAAAGGCTTGCTTCTTTATCAGTTTTCAAAATGATGAGTTGGTACTTAAATATCAGTTAAAGTAGACTGCTAAAGGATTTTTCCTGTTATTGTGAACTCATGTTTTTAAAAATTAATCTCTTCAGTCCATTACAATTTTTTTCCCTGAATAATCCCAACTTTGATCAATGACAACCACTTCAGATTGGCTCCAGAGAACTTTAGACTTGACCTCGGTCATCACTGATAACTTCCTTGTTTCTGGTATGATAGAATGTAACCAATATATCTTATACCATTCCTGATCTACACTGAGAACCAAACAGCCCAACAAGTAACTTAGTGGGAGTTAGTGTTTAGTGAATCAATCTGAAAACTTGCCTGGAGTTATACAACCTAGAGAGGATGGCAGTGCTTTTCTGAGAATGAGCAAGAAAATGGACATTCCACATAGGCTGAGGAGTGCATGGTGGTCTGCAGGAAAATCATGCCATAGAGACAATAGCCTTTTAAAATTCTTTTTCATTACTATTTTTAATCCTCTAAGGCATCTGTTTATAGGCTGTTTCCTCCATGACTTAACTCCTTTGATGATGAAGAGGTGTGTGATAATGGCAGGCAATCATTTTATAAATTACCACTTCATTTCATGGCGTTCTGTGTCTGTCAAGGTATATGATAATCAGGAAATGCTTACTGAATAGTCACTATGCTAGTTTAAGGGATTCAAACAGGATTAAAACCTTATTTCACATTGTCCTTCAGCTTATTTCAATAGAGTAATGAATGCTATTGTTGGAGCCCAGAGCACGAAAGTAATAAATTCTGCCTGAGTGAAAAAGAGAAATAGTCATGGAGTGAGTTTTGGTAAAGGTCTTAAAGGAATAAAACTTTGATGTGTGTGTATGTATGTAACAGGGGATGGGGACTTGGAGCATTATTTAAAACAGAACACCTGTAATAAAGACAAAGACTCAGTGATTTAAAAGTGGAAAGGTAGTAGATCCAGGTGGTTAGAGTATAGAATGGGTGGGAGTTCCAACATTATGCTGAGAAGACACTTTGAGTCAGTTTGTTGGGGTAGCAAGGTCACTTACAAAGTTATTATCTAAACTTGGGTAATTACAGTTGGCATTAGAGAGGCATGTATTACTGAGACACTGTACAAATAGAACAGTCATTCTGGTGAGTGGATGTGAGGAAGGATTTAAAGATGACAACATAATTTTGCTTATGATGACTATTATTAGAGCTTGGTCAATAATGGAGTGAGACCAAAGTAGGGTAGTTAGAGCTCAGAAATAACCTGATAAGACAGAGAAGGATATTAAAGGATTTTTTAAAAATTTTACAGAACATAAATCAAAAAGTAGACAATCAAGAATCCAAAAAATTTACTGGTAAATGTCAGATAATTTACAGGAGAGCTATTGAAGTTAAGTGTTCAACAACATATCCATCCATCCATCCATCCATCCATCCATTCGTTCATAATCATTTACTCAATGATTATCAAGGCCTATTATATTCATGTGTCTTTCAAGATACAGATAGAAAAATAAAACATGGTCCTACCCTTTGAAATGATGTAATATAGTAATAGATAACTAGGATTCACAGCCACAACTTTCAGCCTAGTGTTGATTTCGTCAGATCACCACTGCACAGTCCATCTCACTGGGTACACTTTGACTCTGTATGTTAAACCAAAGTAATTCGGTATTCATCCCTTTCACTAAATGTTGACACTAGTTGATCATGAATAGTCTCTGGGCTTGGGCAGGGCCATTTGGGCATTCCCATTTTGGAAAACCCATGTGCTTCTGAGCATTTTTAAAATTTCAACTTTTATTTTAGATAGAGGGGGTACCTGTGCAGGTTTGTTACATGGGTATATTGCATCCAGGTTGTGAGCATAGTCCCCAATAGTTTTTCAGCCCACAATCTTTTCCCTCCCTCTCCACTCTAGTAGTCCACAGTGTCTGTTGTTCTCATCTTTATGTCCATGTGTGCTCAGTGTTTAACTCCCATTTGTAAGTGAGAGCATGTGATATTTGGTTTTCTGTTCCTGCATTAATTTGCTTAAGATTATGGAGCTGAGCATGTTTTTGATCAAATCTGTTCACAGCAAATGTCAAGGTTTCAAAACACCCTATCATATAAGATGGCCATTCACTTTTTACAGTCTAGACCTCAAGTAAATGATGTACTTCCATTACTAATGGAGAAGGTATGTCCAACTCCTGCCCTAGATTCATACCATAGCTTTGTAAATGAAAAATTCTCTAAAATTATCTACTTATTAAAGTAAGCATAACTTAATTTATTTTCAATCAAACACCAAGTATTTTGCTATTTGATGCACCTCTTTGTAAATAGAGCAGTTTGCAAACTAGAAGTGCTCATTTCCACTGATTCCTAGTCTTTTCAGTCTCTCTTTATATTCATCTTTCTTAATTTAGTCTCAAAACACCCCCAAGGGGATTGGTACTGATTCTTGCTTATTTGACATCAAAATTCTTGAGAGCTTGTTCCTCTGAAGCAGGGTTTGTTTTTTCTTCTTCTTCTTCTTCTTCTTCTTCTTCTTCTTCTTCTTCTTTCTTCTTTCTTCTTCTTTCTTCTTCTTCTATTTTAAGGCGTCTTCTCTGACTATTTCATGCTGGGAAAAAACAAAAACAAAAAAACACTAATAATAACCACCCACCTCTTGTACTAATTTCCCACTGATAATGGGATCCTGGTCATGGACACTCTGCCTAGGATCACTTTTAGTATTTTTCCCCTAAAATTACACATGAAGGACTTCAAAACTCTTTTGTTGTTTTTTATACTTTTCCCACTTGAGGAGTTACACAACTCTTTCTGCTGCACATTCAACTCATATTGAACACAATGCTTATATGCAAATTAGCAATTTCTGTTGACTGTCCCTTGAGAAAGAGAAATGTCAGACATCTGATGTCCCTCAAACAAAGTAATGATTATAAAAATTATGTAAAAAATGTCATAATGTCTTATACCAATGTATTATGTAATTCTTCACATGGCTATAAAGAAATATCCAAGGCTGGGTAATTTATAAAGTAAAAGAGGTTTAATGGAGTCACATTTCCACATAGCTGGGAAGGCCTCATAATCATGGTGGAAGGTGAAGGAGGAGCAACGGTATGTTTTACGTGGCAGCAGGCAAGAGTGTGTGTGCAGGGGAACTGCCCTTTATAAAACCACCAGATCTCATGAGGGTTAATCACTATCATGAGAATAGCATGGGAAAGCCCACCCCTATGATTCAATTACCTCCCACTGGGTCCCTCTCAAGACACATGGGGATTATGGGAGCTATAATTCAAGATGAGATTTGGGTGAGAACACAGCCAAATCATATCATTCTGCCCCTGGCCACTATCAAATCTCATATCCTCACATTTCAAATCCAATCATGCCTTCCTAACAGTCCCCCAAAGTCTTAACTCACTTCATCATTAACTCAAAGTCCCACATTTCAAAATTTCATCTGAGATAAGGCTAGTTCCTTCTGTTTATGAGCCTGTAAAATCAAAAGCAAGTTAGTTACTTCCTATATACAGTGGAGATACCTGCATTGGGTAAATACATGTCCAAATGGGAGAAACTGGCCAAAACAAAGGGTCTGTAGACCCTATACCAGTCCAAAATCCAGCGGGGCAGTCAAATCTTGAAGCTTCAAAATGATCTCCTTTGACACCATGTCTCACTTCCAGGTCATGCTGATGCAAGAGGTGGGCTCCCACAGTCTTGGCTAGCTCTGTCCCTGTGGCTTTGCGGGATACAGCCCTCCCTTCTGGCTGCTGTAATGGGCAGGCATTGAGTGTGTGTGTCTTTTCCACATACACAGTGCAAGCTGTTGGTGGATCTACCATTCTAGGGTCTGAAGGATGGTGGCCCTCTTCTTGCAGCTCCACTAAGCAGTGTCCCAGTGGGGACTGTGTTGGTAGGGGAGCTCTAACCCCACATTTCCCTTCCACACTGCCCTGTCAGAGGTTCTCAGTGAGGGCTCCACCCCTGCAGCAAACTTCTGCCTGAACATCCAGGCGTTTCCATACAGCCTCTGATGTTTAGACATTTCTTCCACCAGATACCCTAAATCATCTCTCTCAAGTTCAAAGTTTCACAGATCTCTAGGGCAGGGTCAGATGCTGCCAGTCTCATTGCTAAAGCATAACAGGAGTCACTTTTACTCCATTTCTCTACAAGTTCCTCATCTCCATCAGAGTCCACCTCAGCCTGGACTTTATTGTCTATATCATTATCAGCATTTTGGTCACAGCCATTCAGCAATTCTCTAGGAAGTTCCAAACTTTCCCACATCTTGTCTTATGAGCCCTTCAAGTTTTTAGGAAGTTCCAAACATTTCCACATTTTCCTGTCTTCTTCTGAGTCCTCCAACTGTTCCAACCTCTGCCTGTTACCCAGTTCCAAAGTCACTTCCACATTTTTTGGTATCTTTACAGCAGCACTCCACTACTTAGTACCAATTTACTGTATTAGTCCATTTTCATATTGCTATGAAGAAATACCCAAGAGTGGGTAACTTATAAAGAAAAAGAGGTTTAATAGACTCACAGTTCCACATGGATGGGGAGGTCTTACAATCATGGCAGAAGGCAAAGGAGGAGCAAGGGCACATCTTACATGGCAGGCAAAAAAGCATGTACAGGGTAACTGCCCTTTATAAAACCTTCAGATTTCATGAGACTTCTTCACTATCATGAGAACAACACAGGAAAACCTGCCCCCATGATGCAGTTACCTCCCACCAGGTCCCTCCCATGACATGTGGGGATTGTGGGAGCTACAGTTCAAGAGGAGATTTGGGTGAGGACACAACCAAACCATATCAACCAAAAAGTTCCAGTTTCTGTAAATGTGTTCATGTAATTGCACTAGTCAAATCTGTGGAGAATCTACACTGTCTTCCACAAAGGCTGAATTAATTTACACTCTTACCAACAGTGTATAAGTGTTCCTTTTTCTCCACAACCTTGCCAGCATTTGTTATTTTTTGACTTTTTCTTAGTAGTTATTCTGACTGGTGTTAGATGGTATTTCATTGTGATTTTGATTTGCATGATCAGTGATGTTAAGCTTTTTGTCATATGCTTGGTGGCCACATGTATGTCTTCTTTTGAAAAGTGTCTGTTCAGTTATTTTCCTACTTTTTAATGGGGTTGTTCATTTTATTGTAAATGTGTTTAAGTTCCTTTAGATGCTGAATATTAGACCTTTGTCAGATGGGTAAACTGCAAAACTTTTCTCCCATTCTTTAGGTTATCTGTTTACTCTGTTGATAGTTTCTTTTGCTATGCTGAAGCTCTTCAGTTTAATTAAATATCATTTTTTCAATTTTTGCTTTTGTTGCAATTGCTTTTGGTGTCTTTGTCAAGAAATTTTTGCTTATACCTATATCTTAAATGGTATTGCCTAGGTTGTCTTCTAGGATTTTTATAGGTTTCAGTTTTACATTTTACATTTAAAATCCACCTTGAGTTGATTTTTGTATATGTTGTAAGGAAGGGGTCCAGTTTCAATCTTTTGCATATAGCTAGCCTATTATCCCAACACAATTTATTGAATAGGGAATACTTTCCCCATTGCTTGCTTGTGTTGTGTTGGATTTGTCAAAGATCAGATAATTGTAGGTGTACAGTCTTATATCTGGGTTTTCTATTTCGTTCCATTGGTCTGTGTGTCTGTTCTTACACCAGTACCATGCTGCTTTGGTTAGTCTAGCCCTGTAGTATAGTTTGAAGTTGGGTAGTGTGATGCCTCCAGTTTTGTTTCTTTTGTTTAGGATTGCCTTGACAATTTGGGTTCCCTTTTAGTTTCATAAGAATTTTAAAATAATTTTTTTCTAATTCTGTGAAGAATGGCAATGGTAGTTTAATGTGAATTACATTGAATCTACAAATTGCTTTGGGCAATATGGCTATTTTCATGAAATTGATACTTCTTATCCATGAATATGGAATTTTTAAAATTTTTTAAATTTGTGTGATCTCTGATTTCTTTGAGCAATGGTTTGTAGTTCACTTTATAGAGATCTTTTATGTTACTAATTAACTGTATTCCTAAGTATTTTATCCTTTTTGTGACAATTGTGAATGGGTGTTCGTTTCTTATTTGGCTCTTGGCTTGACTGTTGTTGGTGTATAAGAATGCTAGTAATTTTTTCACATTGATTTTGTATCCTGAGGCTTTGCTGAAGTTGCTTATTAGCTTAAGAAGCTTTTGGGCTGAGACAATCGGGTTTTCTAGATATAGGATCATGTCATCTGCAAACAGGGATAGTTTGACTTCCTCTCTATTTGAATGCTTTTATTTCTTTCTCTTGCCTGATTGCCCTGGCCGGAACTTCCAATACTATATTGAATAAAAATGGTGAGAGAGGCCATCCTTGTCTGGTGCTAGTTTTCAAGGGGAATGCTTCCAGCTTTTGCCCATTTTAGTATGATATTGGCTGTGACTGCCCCATCTTTCAACATTACTCTAAACGCAGCACTCTTTTGTAGTTCTTTCTGGCTCTTCCTTCTTCTTCCAAAGGCATTACACAGTACTTTAAAAGTACTTCAAAGGTAATTCTTTTTATCATTATCTCATCAAGGCTGTATAATCCAGGTGGACAGGACCATTTGTCTTTTATTCTTAGCATATTTTTAGCATATGGAGAATACTCAATAAAATTTGATAAACAAAATTTCCTCTGTTAAGCTCTTAGTGTAGTCAATGCTGGCTTACTAGGTTATTACACATGAAATCCAAGATTACAGAACATTTAGAAGAAGATACATTTCTTCTTAAATTTTTGAAAGCAAATTGTATACAAAGTAAGCACAGTTTGAGTTAAAGTTGTTTCTTGGATTTATTCTTACTATGTTTATTTAAAATTCGATTATAAGAAGATATATGCCAATAGTGCAGATGTAAAAAAAAAAAAAAAAGGGGGGCGGAGCAAGATGGCCGAATAGGAACAGCTCCAGTCTCCAACTCCCAGCGCCAGCGACACAGAAGACCGGTGATTTCTGCATTTTCAACTGAGGTACTGGGGTCATCTCACTGGGGAGTGCCGGACAATCGGTGCTGGTCAGCTCCTGCAGCCCGACCAGCGAGAGCTGAAGCACGGCGAGGCATTGCCTCACCTGGGAAGCACAAGGGGGAAGGGAATCCCTTTTCCTAGCCAGGGGAACTGAGACACACAACACCTGGAAAATCGAGTAATTCCCACCCCAATACTCTGCTTTAAGCAAACGGGCACACCAGGAGAATATATCCCACACCTGGCCGGGAGGTTACCACGGCCACAGAGCCTCCCTCATTGCTAGCACAGCAGTCTGCCATCTAACCGAAACGGCAGCAGCGAGGCTGGGGGAGGGGCGCCCGCCATTGCTGAGGCTTAAGTAGGTAAACAAAGCCGCTGGGAAGCTCGAACTGGGTGGAGCTCACAGCAGCTCAAGGAAACATGCCTGTCTCTGCAGACTCCACCTCTGGGGACAGGGCACAGCTAAACAACAAAAGGGGAAGCAGCAGAGGCCTGTGCAGATGCGAAAGACTCTGTCTGACAGCTTTGAAGAGAGCAGTGGATCTCCCAACACGGAGGTTGAGATCTGAGAACGGACAGACTGCCTGCTCAAGTGGGTCCCTGACCCCTGAGTAGCCTAACTGGGGGACATCCCCCACTAGGGGCAGTCTGACACCCCACACCTCACAGGGTGGAGTACACCCCTGAGAGGAAGCTTCCAAAGTAAGAATCAGACAGGTACACTCGCTGTTCAGCAATATTCTATCTTCTGCAACCTCTGCTGCTGATACCCAGGCAAACAGGGTCTGGAGTGGACCTCAAGCAATCTCCAACAGACCTACAGCTGAGGGTCCTGACTGTTAGAAGGAAAACTATCAAACAGGAAGAACACCTATACCAAAACCCCATCAGTACGTCACCATCATCAAAGACCAGAGGCAGATAAAACCATGAAGATGGGGAAGAAGCAGGGCAGAAAAGCTGGAAATTCAAGAAATAAGAGCACATCTGCCCCTGCAAAGGAGCGCAGCTCATCGCCAGCAACGGATCAAAGCTGGTCAGAGAATGACTTTGACGAAATGAGAGAAGAAGGCTTCAGTCCATCAAACTTCTCAGAGCTAAAGGAGGAATTACATACCGAGTGCAAAGAAACTAAAAATCTTGAAAAAAGAGTGGAAGAATTGATAGCTAGAATAATTAATGCAGAGAAGGTCATAAACGAAATGACAGAGATGAAAACCATGACACGAGAAATACGTGACAAATCCACAAGCTTCAGTAACCGACTCGATCAACTGGAAGAAAGAGTATCAGCGATTGAGGATCAAATGAATGAAATGAAGCGAGAAGAGAAACCAAAAGAAAAAAGAAGAAAAAGAAATGAACAAAGCCTGCAAGAAGTATGGGATTATGTAAAAAGACCAAATCTACGTCTGACTGGGGTGCCTGAAAGTGAGAGGGAAAATGGAACCAAGTTGGAAAACACTCTTCAGGATATCATACAGGAGAACTTCCCCAACCTAGTAAGGCAGATCAACATTCAAATTCAGGAAATACAGAGAACACCACAAAGATATTCCTCCAGAAGAGCAACTCCAAGACACATAATTGCCAGATTCACCAAAGTTGAAATGAAGGAAAAAATCTTAAGGGCAGCCAGAGAGAAAGGTCGGGTTACCCACAAAGGGAAGCCCATCAGACTAACAGCAGACCTCTTGGCAGAAACTCTACAAGCCAGAAGAGAGTGGGGGCCAATATTCAACGTTCTTAAAGAAAAGAATTTTAAATCCAGCATTTCATATCCAGCCAAACTAAGTTTCATAAGTGAAGGAGAAATAAAATCCTTTACAGATAAGCAAATGCTTAGAGATTTTGTCACCACCAGGCCTGCCTTACAAGAGACCCTGAAGGAAGCACTAAACATGGAAAGGAACAACTGGTACCAGCCATTGCAAAAACATGCCAAAATGTAAAGACCATCGAGGCTAGGAAGAAATTGCATCAACTAACAAGCAAAATAACCAGTTAATATCATAATGACAGGATCAAGTTCACACATAACAATATTAACCTTAAATGTTAATGGACTAAATGCTCCAATTAAAAGACACAGACTAGCAAACTGGATAAAGAGTCAAGACCCATCAGTCTGCTGTATTCAGGAGACCTATCTCACATGCAGAGACATACATAGGCTCAAAATAACGGGATGGAGGAAGATCTACCAAGCAAATGGAGAATAAAAAAAAGCAGGGGTTGCAATCCTAGTCTCGGATAAAACAGACTTTAAACCATCAAAGATCAAAAGAGACAAAGAAGGCCATTACATAATGGCAAAGGGATCAATTCAACAGGAAGAGCTAACTATCCTAAATATATATGTACCCAATACAGGAGCACCCAAATTCATAAAGCAAGTCCTTAGAGACTTACAAAGAAACTTAGACTCCCATACAATAATAAAGGGAGACTTCAACACTCCACTGTCAACATTAGACAGATCAACGAGACAGAAAGTTAACAAGGATATCCAGGAATTGAACTCATCTCTGCACCAAGCGGTCCTAATAGACATCTATAGAACTCTCCACCCCAAATCAACAGAATATACATTCTTCTCAGCACCACATCACACTTATTCCAAAATTGACCACATAATTGGAAGTAAAGCACTCCTCAGCAAATGTAAAAGAACAGAAATTATAACAAACTGTCTCTCAGACCACAGTGCAATCAAACTAGAACTCAGGACTAAGAAACTCAATCAAAACCGCTCAACTACATGGAAACTGAACAACCTGCTCCTGAATGACTACTGGGTACATAACAAATGAAGGCAGAAATAAAGATGTTCTTTGAAACCAATGAGAACAAAGATACAACATACCAGAATCTCTGGGACACATTTAAAGCAGTGTGTAGAGGGAAATTTATAGCACTAAATGCCCACAAGAGAAAGCTGGAAAGATCTAAAATTGACACTCTAACATCACAATTAAAAGAACTGGAGAAGCAAGAGCAAACACATTCAAAAGCTAGCAGAAGGCAAGAAATAGTTAAGATCAGAGCAGAACTGAAGGAGATAGAGACACAAAAAACCCTCCAAAAAATCAATGAATCCATGAGTTGGTTTTTTGAAACGATCAACAAAATTGACAAACCGCTAGCAAGACTAATAAAGAAGAAAAGAGAGAGGAATCAAATAGACTCAATAAAAAATGATAAAGGGGATATCACCACCGACCGCACAGAAATACAAACTACCATCAGAGAATACTATAAACACCTCTACGCAAATCAACTAGAAAATCTAGAAGAAATGGATAATTTCCTGGACACTTACACTCTTCCAAGACTAAACCAGGAAGAAGTTGAATCCCTGAATAGACCCATAGCAGGCTCTGAAATTGAGGCAATTATTAATAGCCTACCAACCAAAAAAAGTCCAGGACCAGTTGGATTCACAGCTGAATTCTACCAGAGGTACAAGGAGGAGCTGGTACCATTCCTTCTGAAACTATTCCAATCAATAGAAAAAGAGGGAATCCTCCCTAACTCATTTTATGAGGCCAACATCATCCTGATACCAAAGCCTGGCAGAGACACAACAAAAAAAGAAAATTTTAGACCAATATCCCTGATGAACATCGATGCAAAAATTCTCAATAAAATACTGGCAAACCGGATTCAGCAGCACATCAAAAAGCTTATCCACCATGATCAAGTGGGCTTCATCCCTGGGATGCAAGGCTGGTTCAACATTCGCAAATCAATAAACGTAATCCAGCATATAAACAGAACCAAAGACAAGAACCACATGATTATCTCAATAGATGCAGAAAAGGCTTTTGACAAAATTCAACAGCCCTTCATGCTAAAAACGCTCAATAAATTCGGTATTGATGGAACGTACCTCAAAATAATAAGAGCTATTTATGATAAACCCACAGCCAATATCATACCGAATGGGTAAAAACTGGAAAAATTCCCTTTGAAAACTGGCACAAGACAGGGATGCCCTCTCTCACCACTCCTATTCAACATCGTGTTGGAAGTTCTGGCTAGGGCAATCAGGCAAGAGAAAGAAATAAAGGGTATCCAGTTAGGAAAAGAAGAAGTCAAATTGTCCCTGTTTGCAGATGACATGATTGTATATTTAGAAAACCCCATTGTCTCAGCCCAAAATCTCCTTAAGCTGATAAGCAACTTCAGCAATGTCTCAGGATACAAAATTAATGTGCAAAAATCACAAGCATTCTTATACACCAGTAACAGACAAACAGAGAGCCAAATCATGAATGAACTTCCATTCACAATTGCTTCAAGAGAATAAAATACCTAGGAATCCAACTTACAAGGGATGTAAAGGACCTCTTCAAGGAGAACTACAAACCACTGCTCAGTGAAATAAAAGAGGACACTAACAAATGGAAGAACATACCATGCGCATGGATAGGAAGAATCAATATCGTGAAAATGGCCATACTGCCCAAGGTGATTTATAGATTCAATGCCATCCCCATCAAGCTACCAATGAGTTTCTTCACAGAATTGGAAAAAACTGCTTTAAAGTTCATATGGAACCAAAAA
The DNA here is from genome assembly GCF_009764315.1 of Trachypithecus francoisi. Lineage (NCBI taxonomy): Eukaryota > Metazoa > Chordata > Mammalia > Primates > Cercopithecidae > Trachypithecus > Trachypithecus francoisi. The sequence goes on from NW_022681472.1 coordinate 40,395,322, forward strand.
AGAGCCCGCATTGCCAAGACAATCCTAAGTCATAAGAACAAAGCTGGAGGCATCATGCTACCTGACTTCAAACTATACTACAAGGCCACAGTAACCAAAACAGCATGGTACTGGTACCAAAACAGAGATATAGACCAATGGAACAGAACAGAGTCCTCAGAAATAATACCACACATCTACAGCCATCTGATCTTTGACAAACCTGAGAGAAACAAGAAATGGGGAAAGGATTCCCTATTTAATAAATGGTCCTGGGAAAATTGGCTAGCCATAAGTAGAAAGCTGAAACTGGATCCTTTCCTTACTCCTTATACGAAAATTATTTCAAGATGGATTAGAGACTTAAATGTTAGAAGAAAACCTAGGTAATACCTTTCTGGACATAGGCATGGGCAAGGACTTCATGTCTAAAACACCAAAAGCAACGGCAGCAAAAGCAAAAATTGACAAATGGGATCTAATTAAACTAAAGAGCTTCTGCACAGCAAAAGAAACTACCATCAGAGTGAACAGGCAACCTACAGAATGGGAGAAAAGTTTTGCAATCTACTCATCTGACAAAGGGATAATATCCAGAATCTACAAAGAACTCAAACAAATTTACAAGAAAAAAACAAACAACCCCATCAAAAAGTGGGCAAAGGATATGAACAGACATTTCTCAAAAGAAGACATTCATACAGCCAACAGACACATGAAAAAATGCTCATCATCACTGGCCATCAGAGAGATGCAAATCAAAACCACAATGAGATACCATCTCACATCAGTTAGAATGGCACTCATTAAAAAGTCAGGAAACAACAGGTGCTGGAGAAGATGTGGAGAAATAGGAACACTTTTACACTGTTGGTGGGATTGTAAACTAGTTCAACCATTATGGAAAACAGTATGGCGATTCCTCAAGGATCTAGAACTAGATGTACCATATGACCCAGCCATCCCACTACTGGGTATATACCCAAAGGATTATAAATCATGCTGCTATAAAGACATATGCACACTCATGTTTATTGTGGCACTATTCACAATAGCAAAGACTTGGAATCAACCCAAATGTCCATCTGTGACAGACTGGATTAAGAAAATGTGGCACATATACACCATGGAATATTATGCAGCCATAAAAAAGGATGAGTTTGTGTCCTTTGTAGGGACATGGATGCAGCTGGAAACCATCATTCTTAGCAAACTATCACAAGAACAGAAAACCAAACACCGCATGTTCTCACTCATAGGTGGGAACTGAACAATGACATCAGTTGGACTCGGGAAGGGGAACATCACACATCGGGGCCTATCATGGGGAGGGGGGAGGGGGGAGGGATTGCATTGGGAGTTATACCCGATATAAATGATGAATTGATGGGTGCTGACGAGTTGATGGGTGCAGCACACCAACATGGCACAAGTATACATATGTAACAAACCTGCACGTTATGCACATGTACCCTAGAACTTAAAGTATAATAAAAAATAAAAAATAAAAAAATAAAAAAATTAAATAGTAGAATCTTAAAAAAAAAAGAAGACATAAAATGTACTGCATCTACTGTTAAGTAGCTCTGAATTCTTAAAAATGTAATTATGTTTGTAACTTGTTAAATTGACGGTTTTTAAACCATAAAACCCATAACAAATAAGATTTATCGTATTTCCAATTCCATGCTGTTTGAGAAATACATTTTATTCTGAAGGCTTAGCAAATAACTATTTAAGTTGAATATAAACTTGAATTTTTCACTAAACTTTTAAAATATGCTTATTAAATGTTTTTATTTCTTAAATTACAGTGTAACTTTGGATGACTTAGGTGGTTTTTGAGATTTGAAGTATCTCTTTTTTCAAGAATATATATTAAAGTATAACCAGTCCACCAATTCTATTACTTTTCTACTGATGTTTTTAAGAAATTTGACTTAATGGCCGGGCGTGGTGGCTCAAGCCTGTAATCCCAGCACTTTGGGAGGCCGAGGCGGGCGGATCACAAGGTCAGGAGATCAAGACCATCCTGGCTAACACGGTGAAACCCCGTCTCTACTAAAAAATATACAAAAAACTAGCCGGGCGAGGTGGCGGGCGCCTGTAGTCCCAGCTACTCAGGAGGCTGAGGCAGGAGAATGGCATGAACCCGGGAGGCGGAGCTTGCAGTGAGCTGAGATCTGGCCAGTGCACTCCAGCTTGGGTGACAGAGCGAGACTCCGTCTCAAAAAAAAAAAAAAAAAAAAAGAAATTTGACTTAATAGAGGCTTATAAATGGCTCCTTAAATAGGAGATAGGAGAACTGAATGGAACAGACCTAATTCCCCAAATATTAGTTTAAAATTTACTTCAAAAAGATAAAAATTAGCTTATGCTTGAGGAATATTTTCAAAACCGAATACAAAAATGAAATTTTAGGAGTTGATTTTTGACTTAGTAACCAATATTTGATGATTTTCATGCTCATGCAAATATTATCAAATTCAAACATCTCTTTTTCTCTGAAAGGCCAACTTTGTTTCTCTGTGGAATTCCTCACTGTTTTATGTGTTTGGTCACATAAAAAAGTTTGTCTTTTTGAGTTCCCCCTTTTCTGTAGATATTCTCCTTGTCTTTTCACCACAGTTCATAGATGTTAGATCGTCTTCTCCACCATGTGTATTATTCAGGTAATGGGTACTCTAAAAGCCCTGACTTTACCCCTATATAATCTATGCATGTGACAGAATTGCACATGTACTCCATAGATTTGTACAAAAGGAGGAAAAATATTATTGGTCACAAACAAAAAGAGCACATGAGTTGGTGAATCTAACTAAAAAGAGAACTGTGAGGCAATTGATGTGTTAATTAATGTGGCAGTCATTTCACAATGGATGTGTATATCAAAGCATTACATTTTATATCTTGAAAATATCCAACTGTTATGTGTCAAGTATACCTCAATAAGGCTGGAAAAAGGGGGAAAAATAAATAAGTTAAATGATAGTGATAAGCAATAATATTTTATAAATGTCCTTACTTGAAAGAATATTTTCCCTTTGGATTTTTTCTGATCCAAGTAATTGCAATTGCAAAAACCAGGAATCACTAATGTAGAGATATGGATAGCAAATTTGGGTTGCTTATACTATGAGTATATTAGAAATGCAGCTTATTCCCTTCTCCATGTGGTCCCTGAGATTTTGCAGATGTCCATACAGCAGAAATAGGTCTTAGTGTGTGGCTTGTATGCAAATATACAAAGCTTGGTTGTAGGCAAAAACCCCTTTTTTCCTACAGATAGTTTATGAGAATGTTGCAATCAAAACCATGTCCTAACATTCCCAGTATGCTCCCAAATCCCATGTCCCAGTTAGCATTTTGTTATGTGAACAAACTGAGTTCACAATGAGTCCATGAGATAACTGAATCTGTCTCTAGAATTTTAGTGTGATCGTGCTTAATAGCAAATGACCATTTAAGGTCCCCACCCAATCCTAAAACAGCCTTCTGGATTTCAAGAAGCTGTATTATAGCTGGTTATGTCATCATTAAACCTCAACTAAATGATTATTAAGGCCCTTCTGTGTTCAGAGTTATGGGGAAACATAGAAATGAAGGCAAAAGTTATAATCCTTTCAAAATATATTTTATTGCTTGGGCTTGATTACATATTAATTTTTTTTTTTTTTTTTTTTTTTTTTTTTTTGAGACAGAGTCTCACTTTGTCACCCAGCCTGGAGTGTAGTGGCCTGATCTCAGCTCACTGCAAACTCTGTCTCCTGGGTTCAAGCAGTTCTTCTGCTCAGCCTCTCAAGTAGCTGGGACTACAGGTGCATGCCACCACTCCTGGCTAATTTTTGTATTTTTAGTACGGATGAGGTTTCACCATGTTGGCCAGGCTAGTCTCCAACTCCTGACCTCATGATCCACCCTCTTGGGCCTCCCAAAGTGCTGGGATTACAGGCGTGAGTCACCCTGCCCATAATGCAGTCTCGTACTTTAAAGGAAGAAATGAAGAATGAAGAAGCAAAAAGATTTTATCAAGGCAGAGCTATATGTATTAAGCCTTCAAAGCTAAACTTGTTTTTCTCTAGTTGTCAATGTCCCAGATAAAATAAAATTTGATATTGATTTGTCTTTTATTAAATAGACTAATAAAAAGTTAAAATTATTACATTTGTAAAATGTATTTTGAATAACATGGTCCAGTTATTTTCATATAGCACTAAGTATAGATTGAAGATTATATAAACAGTTAAACCTGGTCATTGTACTACTTATAACCTTAAAAGGAAATAAAAGAAAGTATAAGTGGGAATAGGCATAGATTACCTACTAAGAAATGATATGTTATAATATCAAGAATAAATAATTTGCCTATTTCTTAATTATCTCAACAAAATGTGTTTTTTAGAGATTTTTTGAATCAGAAAAGTGTACCTATAACATTCTATCTAACAATTTAAACTGGTGATAAAAATGGAAATAGGAAAGAATAAAGATTGCTTCTGAACAGAAAATGCTTAAAACCAGCAGTATTTATTGATATTTTGTGCAATAAAAGATGCAATTACGTCAGCTGCTTTCTCAGGTAAAGCTGTTTTTAAAGAAAACTTCTTAAAGTGATGGCTAACCGAACTCCCACATGAAATGACTTTTTTATGACATTTTCAATGTACCTTCAATTCATATAATTCTAGTCTGAATTATTAGCCTAGGCTACTTTCCCTTTACTCACCTCAGATAGCATTTTTCAAGAAATAAACTTATGTACAGCACAAGTGGAAAATAAAACCACTTTCTATTTCTTCATTTATAGGAGGTTGAACTTCTCTGGAGTGCTAGAGCTATAGATTTTTCTGGATGTGTGCTTCAGAGTGAATTCGAGCGATATTACTTTTCTCTTAAATTACCAACCAACTGAAAAAAAAAAAAAATCATTAGTTTTTTGGTTTTTTTTTTTTTGAGACAGAGTCTCACTCTGTCGCCGGGGCTGGAGTGCAGTGGCCGGATCTCAGCTCACTGCAAGCTCCGTCTCCCGGGTTCACGCCATTCTCCTGCCTCAGCCTCCTGAGTAGCTGGGACTACAGGCACCCACCACCTCGCCCGGCTAGTTTTTTGTATTTTTTAGTAGAGACGGGGTTTCACCGTGTTAGCCAGGATGGTCTCGATCTCCTGACCTCGTGATCCGCCCATCTCGGCCTCCCAAAGTGCTGGGATTACAGGCTTGAGCCACCGCGCCAGGCCAAAAAAAATCATTAGTTCTAAATTTCAAATTCCACTGATATCATAAGTTATACAAAAGCACTTTGCTATTCACACATTTAACATTGTCTATATGGGAATGGACAACTCTTGATTACTATAGTTAAATTGTCAGTTTTATGAATTACTTCCTATACAAATGACCTCCTCTGCCCTGCAAGTGTAGTTTTGTTGTTTTGTTTTTGTTTTTGAGATGGAGTCTCACTTTGTCACCCAAGCTGGAGTGCAGTGGCGAGATCTCAGCTCACTGCAACCTCCACACCCTGGGTTCAAGTGATTCTCCTGCCTCAGCCTCCTGAGTAACTGAGATTACAGGTATACACCACCATACCCAGATAATTTTTTCATATCTTTAGTAGAGACAGGGTTTCACCATGTTGGCCACCCTGGTTTCAAACTCCTGACCTAAAATGATCCACCCGCCTCGGCCTCCCAAAGTGCTAGGATTACAGGCGTGAGCCACTGCACCCAGCCAAGTGTAGCATTTTTAAATACAAACAAGCATATGATAAAGAATTTATAAGGAGGCTGCAAAAGGTCAGAAAAATTGTACAAACCTATTTCAACACGGAGTTTTCTTGAGTCTTTTTATTACTTTCACATTTCCTGCAGAAAGCTAAAAGTTCACTAGCAACAGTGCATAAAAGAAATAATAGTAAGGTGGTGTAATCACTAAGGAGCTGAATCACTGGCATCTCTTAAAACGCTGGATTACCTCAGTGCTGATCAGTGGAAAACCAAAAAGGATAAGAAGGATGACAAACACTTTTGAGCTCTGAATGAAGAGGATACTGCCTTGCTGAAAAACCATGGTCAGAGCACTTATTTTAGGGAGATTAAGCAGGTTGAGAATGACATTCAACAACTTAAGAAAATTATCTAAGTAGTATTAAAGAGTCTGACACTAGTCTGGCCACCACCAGCACTCTGGGATTTGGCTGCAAGTAAGCAAATGCTCCAGGGTGAACAATGTTTACAGGTTGCAAGGTGTAGAAAGATAGTAAATGCTGATTCTGAGAACTCAAAATACATTGTCAGTGTGCAGCAGATTGCTAAGTTTGTGGTGGACCTCAGTGATTTACTGACATTGAAGCAGGGATGAAATTTGATGTTAATTAAATTCATATTCCCATGCTTTCTAAGATTGACCCAAGAATTACCATGATGCCAGTGGAGTAAAAACCTGATGTCATATACAGCGATGTTGGTGGCTGTAGGGAACAGATTGAGAAATTGTAAGTAGTTGAAACCCCACTACTTCATCCAGAGAGATTTGTTAACCTTGGCATGGAGCCTCCCAAGAGTGTGCTCTTTGGTCCACTAGGTACAGGCAAGACACTCTGTGCTCAGATGGTTGCTAAATGGGACTTATGCTTGCTTCATCGAGTTATTGGATATGAACTTTTACAGAAATATACCTGCAAAGGGGCTGGAATGGTTCATAAGCTCTTCCCAATGGCCAGAACAAGAAATGCCTGCCTTATCTTCTTTGATGAAACTGATGCTATTGGAAGAGCTCAGTTTGATGATGGTGCTGGAGGTGACAATGAAGTACAGAGAAAAAATGTGTGAACTAATTCATCAGTTGGATGGCTTTGATCATCAAGGCAATATTAAGTGCTGATGGCCACTAACAGACCTGATACTTTGGATTCAGCCTGATGAAGCTGGGGAAATTGGATAGAAAGATTGAATTTAGTTTACCTGATCTAGAGGGTCAGACTCACATCTTTAAGATTCATACTTGTTCAATGGATGTTGAAAGATACCAGATTTGCATGGTTAGCATAACTACATCCAAACACCACTGGGGCTGAGATTAGAAGCTTTTGTGTAGAAGCTGGGTTTTGTTGTTTTGTTGTTTGTTTTTGTTTTTGAGATTGAGTCTCACTCTGTCTCCCAGGCTGGTGTGCAGTGGCATGATCCCGGCTCACTACAACCTCCGCCTCCCGGGTTCAAGCGATTTTCCTGCCACAGCCTCCTGAGTAGCTGGGATTATGGGCATGTGCCACCACACCCAGCTAGTTTTGTATATTTAGCACTGGGTTGGCCAGGCTGATCTCAAACAGACCTCAGGTGATCTGCCCACTTCAGCCTCCCAAAGTGCTGGGATTACAGGTGTGAGCCACCATGGCTGGCCAAAGCTGGTATGTTTTTGACCAGAGTATGGTTAAAAATTGCTACTGAGGATTGCTTGGAAGACATAAATAAGATCATTAACTATTACGCCAAATTCAGCACTACTCACTGCTAACATGACACAATGGAGCCCTGAAGGCTTTCAAATGAAAACACATCTTTTCATTGGAATCCAAACCTTTGATAGAGTTGTTACTAACCACTTCACAAAAAAGGCTTCAATATTATAAAATAATAATAATAATAGTAATTGTCATTTACTGAATATGTGATACTTGTGCCAAGTTAATGTGCTGGCCATTTATATTTATTTGATAAATATTTATTGAGTACCCACTATGAATTAGGATAAGGAAGATGATCACTGCTTTCAAGGAGCATATAATCAAATATAAAGAGACATGCCCAAGGCATGATAAGGAGACTCAATGGAAATTATGAAAGCACAGACTAGCCTGAGGTAAAGTTTTCTGGAAAAGTTTATGATTGAGCTCCATATTAAAGAAATTATAAGATTTGCATTTGAAGACGAAGAGAAATGACATCCTAAGCAAAGAAGTTGTGTGGACAAAAGCATTGATGAGAAAATACTATCTGTGTTCAAGGAACTACAAAGAAGTTAGTATTTGACAGGTCAGAACTGACAAGACCTGAGACTGGAAAGGTATTCAGAGTTAAAATCATGTAAGAATTGGCATGACATTTTAAGGTACTCAAACTTTTTCCTATAGGTGAGAAAAGCCAATCAGGACTTTGAAATGCCATACATGTAAGGTATACATACCTTACATACATGTCAGGGTGCAGTTTATATTTCTGAGGATGTATTAGTTCAGGCTGCCCTGTCAAATTGTCATAGATTGGAAAGTTTAAGCAACAGCAATTTATTTTTTGCACAGTTTAGGAGGTAGAGAAGTCAATCATCAAGGGCCTGTCAAAGCAGGTTTTACCTGAGGCCTCCTCTTGGCTGATAGGCAGTTGCCATCTTGCTGCGTGCTCACGTGACTTCTTTACTGGGGCAAAGAGAGAGCAAGCTCTCTGGTGTCTTTCCTTATGAAGGCACTAATCCTTTTATCAGGATTCTACCCTCATGACCTCATCTATCTCTCATTACCTCCCAAAGGCCCCATTTCCAAATACAGTCACATTGGAGGCTAGAGTTTTGACATGTGAATGTAGTGAGATACAAACATTGAGTCCATAACAGGGGAGAAGGAAAGAAAGAAAAGAGCAGCTGTGAGGTGAAATCAGTGGGTTTGAGTGGTCAATTGATTGACTGATTGTAGCTCAGAGAGAAGATACAATCTACTTTTTTCTATACCCATTGTAACCCGTCAACTCTATGCCACCAGGTGAGGCTACTGCACTAGTCTTCATCCTGGTTCCCTTCCTGCTCTTTACCCAACCCCCACCATCGTCTCCACTACCAGCCCTCATTGCACCATCCTCCTCAGCACTATTCAGTTCCTTTCTAGTATCTGATTCTCTCCCAATTCAGGACATTTCCACATTCTAGTGGAGAAAATAGGTAAGTGTACAAATAAATGCAACTCAATATGCTAAGTACTACTGAATGACAGAAGTTACTAATGGTACTGTAGTCAGTTCTGTTATAAATATGACATACGTGTTCCTGAAAAATTATCACACCATGTAGAATTAGACAATTAAAAAAACACAGGGATAATGGTAAAATGGGCTGGAGTTGAACATTCAAAAATTTTGTGACTGCCATATTTTTAAAAATAAGAACGTAATGAAAATGGTAATGTTTTTGTGTGTGTGAATAGTTAAGAAACACGTAAATGATACAATAATATGGGTATTTTTACCATAAATTCTGGTTTGCTTTTGGAAGTGGATATTAAAAGAGTTGCAGCTTGCAAATTATTAGGAAGTAGGAGGACGGTGAGCTGAAATCAGAGGAAAGGTTGTATTAGGTGCAGATAGGCGTGGCTTATAAAACACCCAGTGAATGGAGAGAGCTGGTGCATGTTTGTGGTATGTGTGGATTAGGGTACATTTTGTATATCCCCACTTAGCTTGGACACAGCTGGTGCAGTTTTTTGCATTCCCCTCATGTTTCTCATGGAGGAAATCATGCATAAGCAACCTTAATTTTTCTTTATATCAATTTCTTTAGAACAACTTTACGTTTTCAAAACAAGCATTATAGCAGAACTGACAATAATTGTGCCTTGAACAGTTGGAAAAAGCATCGCAAAACTGGCAAAGTAAACTGAGCCCCCTAACACAAAAAGCTATGTATCAGCAGAAAGGAGGAAAGGGAACTAGGCCAAGGAAGCAACATGCATAGAGGAGATCAAGTGTGAAAGAGAACATCATGTTTGGCAAACTGCCAGCATGTTATTTTGCTATATTAATACATCATATTGTTTGTTTGTTTTGAGACTGGGTCCAGCTCTGTCACCCAGGCTGTAGTGCAATGGTGCAATCTCAGCTGACTGCAACCTCTGCCTGCTGGGTTCAAGCAATTCTCCTGCCTCAGCCTCCTGAGTGGTTGGGATTGCAGGGGCACGCCACCACACCCAGCTAATTTTTGTATTTTTAGTAAAGATCAGGTTTCACCATGTTGGCCAGGCTAGTCTCAAACTCCTGACCTCAAATGGTCCTCCCATCTTGGCCTCCCAAAGTGCTGTGGTGGTTATAGGCATGAACCACCACACTCAGCCATTACTTCGTAATGTTTTTAAAAGTTATTTTGAACTTTTATTATTTTCATCATCCTAAATGTTATAAATCACTTCCTTTTCCAACATTTGATTCTTTATTTCTCATTTCCTCCAATGATGGGAAAAATAATTTGCCTTCATTTGATGTCTAGAATATTCATTTTATATATGTGCCTTTATTTTTGTGTAATCCACCTAATAACATGGCAACATTGTAAAAATTTCAAATACTTTCATTCTAACTGAATTAACTTTGCCTTGATGTTAAATATTACAAATGGTCTTTCCATGTTAGAAAATAAATATCTTTCACATACTTTGAAATGACAAAAATGGCAGCTTCATGTATTCTAATCCAGGGGTAATCATGTTTTCATTTTTTTGTGTTCTGATATATTACAAACTTGATGGCTTAATGTTAATTAGAATTTTTAATTCAGCCAAAGAAATATTGTTCCTTGAGGTTTAATTTAACCTATTCTATTTCAAATTAACAAAATATAAAATGTATTCTTACATTACATGGATTCATTAAATCAATTAATTGCTTATTAAATTCCTACCATATGGATAAAATGATCTTAGGGTCTACAAATCTATTTCACTTCATTTCACGTCTTATAATTTCCAGTGTTCCCTCTTGTTGAGTATTGGTATATCTGTACTCAGAAGACTCTTGATAGAAGCACATTGAATGGGAAAAAATACCCAAGTGAAAACAACACTATTATTTCACTCAACTGATTAGGTTAATTGATTTCCTGATAGACATAGGCCTTACTCCACATGGATGATCAAATTTATTATAGTTTCTGATCCTTTGAGGACACTGAAATCTAAGTTTTATAGTAACTTAGTGCTTTATATAGACAAGTATCTTGGTTAACTCAGTTACTTGAAACACAGAAAATTAATAATTAAAAAATGTGTTGCATAATTGGCAAAAATCACTGAACCTATTCAAACTACTTGTAGTACATTGAATTTTTTAGGGTTCTATGAAGTACTTCACAGAAGTTTTCTAAAAGCTTACTTTCTGCAAAAATTCTATACTTTTTTTTTTGTTTGGGGTATTCCTTCACTTTCTCACTACATCTTGAAGACAGTTATGTCATTGAAATTGCTAAGATAGTTAATGTAATGACTTACAATGCAAACTCTGTTAGGTAAATCCTTTGATTCTTATTTTGATTTCTCATGATCTCATCTACCTTTTTGCTCAGTTCATTTTTCGGCACTTTACAGATAGAAATAATATGAGTAAGATAATATATTCATAATCAGTTAATACTACTCTTTTCAGGGATAAATAAAAGAAAAAGAATTTAAATGGACAAATGGACATTCAAAGTATTTCATTTATTTAATTCCTCCCCCAACTGCCATTGATGAACTAAGCTACTTCTCTATCCCTCATAGTTTTTTTTTTCTTTAACTTCAGAATGCATATTTGTAATATGAAACAATTCTAGATAAGACTTGCCTTTCTGTGTTAAATAATATGTAATATTCATCAGTATAGAATTTATTTGGAAGAGTCCTTGGAATTCTATAATCTAGAATGTTACGTGACAAAATAACAAGATACAAATAAATGCAAATATGTATCCAATAAGATGATTTCAAAATATACTACAATGTTCTGAGTACTTGAAACAGCATGATGCTGGCATAAAAACAGATATATAGATCAAAGGAAAAAAAGAGAGAACCCAGAAATACAACCACACATATTTGGTCAATTAAAGTGTGCCAAGAACACACAATGGGGAAAGGATAATCACTTCAGTAAGTGTTACTGGGAAAACTGGACATCTTAATACAGCAGAAGAAAAAAACTTGATTTTTGTCTTACCCTGTACACAAAAATCAAGTCAAAATTGATTACAGATTTAAACATAAGACCTGAAACTGTAAAAATACTAGAAACACACTTAGGGAAAAAGCTTTTTTTACATTAATCTGGGCAATGATTTTTTTTTTTCTATAACCCCAAAAGCACAGGCAACAAGAGTAAAAGTAGAAAAATAGGGTTGCATCAAACAAAGAAGCTTCTTCACAGCAAAGGAAACAATCATGGATTGGGAATAGGCAACCTATGAAATGGGAAAAGATATTTGCAAACAATACATCCGAAAATGGGTTAATACCTAAAATACATAAGAAACTCAATAGCGAACAAAAAATAATCTGATTAAGAAATGGTCAAAGGGATGTCAAAAGACATTTCTCAAGAGAAGACATACAAAGGGCCAACAGGTATATGAAAAAACTTTTCAACATCGCTAATGATCAGGGAAATGCAAATCCAAATTGCAATAAGATATTAACTCATACACTATTAGACTGACTCATACTCATTAGACTATTATCAAAAAGACAAAAGATAGCAAGTGTCATCAAGTGTAGAGAAAAAAGCCCTTTTACACTGTTGTTGTGAATATAAATTGGTACAGCCATGATGGAACAGTATTGAGGTTCCCCAAAAAATTAAATCTAGAACTGCTACATCCTCCAGCAATTACACTACTTGTTATATATTGAAAGGAAATGAAATCAGCATGTGTAAATATCATCACTCCTATGTTCCTTGTAGCATTATTCACAATATCCAAGATATGAAATCAACCTAAGTTTCCATCAGCAAACGAATCGATAAAGAAAATGTGGCACATATAAATTCAGTGCAATATTATTTAGCCTTAAAAAATTGAGGAAATCCTGTCTTTTATAACCACATGGAAGTATTTAGAGGACATCATGCTAAATTAAATAAGCCAGGCACAGAAAGACAAATACTACATGATATCATTTACATGAGGAATCTAAAAAAGTCAAACCCATAAAAGCAGATAATAGGATGGTAGTTGGCAGGGGCTGAGGAATGGAAGAAATGGGAAGATGTTGGTCAAAGAGTATAAAGTTGCAGTTTTGCAGGATGAATAAGTCTGGGAGACTTCACCTACAGAATGGTGGCTATAGATAGTGCTGCGAGAGTAGACCTTAAATGGTCTTACCATTAAATGGTCTTATCACACAAAAAAGGTGATGGACATGTTAAGTGGCTTCATTATGGTAATCACTTCTTAATTTACATGTATATCAAAACATATACAATTATAAATTGTAAATATATACAATTTTTATCTGCTAATTATATTTCAATAAAGATAGAAAAATTTTTTTAAAAAAAGATTTAAAAAGAAATTTATAATGTAAAAACTATTGCTTTTAATAATCTGTTTCTCACATGCAAATAACATATAAATAGAAACCCATCTTTAAACACATGCACACGTATGTTCATTGCGGCACTATTCACAATAGCAAAGACTTGGAATCAACCCAAATGTCCATCTGTGACAGACTGGATTAAGAAAATGTGGCACATATACACCATGGAATACTATGCAGCCATAAAAAAGGATGAGTTTGTGTCCTTTGTAGGGACGTGGATGCAGCTGGAAACCATCATTCTCAGCAAACTATCGCAAGAACAGAAAACCAAACACCGCACGTTCTCACTCATAGGTGAGAACTGAACAATGAGATCACTTGGACTCAGGAAGGGGAACATCACACACCGGGGCCTATTATGGGGAGGGGGAAGGGGGGAGGGATTACACTGGGAGTTATACCAGATGTAAAGGACGAGTTGATGGGTGCTGATGAGTTGATGGGTGCAGTACACCAACATGGCACGAGTATACATATGTAACAAACCTGCACGTTATGCACATGTACCCTAAAACTTAAAGTATAATAATAATAATAATTTAAAAAGACAGATAATAAAATCATAAATGACACTCAACAATATATAATTTATAATAAAGTTAATAATTCAGAGCAAGAAAAAAAGAAATCTGTCTTTAAGTCTTATAGCCAAATATTAAATATTTTAAGTCAGAAAATTGAAGAGAAGAAAGTGGTTGATAAATTCTAAAGCTGGATTATGAGGACCCAGAATTTGGAGATATCAGTGATATCATTCATTAATTTACATTTTAAAATAAATTTATCAGTGAAGCAAAGTTATAGAAATGTAATTGTATAGGTGGAAAATGACATAACTACTTTCAAATGGTGGAATTGCTAGTATTTTTTATCTTTGTAAGACTGATTTTTGAGATTAAAATAAAAAGAAATCTAGCATCTCCAAGCATTTTATAGTAATAACATTTTCCAGGCAAGTCAAAGCACTGTTTGGAGAATTTCCACATGGCTGGCATTTATTAAACCTAAAAGTTAAAATTACTTTCTTCAGTTTTATTAGACTACAAACATTTTCTATTGTTTGTCAGGATCACTTTATATGGGATCTAGAAATGATAAACAGGCTGGGATGAACTCTCCTGAAGGAAAGCCAAAGGGACTTTGGTTTCTGTCATATATAAAATATGGCATTCTGGTTTACAAGGAGGTTGTTTTGTCCACAGATCACTCTTGAGATAGAATCTGGGGCATTCTGGCCATCTCTGGCTATTTACAAGTATAGATTATATTTCAGTTCTCTAAATTTTTTTTTCATTATTAAGTAGTTGAAATGACAGTGAATTGAGAAAGATTCAAAAGAAAAGAGTAAGACTTCCAAATCATTATCTGATGATATTCCTAAGGAGGTAAGCACAGCCCCATTTAATTCAAGAAAGAGCAAATGAGCACCTTCTAAACCACACACACTGGGTTTTCCTTCCCCTCCCCTCATATCTTGAATAGAAGTGGTAAGGCCTATAGAAGATGGATTCCTGGGGTGCTAGGAAAGCAATAGGAAAGAGTGAGTCTACTGGAGGAAAGGCAGGAAAGGGATATTCCAGGTAGATAGAAAGCACATGCAAAAGAAGTGATACTAAAATCACTGGAGTGAAAAAATATAGTCCAACTTTCTCAGGTGCATAGATAACAAAAATCCTAAACAAGAGCAAAATATTAGCAAATCAAATGCAGTGATTCATAAAAAGTATAAAACATCATGATCACATTGGATTTATTCTAGAAATACAGATATGGTAAAACATTTAAAAATGTACTAAAATATGTCACAATAAATGAGAAAAAAAATACATCAGTAAATATATTTGACCAAATTCAATATCCAATCATGATTTACCAAAAAAAAAAAAACCCTTTTGAAAATTAGAATAGAAGGAATGTCTTTAATGTAACACGTTTCTGAAAATAGAAAAACATGCACATGAGTAAAATCATGCTTAGCAATGAATTATTGAAACTTTATGTCTTGAAATGAAGAGTGAGAAAAAGATGCACATTCACATCACTTATATTTAGTATTACACTGGATGTTATAGCCACTGAAGGCAGAAATAAAAACCATCCCTATTTATAGATAACTTGATTGAATATACAGAAAAATCAAAAACAATATGGACGGCTCAGTTAGTTAAGCAATTCCAGAAGGTCAATATACAAAGTCATTTTTCATTCTATGTACCAGCAATAGCAATCAAACATAGAATACGAAATTTTAAAGGGGTATCACTTAGAATAGCTTTTACAAATCTAGTGTTTCAGCATAAATCTAATGGAATGTGTGTAAGACCACTACCCTGAAACTTGCAAAACCTGTTCATGGATTTGAAGACCTAAAATATAATTTCTCACAAATTAATCTATAGATTTTATGAAATATCTATTTCAACATATATCTGGTATGAATCCTTCTGCTGCAGGAACTGAAAAGCTAAATATGTAGACTTATTTTGCATGTGTATGTTGTAACAGGTACAGCACAGTTCAGGATCTGGATATTTTCCAAATACTTGCGTCTTGTTGGTTGTAGCTATGACAGTGATGGCAGATTATCTGGATGGGTCAATGTAATCACAAGAATCCTTCTACTAAAGAGGAAGGAGAATCAAAGTAAGAAAAGGGAGACATGGTAATGGATCCATGAAGTGGAGTGATGTACTAAGTTGAAGGAAGAAGCCATGAGCCAAGGATGGTAGGTAGCCTCTAGAAGTTAGAAAAGGCAAACAAAGAAATTATCTCCTGAAATCAATCTTCATAAGTAACATAGCCCAACCCATACCTTATTTTAAATGTCTAACTTCCAAGACCATCAGAGTAAGTTTGTGTTGTTTTAAATTATCAAATTTGTGGTAATTTGTTAAAGCAACAACAGAAAACTAATACACTCATTCGATTCATAAATATTTGTAGGGCAACTAATATATCTCAGACACTGGCTGGCTTCTGGAGATAAAGTATTAGCCCATTCTCACACTGCTAAAAAGTGCCTGAGACTGGGCAATTTATAAAGCAAAGAGGTTTAAATGACTTACAGTTTCACATAGCTGGGGAGGCCTCACAAAACTTAAAATCATGGCAGAAGGGGAAGCAAACACATCCTTCTTCACATGATGGCAGGAAGGAGAAGTGTCAAGCAAAAGGGGAAAAGCCCATTGTAGAACCAACAGATCTCATGAGAACTCACTCACTATCACAAGAACATCATGGAGATAACTGCCCCCATGATTCAATTACCTTCCACTGGGTCTCTCCCACAACATGTGGACATTATGGGAAAAACAATTGAAGGTGAGATTTGAGTGGGGACAGAGCCAAACCATATTAATATAATACATGAAAACTTGAAGAGGAAAGAATATTTTCAGACTCATTTTATGAGGCCAGCATTACTCTGATACCAACACCTGTCCAGGGCACTACAAGAAAAAAAAATTATAGGCTGATATTTCTGATGAACATAGTTGTAAAAATTATCAACAAAATAGAAGCAAATAAAATTCAACAGCATTTTAAAAGAATCAGTGATCATGATCAAGTAGAATTTATCCCTGGGATATAAGAATCATTCAAATATGTAAATCAATAAATGTGATTCACCATATTAACATAATGAAGGAGAAAAACCATATGATCATCTCAGAGTTGAAGAAAAATACATTTTACAAAATTTAACATTCTTTCATGGTTACAAAAAAAGCTCTCAACAAATTAGGTATAAAACTAATGTACCTCAACACAATAAAGGCCATATGTGAGGAACCCACAGCTAACATTTAACCAATGGAGGAAAGTTGAAAGTTCTTCTATGATTAGGAACAAGATCCCCACTCTCTCCACTTCTATGCAACATAGCACTGGAAGTCCTAGCCAAAGCAACTGGGTAAGACAAATAAATAAAAGGCATCCAAATTGTAAAGGAGGAGTTGAATTTTCTCTGTTTGCAGATGATATGATCTTATATAGAGAGATCCTAAAGACTCCACCAAAAATCTGATTCGTATCAGTCCATTAGAACTGATAAATTCAACAAAGTTGCAGGATACAAAATCAACATGCCAAGATCACTAGTGTTTCTATTCACTAACGAACTATTGGAAAAAAAAGATTAAGAAAACAATCTCATTTACAATAGCATCATAAAAAACATATCCATGAGTAAATTTAAGCAAGGAGGTGAAACACCTGTATACTGAGAACTATAAAAAGGGATGAAAGAAATTGTAGAAGACACAAATAAATAGAAAAATACCTGTGTTTATAGATTAAAAGAATTAGTATTTTTAAAATGACTACTCAAAGCAATCTGTTGAGTCAATAAAATACTCACCATAATTCCAACGACCTTCTCCACAGAAATACAGAAAGCAATCCTAAAATATGTATGGAACCACAAAAGACCTTCAATAGCCAAGGTAATCTTGAACAAAAAGAACACAGCTGGAAGCATCATACTACTGAACTTTAAAATATATTACAAAGCTATAGTAGTCAAAGTGGCATGGTACTGACATTTGCCAATAAATTATTGTTTTATGATATGTTCTAACCAGAAACACTGGAATAGGCTGTTTTTGTGTATGTTGTATTTGATATGTATTTTGAACAGCTACGTGGGTATATCCGGTAATAATAGCTAATACTATACTTGTCATTCTTCTAAGCACTTTGTATGTATTGAGTCATTTAATTCTTATAACAGTCCTGTAAATATATAATACGTGAGGAAACATTTATAGATGAAGAAACTGTGGTACGAAAATATGAAGTAACTCGACCAAGATCACACAGCTGACAAATGGCAAAACTAGGATTTAAATAAAGCAAGATGGTGTTGTTCAAGAACCAAAGGTGTTAAACCATCACAATTGTAATGCCTATAGAATTTAAACAGAGTTCTACACAGGTATTTGGTCTACAAATATAAATTTAGTAAGGAAACTAAAAAAACAATGGCATAGAAGCGAATAAATGGATTTTTCAGGAAATATTATCAGATATTAACTAATATCAAGAAGAATTAGGATTAACCAGAAATGCCTTGATTTGGTATTTTTATTATAAAAGTTTTCTTTTTTCCATTTTCTGAAGCCATATTTATTAATCACTATTTCTTGATAATGTGTCAGGTCTACACATATGTTTCAGCAGTTTATTTTTATTTTCAGTAATTTTTTAAGCTGTCGCTAATCTGTTTATGTCACGGGCACCAACTCACATCTCAGCTTACATTTTTATAATATCCTCTAAGACATAAATAATTTATTCTGCTCCTGCTGAAAATTTCCAAAATGTCATGCCCCGTGATCTGCATGGAATTAATTCTTGTCATATATTTATTGATACATTACAGGGCCTTCTATCACCACTGACTGCCACTTTTCAAAACTAGAACCATTATTTCAAGTGTCAGGGTACTGGTTACATTCATTCTCTTTGATATAAACAGATATTTTAACTGGTAGTTTTATTGAAATGTTATTTTTGAAAACTTTATGAATCACATATCTATTATAAGCAAAATTTTAAGATTAAGATGATGGCTATTTTATCTTTATCCCCTTGTAGCTTGGACAAGTATACACTTAGTATTTGTTGCAAGAAGCAATGAGGTATAGAATTATATTTACTAATTATTGTTTTCTTAATCTGAGTAATGACAAATTGTTTGCACTATGATTACAAATTGGTAGCAAACTTAGCAAAAAAAAAAAAAAAAGCATGTATCAACATCATTTGTTGAACACCAATTATGTATCATCATCATCCTGTTCTTAGATCAACATAGTCCACTGAACTTTCTACTGCTCTCAGTAATTCTCTCACTAATGCTTAATTATTGTTACCCATGGCTCCATTCTTTAAACACTCCTAATACAGCACTCATTCACTCAGCCTCAGAGAAGAGTGGACTACTCATTGTCAAGGGCCGTTTTTTCAATACACTCTCATAGCACCACAAATCTGCTATGAACAGGATGATAAATCAAATGAATGAATATATTCTGTAAGTTTGTGATCACCTGATTAGTGTCTGTATTCCCCAATAAAATAAAAGCTATACAAACAATCATGTCTGTTTTTACTTAGCATTACATCAACCAGATGACATAATTTAAGTGCACAAGTATACTATTAAAAAACTGAAGTTAAATTCATTTAATTTAAATGAGGGATATGTTAAATCCTAAATGTTATAATAAAAAATGGTTAATCTTATCCAGATGGGAACATAACTATTTATGCTACTGAAAACACATGTGATCATCAACCCAAGAAAAAGGCAACCACAAAACAGAAATTTTTTTCCTCATTGAATCAAGATTAGGTAGTCACAAGCTGAAATCTTCGTTCCTTCTTTGTTATACTATTTTCCTACAAACATTTCTTTAAATGGTCTTAGAAGTTGGGAGCCAAAGGTTTTTAAAATTGAATAATCACCTTTTCACATGCTGTATTTGTGTTCAGATTTTGTGAATCCTCTAATGACTCATTTAAGTATTTATTGCGCTCTCCAGGTGAGATTTCTATAGCTTTTCAAGGCATGATTTAAAAATAATATAAGATTTTGTGTTTGCCAAACTAAAGAAGTTTTGAAAATAAAATGTGAGACTCTTTTTTTCCTACCATAATTTCTGTTTCTGTATCTAAGGCCGTTTAAGTAAACATCTAAAAATGGTTTTTATAATGGTAAGAGAATCATGAATTTCATTTACATATTTACTATTCACATACTGCTGTGCTGGTAATGGCAAATGCAGAGTTTATTCAAATAGTTCTATTTGAAACACATATAAGAGGTCAAAGAATATCCAGGTGGTTCTGAGCCCTTTAGCAGACACAAATACACACAAAATGAGGATTGGAGATGGATTTCTGAAATGCCCTTGGGCTATGTAATGCTAAATTATACCTGAAAATTCATTCTATTCAACTCAGCAGGCTGAAGTAGCTCATCAATGTGGTGTAATTATAACTAAATAGGAACAGGAAAGGAATTAGGAGGACAGGATTGCTGTGTATAATACTTTTGTAGACAGGCTGAAATGAATTCTATTAATGTATAATATTTTATGCACATTTTAAATTGGAAATAATTAGAAATTTTGGGGTAAAAATGTTGATATTATTCTTAGAAACAAAAATATGCTGAATATGATCCATAAATCAAAATTGATATTTTTTAAAGTCCATAAAGAATTACATATCATAGTATTGGTTTTTGTCTATTTTAAGCATTATGTTTTTAAACTATGAACAAATCTTCTTAATGTCTAGACCAACATTTTCAAAATAGATTGGTTATGTGTGTGTATGGGCACCTAATTTTCTGATATAATGTTATCTCCTTTTAATTGGAAATCTGTTCTGGGTCATTCTAACCTACTTGATTATTTTCCCTGAAGAACATTTTCCAAATCCATAATGGACCTTAGATTAGTGCAAATATATCATTTCAGTGGACTTCATGCACTGATTAGGCTTTACTTGAATATGTTTAGAATCACAATATATGCACCTCTAGAATTATTTTTAACTTTTAAGTTCAGGAGTGAAAGTGCAGTTTTGTTATACAGGTAAACTTGTGGCATGGGGGTTTGCTGTACAGATCATTTCATCACCCAGGTATTAAGCCTAGTACCTACTAGTTATTTTTTCTGATCTTCTCTCTTCTCCCACTCTCCACCCTCCAAAGACCCTAGTGTCTGTTTTTCCCCTCTGTGTGTCCATATGTTCTCATCATTTAGCTCCCACTTACAAGGGAGAACACACTACTCTTTATCTGGAGTATGAGGATAGGTAAGTATCAGAATGTGTTCTCTATTGAAATCTCACATATCAAATATATTCTCCCATTGTCTGACACTTTAAAAGCATGTATATTTGCCAAAATGACAATAACCCCAATAATTCCAACTAAAGTAAAATCCTAGATAGTGTTCTCTATTCTTAACTGTTTTCTGAATTTGGTTTGATAATTCATTTTTCAACACATGAGAGAGTGGTATCATGAACTGGGTACAGCTTTAGAAGCTCACAAACTTATACACTCCAGCTCTGCTTCTTTCTTGCAAGCTCTTTGAACTTGGCCCTTGAATCTCAGTTCTCTTATCTGTAGGATGAGGACTCCTACCTCACATCACTGCTTTACAATTAAAGTAGCATAAACAAAATCCCTCACACAAAGTAAGCACTGAATAATTGTTCATTTTTATGATTCCATTTAGCTTCTGTAATTAATTAGTGAACTATTTTAATTAAAATATCTCATATATTTAATTCATTGCTTACATTATAAAGCTAACATTAGTGAACTCTAGGGGTGATGATGCAAAATTATAATATAGAGTCCCAACAATAATAACATATATTCTTTAAAGGAGAAAATGCAAGGTATCATACAGTGGAGTGCTGAGTCCCAGTTCATCTTTTTTAGCATCATGTATTTATTACCTGCCTCACACCAAGAATTTGTGCCCTACTGCCACATATATAAAATAGAGTAGAAATACAATGAATTTTATATAGATAAAACACAACAGAAGAAAGAAACCCCACAGAACAGAAAGGTGAAACCAGATACTCTAGTTCAGAGTTCAGAAAGAAGAAAGTCAGGGCAAGTTTCAGGAAAGACAGACGTTGACTAAGATAGAATCAGCCAGGAAAAGAGAAAGACAGAACTCTGAGAAGTCAGCAGTGTGTACAATAGGATACTTCCTAATTTATGTCTCTGCCCTCCTCTGCCTCACGTGCCACTTGCTGGTCCCCACCATTGTCCTGGGTCTTCTGTGCTTCAGAATTTTCTCCAGCTACAATCTGGCTACTGAAGAATGACACATCCTACAAACACTTCAGAACACTGTTTTGCTAGGAAGCTTTACCACTCACAACCCTGTGGCTTTTAAGATAGATAGATAGATAGATAGATAGATAGATAGATAGATAGATAGACAGACAGACAGGATAAATAGATAGAATAAATAGATAACAGATAGATGAATAGGTAGTAGACAGATAAGTGTATATATCCTATTCTGTAAACTCTTTCATAGTAAGATTCCATGCATAATTTTCATGATCACAGAAACTAATATGAATTCAAGGATGTTTTAATTTCTCATCATGATTCTCTATAAACTCAGTACTATCCCTTCATCTCAGGACACAGTGGAGATGCTCTCAGACAAAAGTTATGAGCTACTGAGGAAGTATTTTTCATAAGTAAAAGATCTCTAGGGAGCATGGTACAGCAATTCTCCCACATCATGCTTGTCTAGTCCCCTCCAGCTGTTAAAATACCATTGACTGGGTGGCTCATAAACAACAGAATTTATTTCTCAGAGTTATGAAGGCTGAGAAGTCTAAGATCAAAGTGCTGGCAGATTCAGTGTCTTGTGAGGGCCTTCTTTCTGGTCAATAGAAGGCAACTTCTCTTTGTGTCCTCCAGTGGAAGAGGCAAGGGATCTCTCTGGGGTCGTTTTAATAAGGGCACTAATCACATTTGTGAGGGTTCTGCTCCCATGACCTAATCACCTCCCAAAGGCCCCACCTTTAAATACATCACAGGAGGGATTAGGTTTCAATGTACTAATTGAAGAGGAACAAAAACATTTAGACCATAGCAATGCACACCTCCAATAAACTATATTATCGCTTCCATATGTCTGTGAGGTAGTTTGTTGCAGATGATAGTACCTTTTATGTGGCTATCACCTGAAAAGAGATCTTGTGCTTTTTAAAGTTCAGGATTATTTTACATTATACCTTTAAGGTATAAAATAGCCAATATTTGTTAAAAATATGTTGAAGGGAGGTAAATTATTTACATAGGCATAAATAATTTCCTTCATACTTTTAAGTATAATCGCTAGGAAATTAAAGACATTTTTCAACTCTTTTGTAACCATGAAATACTTGAACCCATCCAAAGAATAGAAGATAAAGGATAAAGGGTAAAGGACAAAGGATAAAGAAGATAGACTTTCATTAGCCTTAAAACACTGCAAATTTATCCAAGTATAAATGAGAAAATCAGGCAACCAAGAAGATAAAACTAAGTCTGGATAATCAAATTTAGGCTACAAAAAGATAAAACTCAGATAAAATTAAATGGAAAGCATACAAAGAAAGGGAAGCAACAAAAACAAGAATGCTAAAAAACAATTACCACTAAGGAGATGCAGTGAAAATAAAATCAATTGTAATTTGAGTTATAAAGGATAAACATTTTTAGCTGTGTTTAATACTTGCAAGTATTAAATATTTCAGAATCATAATAATTGTAAAGATGTCTTTGACATTAATGCATAGGAAACTGGACAAAGTCCAAAAAAAATGAATAAAGACTTAATAAAACCCAATTATAGTTTAAAAAAACAATGAAAGTCTCTTCCGGATACATAAAAAAACTGAACAAAACTAAGGAATACAGAATTGACTTGTTTGCTTATTTCACTTTTAGCAACAGTCAGGAATAAAGAAGCATCTTTCTGGAAATCATTGTTTTTCCCTAATTTGAACCAATATCACAAGTGAAAACTTGGACCAAACTTAAGGAAGTTTTTTATTTCCTTCAATTCAAGAAAGAACGATGATAAATAAAGTAAAATGAGGTGTTGAATGAAATGACAAGACATTTTTAATATGATAGCCATTAAATAGTTTAGTAACTACTTTTAGATTACTTACAGGACAGCACTTGACTTGGGGCGGATGGACGTGGGTCCAGATCTCCAGGCAGTTGTCAAGACAGCAAGTAATTTAATACAGATGAGTGTTAAAGATACAGATATATATTTGTTTAATTGCTGAAAAGATGGATTGGTGATCATGCTGGGGTTGAAAATTATTTGGTTGTTATCCTTGAAAGAACTTGAGGAAAGTATTCATATAAAGAATTTATAGGAATTGTATGAATAAGGACGTGTTTCAAAAGAAGGAAGCATTGATCTCTAAGAGGAGAAAAGCCAGTGTTACCACAGGGGCAGCTGATATGATAAGGAGGAAAGGGTAAGAGAAGGGTCCCACCTGTGCATCGTGGCGCTGGGTGATATGAATGACCTAGGAGAAAGGTTAACTGTGAGTAACTTTGCATCTAAACCTGATAAACATTTTCTGTTCAAACCTGAGAAAGGAGAATTGAGATATCACTTTATCACTGTTGGAAGTCCTGATCGAAGCCCCTGCTGGGAGTACATGGTCCAAGTTGCATGAGTTCATATACCTGGTCTTCCTTCAGTTATCTGTTCAGCAAACTTGTAGGAGCTGTCTGATCTGTATCGGACATCTATTAATGAAGAATTTGGGCAACAGAACTTTGCTGCATCTTTTCAGCTTTAATTATTCTAGCAATTCTCTGAAATGGAGCCATCATAAAATTCAAGTTAAAGATTTCTATACACTCTATATATAGTGTATTGACAAAATTCTTAGAAGATTTATGAAATTCAACACATATTTTAACTTGAAAACCAGATAAAGATGTCAATACTCCAGATAAGCTAATGATTCGATACATTTGATATTCTGGAAATACCCAGTTAGGGTTTTATTTGGAGGAAAGGATAAGGGCTGGAGGATCAGGAAGAGAGGGAGTGAGGTGATTCCAGTAAGACAGGGTACTCATCCCTGCTGCAGAGCTGAGAAGGCCTGTTCTGTTATCCCAAGTCAGTTCTGGCTCCAAACTTGAATGTTCCTGCCAGGAAGCCAGAAGCCCTGCAGTCAACTGTATTCACCCCTTCTAGAAGGTAGTTTAGCACAACTAGTTGTGGAAACATGTCCCTTGTGGGGTCTCATCTCCTGTTTCCTGAACAACTACTCAAAGTATCCCTTCACTTCACATGGCATGTTATGTTGAACTGTCTCGAGAGAAATATTAGCCAGATTTTAATCAGGACATTATGTCTTGCCCTCTGTGACATTTTATTCAGACATAACTTCTTAGCTTCACTTTACCAAAGCATCAAATAAGAATGATGATGATAATAATAAAAATGAAACCAATAATAACAATACATACATCATAGGACTGTTCTCAGTGTTCAATGAAATAATACATATAACACTTAGAAAAGACTTCAGCACCTAATGAGCATTCTCTAAGTTTTAGCTCTTTTTAAATCACACAGCATTCACTCCCTGTGTTGAGTTCTGGCAAACATGATTTCCTTGGTTTCAGTACATTACTGGTGACACCACAGAGCCCCTTTTAGGTAAGTTTCGCCTAGAAGCTACCCAGTGCATTGCCACTTAATTCAGCCCTAAATCATATTGGCCTAGTTCCCGGTAAAATGTTCTCAACACAACTATGTAAGTCGTGCTGTGTCCCTGACCATAACCTCCACATGTCCTCATTTGGCTAAAGTTTACCCATTTTCAAAATTGGGATATAGATACCCAAGTAACAGAAGATTATGTGACATGATATATATTTAGCACAGGGCTAGATGCATAGTCTCTGTCTCTCTCTGTCACGCACACACACACACACACACACACACACACACATTCTTTCTCTTTCTCTCTTCCTCTTTCCCTCTCCCTCCTATCTCACTCCCCCCGCTCTTCTTTTTCTTCCTCTCTCTCCTGTCTGTCTTCTATTTGTTATTCTACTACTGTTAAAAGGACAGTTTATATTATACATTTATATTAAAAGTGTATATGTTATAGGCTTTTATTTCTACTGGTTCCTTCCATCAAGAAATGAAAGGTATAGATACAATTATTTGATTTTTAATGAGAATTCATTTATCCCAATGTATCAACACTCATTAGATTTGCATTTTAAGTGTGGAGTATAAAGATCAATTTAAGTAAAAGAAAAGTAGATTGTAGGGAGTAGAGGAGGAGATAGTTTGTTAATTAAGGCATCTTTTGGCCTCTGTTGTTATAGGCATAAAACTGATTTTGCAAACAAAACAACTCTAGCCCATTTGGGATTCTTGAAGAAGGTAGGAAGAAGAGTGGGGTGCCTGGACATGCCCCTCTCTTCAACTTTTCTCTCTGTCCCTTATGTCTATATTTTGTCTTCCTACTTTTTGGAATGAAGGTTTCCCAGGTTCCACTTTCACCAAGGACTCTGCACCTCCTAAGCCACTGCCCCTGCCTTTCTCTCACCTGCCTACCCTACTGTGGCATGGTGTTCATGAGGTTGGCTTGTATTCACCAGGTATATGTGACATCCCCAAATTTGCTGGCCTCAAGCCCTCCAGGATTCAAGCCATTAGGCCCAGATGTGAGGTTCAGGAGTAGATGCTCTAGATGCACTGAGGTGAGAGAGAAAAGTAACCTAAGATTGATGAGATGGAAATCCCCTATATGGAGCCTAAGAAAGCCAGCCCTGATATAAAGGTCTGGAGGAGAAAGCTGGGCCAAACATTGACGAGTACAAGTCAGGCTAGTTGTTTTAGTGTGTATCTGTTTATATATACATGTGGATTTTAATGTTTATACGTGTGATGATCGATGAGGCTGAAGGGTGAGGGCTTCTTGTACATATGAATGAAGTTAATTAAATTGTCCTATGGTCTTTCCAAAAACTGTTCAGATTGATATTAATTATAGATAATGGAGAATTAAAAAATGTGAAAAGTGAAAAACTACAAATTTGACTGTATATAATCAAAGAATAATGCTAATATCAATGACATCTGAGTCATTAGTCCATTACCGCCTAATCATCACCATGTTTATTCATATCATAAATATATACCACCTATGTCAGAAAAACTGTTTTAATTTTATTGAATTGCAACAGTTTTCATGCCTTGTTGGTCTTATGGCATTGGTGTTCAAGAAATCAGCAAATAGCTTTTTTAAAGGAGACATTGCTTATTAAATATGACTGTTTCTGTGACTTTAAAATACATCAGTAGATCATATACATTTCATCAAAATCTATATATTGAGAATTCATATAATGAGAGAATGCATTCAAATTAACATTGGGACTAAAAGATGTGAAATAACAAGTATTTTAATTATGTAGAAAAGTTACTGTAGTCAATAAACATGAATTGCCTCTTGTCTAAATTTATTGAAAAAGAATTTGTGATTGTATGGACTTTATAACTGAAACTTGTTTATTAAAATTCATTCATAGCCGGGCATGGTGGCTCACACCTGTAATCCTGGCACTTTGGGAGGCCGAGGTGGGTGGATCACCTGAGGTCAGGAGTTTGAGACCAGCCTGGCCAACATGGCAAAACCCTGTCTCTACTAAAAATACAAAAATTAGCTGGGCATGGTGGCAGGCACCTGTAATCCCAGCTACTCGGGAGGCTGAGGCAGGAGAATCGCTTTGAACCTGAGAGGGGGAGTTTGCAGTGAGCCTAGATCGCACAACTGTACTCCAGCCTGGGTAACAGAGCAAGGCTCCATACCACCACCCTCCCCAACACACACACACACACACACACACAAACAACTAATTTATTCCACAAATGTTTATTAAGAGCCTACTTTGTGCCAGGCATTGATCTAACCTCTGGACATACATCTCTGAAGGAAATGAAGTTTTATCCTCAGAAATGTATGTTCTAATAGGAAGAGAAAGACAGCAATGGAATGTATAGTAATACAGACACTGACTATGCCCTAAAGCAGGCTATAATCATAGTGGTCTTTGACAAACAGTTAGACTTACCAAAGAGTTTAGTTAGTCAAAAGTCAAGGACCCTGAACAGAATATTGCTGAAAACTTATCAAATATTATTCTTGGTATCTGTGGTTACAAAATATAATTATTTAAGTAAAAAAAAAAATCCTTTACACTGAAATAACGCTTCTATTAAGGAGAGTTATGGAGACGATATTTCCAGCTACTAGTAGGTAGCCTGGATTTGTTCACACTTAAAACAAAATTAACTTTGAACAGTTGAATATCTCCACTTCTGCTTCTTGGCAAGAAGGTGAAACTTAATACATAACAAGGAAGTCTTATGACATAGAAATTCTTCACTGGCATGTGGGTCCTTCTGCATTTTAAATAACAACTGAATTTCAGACACCCTAATGAGCACCCAAAGGTGTTTTTGAAACCATGTTCTCCTGTGGAGTGTTTGGGAGAGGCAGTGTTCCTGGGCTTCTGATGCATGCCAGGCATTGCTCTCAGAAAAGGACAATACAAGCCATAATGAAGGCAGAGCTTCCACCTTGTCCACTTGAGTGACAGTGTGAAACATATTCAGATAAGGATATGCCCCAAATACTGTCAAAGTAGAGAACTGAGGACTAAACTGAGGCCCCAGGGGTTGGGGGTGGGGGAAGCTTCTGGAGAGGCTTCTTGCAAGAAGGAGCAGAGTGCCTGCTACATAGTAGGCACTCACTGAGCCTGAGAACCTATTATGTGCACCTTCTATGTAAAGTTCTGGGGATGTAAATGTGAAAATGTGCAATTTCTGTTTTGCCTGAGAAGTACAGACTGTTTGGGGAAATAGACAAAAACTAAAATGGATAATTGCTTTAATAATTGAACATACAAAGTGTATCAGAGGTTCTCAGAAGAAAAAAATTTAGCAGAGTTTCAGAATCATATATAAATTTCATTATTCTATAGTGGTTAAAAGATATATGAACCCAACTTTTAATTTATATAAATACTAAACAAGGGTTTTTATATTTAGATTTTCAGTTTTGCGATTCTTGCTAAATATATGAATCTATTCTTAATCCAACATTGTTCACGGATGGCAGTTTAGTAGTACAGATTTCATTAGAGAACTTAACTGCTATAGGTTGGGGGGAGGTGAAGGAAATACAATTTTCCCTAGAAGATTTACATTAGATAGAGTAGTTACAGGCTGTAGCATCTCCCCTGTAATTTTATGAGAATGGTATTACCCTGGCTTTCACTGTGTGATTGCTGGTTACCTTCTGTCAGTGAGCAACAGTCTTACTGCAAAGCAGGAGCACAACCCGTCTCTTTGTCTCCGTGGTCAAATCAATTACTTCTTAGAAAGTCAATTTTTTTCAAAATGACCATGTACAGGAGCAAACGCAGACATCAGAGATGTAAGTAAAATTTGACCCAACTTTTTCATATCACTGGAATAGGGAAAGCATACTTGATTTCTTAAAAGACTAATCATGACTTCTTCAGATACATCCTGGTAGTAGAAAAGATACTGTAGCTTTTTTCACCCTAACCTTTATCTTTATTCCTGTAACATGCATGAAAGATGTTGAGGGGAGAGGGGATAATTCACTTGTTACTATGGAAACCCTTGGAAAGGTTTACAAAATCAACAGAGAAACAGATCAAATGCAATTTCAGTCTAGCTCAGCATCCTACATTCAGGCATGATCACTGGACAGTTCTCTTTTTGCTTTTCTAGGAGTGATAGATTTTCTTTCCTGGAAGCCTATTGAAAGGTTTGAGAAGCTAGCCTAAAACTTCTGTTTATTCATCCAATTTCAATTACAACTCTTAGGAGGAAGAAAACAGTTCAGAATGGAGGGGAGAGAGTTAATTGTGAAGGACAAGCTGAATATTTAACAGGATATTCATTGCCAAACTTCTTGGTCCAGAGCATGCTAGTGACATAATTCACTACAGGCACCATTTCAAAGGGTTAAAAGGAGTCATCTGCAGTCTCCCCTAAAGGAACTGATTCTGGCTGAAAAGGAGCAGCACAATTACCCTGGCCTAAAGTCCAGAACAAAGATTATTATGGAAATGAAAGCTATCGGAATCTCGCTAAAAATCAAAAGATTGTTGTAACAACACTATTTTACGGTGAAGCAATATGCCTCTCATGAAAAGCTTTACAATCACCTCTCTCTAGTAAGTCTAACTCTTTATCACTTTACCGTTTCTATTGTCTAAAGTAAATAATACCATATTTAGCCCAAAATGGTCTGTCACTGTCTCTATTTATCGTCATAGACAGGTAACGGCAACTTACTCTATAGACAAAGTCTGTACTTTTTCATTATTTCTTTTGATGTCTTTAAATGTTATCAAATGTTTTGGAAATCAAAGTCTAGCAGTCACAATTATACTATCAAAAAGCCAATAAATCATAGATAATTTTTAGTGTGATAATTTATTATTTGGTCTATTTTCACCTAAGATCTGAAAACTAACATTTCTCCTGTTCGAAGAAGTTTCAGGCACCACAGAAAGCTCTGAGGGCTAGGCTGCCAGTTTGATTCTATAAGCTTGATTGCCTTTTGATGCCAGTTCTTTCTTGTGATAAAGAAACAACATATGATAACTGCTACTTTTTTATATAAAAATGATTGGTGTGAAGTCTACACATATATTGCTGATTAATTTTCTTGTGATTTCCTCCTACAAGAATAAATCTAAATTATGTATATATTTGAAAACCATCTTGTGCCTTTACTCCTGTATCTTTTATATATCCCTCATTTTTTTTTCTTGTGGGTTATCAATGCCTTAATGCACATGGAAAATAAGATATTCACAGAAAAATTATACTCAGTGTCTCCCCTTAAAATGTGCTTGCTGAAGTCTGCGATTAAGCAGCAGGAAGAAATTGTGAATTACATGAGACAAGTCAGAAGACGTATAATTATACAGGCATAAACACAGTAGGGTGTACTGGAATGGTTCAGTTAAAAAAAAAAAACTAATGTATTACTTAAGTTTAATTGTATCAACTATTTTATGTTGCATTAAGTGTTTCTATATTCTAATAATATAAAATATCAGAGAGCAGAAACATAATAAAATTAAAGTATATAGAAAGCTTAGCAATAAAAGCAAATAGAATCCTTAAATGAATTTCTTACACTAACAATATTTGCAAAAGTAGAATATAATACAATTGTTTGCCATCCAATAGGTAAACAAAAAAACTGGAATTTTCCCATCACCAAAATCCAGGGGATTTCCATTTTCAATCATATCTTTTATGTGTGTGTTTTTGATCGTATAAAAGGCATAAACTCACCTAAAGGCAATTGTAATCCAATTAAGGCAGTAATTGTACATTAAACAAAACCTCACTGTAGGAAAGAAGGAAAGTATTCATACAATTTTCTTTAAAAATGAGATAGTACATAAATCAACCTTCTAATTATTCTCTTTATCCAAAGATTTAATATGATATCTTCTAGTAAAAATAAGTGTTTCCTTTCAGAGGGTCTGACAAAAGGAAAAGTAAAGGTGCATGCGGAGTTTGGGGAAAAAGGGGAGAACAAAAATACTTGTAAGAGAGATTTTAAAGTATAAATTGTACTAAACCTTTGAAGATTCATGTGGGACTTTGAAATTCATTCTTCACTCATATTGAGATTAGTAATTTATAATTCACTATACAAGAGGAGGAGAGGGAGGGAAGAGTGCCCATTGCCTTGCTCCTGATAGAGCAATTGCTAGGTAAAAGGAACAGCTTAGTGTTCATTCAGATCACAGATCTTACTTATGCAAAACTGCATTAATGACTTTCAATTAGATACAGAATTTTTTGAATGGTATTAAAAAATGTTTGCATATATCAGAGGCTGATATTGCCAGAGCCAAACAGGTACAGACCAATTTAAGGAATTCTAGTACATGTAAACCTATTTTTACAAATCAGGTTGATTTGGGAATTAACATTTAACTTTTGAGTTCATTTAAATATTAAGTTTTTACCCATATATAATAACAATATTTATTTTACTGTAAAGTTTATGTTTAAATTGTCAAAAATTTCTGTATAAAGCAAGGAAAACCTGTAACCTCCCTTGCTGAAACTCCACATGACCTTGAGAAAACATTTTTGGGCTTTTATAAAAGACACATGAAGGTACATTTTTTAAAAATGAATGTTTTTAAAACACCGATGTAGAGGAAAAAGTAGAAGTCATAGAATTTTGAAAATAGCACAATACCTGTACCATGGCAAAGAAAACAGTGTGAATCGAGTTTCAGGTGTGTAACATTTCATCTTATTTTACTGAATTGGAACAGATCATGTATTTTTTATTGCTAATAATATCTTTGGGTGAGCTTATCGACCTTATCCATATTATCATTGGAAATACTTGATGAGATCACTTCAGAAATCTAAATACTAGTCATCATAGCCCTCTGCTTATGGTCTTGGCCAATATCTGTTACTCCTGTGGGTTGCAATCTCTTCTTTAACTTTAGTAGATTGCTCAGAGAAGGTGTTCTGTAGGGTACCTTCCATCTCTAACCCTCAGTGCCTCCATAACACAGCCTTCATCAGGTCATTCCCCTACTCAAAGACGTTAATGGTTTCTCACTGACTAGATAGATAATGGTGACTCTGGGCTTGTGTGCTTCAGATCCATGGTTGCCCATGGAGTTACTACAAGGTTACTGCATATTAATATTTATATAAATATGAATCATTGTATCATGAAGAAAGATATATGTGTATATGGACATACACATGTGTATATATACATAAACATATACACATATATATGCTTTTAAAGTTCTAAAATATGTTTAATAAAAACATGTATTTAAAAGGTGGTACTGCATTTGTAATAGCTTTTTATACCATATATTTTATTTTAAAAAATAACTATAGTACATGCAGCCCTCATTATGTTTCAGTATTCTTTAAAAAAAAAACAAACTTCATACTCCCGAAGGTTGAGAATCACTGAACTAGAAAGCAAATACAAGCAAGACCTTACAATATAGAAATTTACATGATTGTCATCCACCCACTACTTTCTTCTCTTCCTGATACCACCTATATTCTAGCCTCATCAAGCTACCAATTGTCAGCCAGGTGCAGTGTCTCATGCCTATAATCCCAGCACTTTGAGAGGCTAAGGCGGGAGGATTACTTGAGTTCAAGAGTTCAAGACCAGCCTGGGCAACATGGTGAAACCCCATCTCTACCAAAAATACAAAAATTAGCCGAGCGTGGTGGCAGACACCTGTAATCCCAGCTACATGGGAGACTGAGGCACAATAATCGCTTGAACCCAAGAGGTAGAGGTTGCAGTGAGCCAAGATTGCACCACTGCACTCCAGCCTGAGTGACAGAGCTAGACTCCATCTGAAAAATACAAATAAACAAAAAAGCTACCAATTGTCCCTGAAATTCACTATATACTCTTATCTCTATGCCTTTGCCCATTTATCTTCTTGGTGATAGATGCCCTTCACTTGCACCTTCACACCTCTCTGTTAAAGGTTTCACTCGCATGCCACATCCTTCCTAAATGATTCCTCAGTTTCTAAGTCAAATCGCTCTTTCCCTTCTCTCTTTTCAGTTCATGTATGTGTGTGTGTATATATATATATATATATTTATATATATATATATATATTTTTTTTTTTTTTTTTTTTGAGCCAGAGCCTCAGTCTGTCAGCAAGCTGGAGTGCAGCAGTACACGCTGAGATTGCTGAACTACAACCTCTGCCTCCAGGTTCAAGCGATTCTCCTTCCTCAGCCTCCTGAGTAGCTGGGATTACAGGTGCCCACCACCATGCCCGGCTCATTTATGTATTTTTAGTAGAGATGGGGTTTCACCATGTTGGCCAGGCTGGTCTCTAACTCCTAACCTCAGGTGATCTTCCTGCCTTGGCCTCCCAAAGTGCTGGGATTACAGTTGTGAGCCACTGCACCTGGCCTCAGTTCATATATTGTAATTTTTCTTAAAATTTCTATATTCTGTCTTATATATAGAAAATTATCTATTTACACCACTAATCTCTTTCTTTCATATAAAGTATTTTTATATGAAACTTATATGAAAGTTTCTTTCATATAAGGCATTTTTTATTCTTGTTTGATACATCCTCAGTGCGTGCAAAATATGATGCTTTGCCCATCAAAATCCAAGGTTGTCTAATGAAATTTATTGACTTAAATACATGTTTTTGACCACCTATTACTTTACAGAGATTGCTCTAATGGTAGGGCTATAGCAACAAACAAAACAACATTTTATTGAAGATAAGATGACTCACAAATAAATATATAATATGCGATGTAATGCTAAGAGCTATGGAGAAAAATAAATCTAGTAAGGGAGAAATGGAGTTTTGGAACATGGGGTGAGGAATTTCTATTTTCTATGGGGAAGTCAGGAAAAGCCACTTACTAAGGGGACATCTGATCAGACAACCTAAAGAAGTGAGGAAATTGGTTCAGTTTCTTTCTGGATAGTTCCAAGTGGAAATAGCATATACAAAGTCCATGAGGAACTTTGGGATAATTGAAAGACCAAGAAGGAGTCCAGTAAGTAGAGTGAATAAAGATGAGGTCAAAAAAGCATCAGGAACATTGGATAGATAGAGTAGGACACACAACAGAATTTAACTGAAGAAGTCTTGTTTAAAGGTACTTATTGAAATTGACTATTATAAATTAAATAGCAATATAAAAATGGAGTATTATTTAAAACAAATACTTATATTGATACCATGATTTCTTTGTAACTGTGAAGACAAAAGAAATAATTTGTTATTCCCAAATTATTTCATATCTTAAGTGTTGATCTTTTTTATTACATAACCAGTTGAAAATGTGATCTAGGTTTTAAAACTTTTTTTTTAAGTTTATACCAGAAAAAAAAACAATGTTTAGGCTTGATAGGTAAAGGCTCTCTAGAGGGCACTATTAAATTCAATCTTTGATTTATCTATTATTGATGCTTGTAGGGAATTCTGGTATGATATCTGCAATGTCTTCAGCCTTTTTTTATTCTCAAGTTCTAATATGAATTATATAACTAGTAGAAATCGAGAAATTGTAATTTTATAGATTCTTCCATGGAATCATGTGTGCATGGATAGAATCAGTGCAGTCTGATTGAGCATGAACAATGGGACTATAGATGCCAGTCTGGGAGCAGAGACATACAAAGGCTGACTGATAACACCCCTGATACAGATTGACCTTAAATGGAAATACATGTTGGTCTGCCTCATATCCTTAATCACAGACTTTTACAGGCTCTAGCCTGTGACTGGTTCTGCCTGCAGAAATATATTCTGTCTCTCTCTTTCTCTCTCTCTGTCGCAAAAAATCTGATGATCTGTCCACGTATTTTTCTGTTTAACAATGCCCCACACACTCAAAGGTCACTGTTGTGGAGGGTGAGCATTTGTCCATTTCTCTTCTGTACTTTCAGAAAACAACTTGACTATCATACATCACCTGCTCTTTTAATTTCTCAGAATCTGTGCTGCATTTATATCTACACTTGCATAAAAACCATGGCATTGACTCTGTCCCCAGGTGTTCAGGTAAATGTCCTCTGCAGAGTATACTTTATCACTTCAAAAAATGTTACACTAAAAAAAAATGTTAATTTGTATTTGTTGATAAGAATTACACATATTGATAAAATAATTATGCATATATATCCTAAGTGTCTTCTTGACACTTAGGAAAATAAGATTGGTGTTAAACGAAGATGTTCGTCTATCATTTTAACATACTGTCATGTGGTTTGCAAACATTTTCTCCCATTTCATGGTTGTCTCTAACCATGAAATGGTTGTTTCTTCAACAGAGTCTCTTCACTCTGTTGATTATTTTTCTTTGCTGTGCAAAAGCTTTTTGGTTTGATGCAATTCTGTCTGTTTTTGCTTGTATTGCCTGTGCTTTTGGGGACATATCCAAAAAGTTTTGGCCCAAACTCATGTCAACAAGCTTTTCTTCTATGTTTTTTTCTAGTAGTTTCATAGTTGTAGGTCTTATGTTTAATTCTTTAATTCATTTTTTTTTTTTTTTGTACATGGGGTGAAATAAGGGCCAAATTTCTTTCTCGTATGTATGGATATCCAGTTTTCCAACACCATTTCTTGAAGAGAGTATACTTTCCCCATTGTGCGTTCTTGGCACTTTGGTAGATCAGTTGACTGAAAATGCTTAGACTTATGGCTGGGCTTTCTATTCTGATTAATATATTTTCTATATTAAACTCCACATATTTTTAATATTCAAACAGCTCGATAGCAATAAAATTAGTAACTTGATTGAAAAATGGACAAAGAATGTGAAAAGTCATATCTCAAAAAAAGACATATAAATGGTCAACATACATATGAAAAAAGTTTAAAATCACTAATCATCAGGGAAATACAAACTAAAAATTAATACCACAATGATATATCACATCACATCTGTTAGAAGAATTGTTATACAGTGATATGATAGCAAGTGTCAGTGAGTACATAAAGAAAAGGGGATTCTTTACACTGTTGGTAGGAATGTATATTAGTACAACCATGATGGAAAACAGTGTGTAGGTTCCTCAAACAATTAATAATAGAACTACCAAATGATCCAGCAATTTCATTTCTGGGAATATATTCAAAGAAAATAAAATTAGTTATCTTAAAGAGATATCTCTACTTCCATTTTTATAGCATAATTATTCAGAAAAATCAAGACTGGAATCAACATAAATGTCCATCCACAGATAGGATAAAATATATGATATATATTTCATATAATATACAAATATCATATCTCAGATATATACATCTCATATATGACATATATCACATGTAAATGTCCATCCACAGATGAATGGATTAAAAATATTATATGAGATATATATATCTCATATAGTTAGACAGATACACACACATACACACACACACACACCCCCTAATGGAATACTAGTCAATTTTTAAAAAGAAGGAAATCCTGTCACTTATAGCAACATGGATAAACCTAGAAGACATTGTGCTAAATGAATAAGCCAGGTACAGAAAGATACTGTATCATCTCACTAATATTTGGAATCTAAAAAAATGGAACTCATTAATAGAAGCAGAGAGTAGAATGCTGGTTACCAGAGGCTAGGTGGGCAGAAAGGGCAATGGGAACATGTTTGTCAACAGACACAAAATTTTAGTTACAGAAGCAATAAGTTCAGGAGATCTATTGTGCAACATGGTGACTACAGTCATAACAATATATCATATGCTTGAACATTGCTAAGGGAGTCGATTTTAAATGTTTTCACAAAAAGAAATGGTAACGGATATGTTTAATTCATTAAGTTGACTTAGCTACTCCATAATACATACATATATCAAAACATTATATATATATGTAATTTTCATTATTAATCAAAAAACTAAACTAAAATAAAATACTGTCATGAATGCAAGCAGTTTGACATGACTAAAGAAAAGACAACCATTCATAAGCATCAATGTAGAGTAGGAAATAGTGTTTTTTGTGCTCTAATATATGCCATCTTTGAAACGACAGAAAGCAACTTTCTTAAAAACCATGATCTGGCGTAATTATGTGTTTTGGGAAATCTTTTTGGTTGAGCAATATAAAATCACCAGTTTTGTAAGTCAATGGTTAAATCTAATAAATACCAGCTATTGCATAAGTGGGCAAGCAAAGGGGAGAGGTGGGTATCATAAGCCATTACGCTTGGCACAAGTTGGCATTAAAAGCATAGGGCTGTTACAGTTAACCAGGTGTGAATACTTGATACACTAAAATTATCTAATTACATTAGGGAATATATGCATTATTGTTCTTTAGGATATGTAAGGTTAAACTTTCTACAAAAAAATTGAAAGTATGTTCAGTGTCATCAACATAGATTAATTAGATGACTTTATTTTTGCAAGTGATATATCAGAGCTTTGAAGATTATCAGAACTTTTCTAGAAAGTATCTACCTCCAACTAAACTTAAAATGTTGATTATAAGCATTTGAATTCTAATTTTACATATTTTACATTAAAACTTTGTTTTCATCCAAATGGAAAATTGGGTTGTTCTAAATGAATTGGGTAATGATAATAAAAATGAAAAATATATTGAATGTTTACCATATATCAGGCACTGTTTTAACCATTTTGTTATTGATGACTAATGTAATTTACATAAGAGAGCAATAATCAAACATGTAATAGAATAATGAAGTAATCTGTGATACTTCATTTTTATTATAATTTCAAAATGCTATGATTTTATTTCTAATCTCTAGGAAATTGGACACCCAAAATTAAAATATGAACACTGCATAGAATTAAAAAGCAACCTTATATATCTCCTAAGGAATCTAATAAATTAACTTTAAAAAGCAAAATGTAATGTTTTACCAATATCCCTACCCTTTAAATCATACAGAAACAGAAAAAATATATGGAGGAAAGTTTTACATAAATATATGTAAACAAAGTATCTACAAATGAATGTATTTGCCTCATATGCTATCTTTTCTGCAAAGGAATGAAAGATTTCCAGAACTTAGAATAAGTGAATTTCTCTGCAGTGATTTTAGTAATTCGTTGTGAATCATTACACACTTCTTGATCTAGAACAGCTAAGTTACTTGGCATAACCTTTTGATTCATTTTCCTTTTTCTTAGTTATTGATTTTCTTCTTACAGAATTGCACCCTTATTTTAACAATGGAATTTCTGACACCTTTAGTTATATAGGGAAGTATTATATATGTGTAAATATTGACTCAGTATTAATGGTCTATATTATTGACATATTATCTCTAGAGCTTCATTTGCATTTAAAATAAGAATAAAGTCCACATTTATTTCCTAAGACTCCTGATAGAGTATGTGGCATATATTTTTGTAATGTTCCATGCCTTGGGCTACCTATCATTGGAAAATGTTATATTTCATATTATACGATTCTTTTGACCCCTAGTAAACCTGAAACTGCCTTAGAGGAACAGCTGAATGTATTTCCTTAAATAAACACACTTTGTTCTTCAAATTGCTAGTATTTGTCTTCTTAATAGGCTCCACAGGCAATAGGAATGTTGACTTTGAAGTCACCTCTGCTAGGTTCATGTAGATAAGTCTATTTCATACCTTTTTCTTCCCACACTTAACAGTGTCTTTCAGCTCACATTTGTTTTAAGACACCCATAAATGCATACAGACTACATGGAATATTTACTTTTTATTTAATTTATAGTCTCAGTAATTAGTGAGAGGCTGGCTCACAATTAAATAAAAATAAACTTAGACAAAACTCAGAAAAGGTTTAGTTTTAATTGAGGTATGAGGAAAAATTCATTTAGTTGGTCACATCCTTGGCTTTCATATGGTAGCAAAAGAAAGATGGTCACTTGAATTTTACAAGTGCTCATAAAATTTTTCTCAGCACTGAACTGTCCTCCAGAGCTATTTATATGAAGCTAGTCATTTTCGAATGATCACTTGTAACATAGATGGTACACTCAATTTTGATAAATGGGTCCAAACTGTCCTAAAGAGACTGTAGCAGTAACACTCCATGAAGCTTTTTAGAATTTGTTTGCTTATTCACTATCTAGACAGAAATATTTTGCATATTTTTCACCATCCCAGTTTTCAAGAACCCAAGCTAGAGTTTGAGACAATTCTATTTGAATGTACACAACAATGTATTTGATTTTGAAATAAAAACAAATCATTAAAAATTCTACTTTAAAAATATTCTTTGAAACTTGAGTATCTAGGAAAAAAGTTAATAACCAAGCACAGGAACAAAATACAAGAAATTGTAGCATAAAGATCATAGATATGCTTTGGGAGGCCTGGGCGGACTGATCACAAAGTCAGAAGTTTGAGATCAGCTTGATCAACATGGTGAAATACTGTCTACTAAAAATACAAAAATTATCTGGGCATGGTGACACACGCCTGTAATCCTAGCTACTCAGGAGGCTGAGACAGGAGAATTGCTTGAACCCAGGAGGCGGAGGTTACAGTGAGCCGAGATCATGCCGTTGCACTCCAGTCTGGGTGACAGAGCGAGACTCCGTCTAAAAAAAAGAAAAAAAAAACATAGATGTGTTGGTTACTAATATTCTCTTTTTGGTCTCTGAAAATGGGTCCCTGGAAACTAGAACCATATTAAGTTAACCATGTCTTATATATTAGAAACAGTTGTTTATCAGGTTAAAGATGCTGTATTTTTTGTACTGTATAAACAGCCATCTAACATAGTCATTTGTTTGGGGAAGATACTAGCCTTTGATAATACTATTTCTCTTAGATTACTACTGGCAGCAATTAATCAACAGTTGTAGTAATTTACCCTATACTTCAAGCCAAATTAACTGTCTTGCCTTGTTTATTTGAATATTAAAGGATAATGTGGCATTGGGCCTGGAATTCTCAGTAAGTTGCCCACGTTGTTAATATTTACCAGTATTAACTTAGCAATAGCCTAAAATGTGGAAGGAATATCTGTTTTAATATTCATTTTAAAAATACATGTTTTAAATATTGTAATTCAGCTTCATCACATCAGTTATGATAATTTCATTTTGGGTCCAGGATAATTAAATCTGGAAATGTGTAAGATGTACTACAATGATAATAATATTTCATTATTCTTTGTAACTAACTTTCCAATCACTGGTATAGATTGACATTTGGAATATGACTGTCATCACACAATTCTTTACCCTAGGAGATTTCCTAATGGGCATTATATATACCTTGCTGTAGCCTTTTATGTACTTAATAACAGTACAATTTCATGTAGCTTCATAACAAATACCATTGCCATATTTATGTCGTAATAAAACCAGTTTAAGGTATTTTTATGAAACTATTTACGGCTTTTAGTCATTATTGAGTTTTTTATGACTATTATAAAGTGGTATGACTTCAGAAAAATTATAAGCTCCCCTATGGGTATTTGTCATGATTGAAAACAATACAATTCTTTTGGTTGTTATGTCTTGCGAAATCTTATTATTTTCTGTCTAGAAAAGCAAAATACTAGGGATCTTCAATCAGATTATTACCAAATTGTTAAGATTT
The DNA here is from genome assembly GCF_009764315.1 of Trachypithecus francoisi. Lineage (NCBI taxonomy): Eukaryota > Metazoa > Chordata > Mammalia > Primates > Cercopithecidae > Trachypithecus > Trachypithecus francoisi. The sequence goes on from NW_022681472.1 coordinate 40,436,365, forward strand.
TGTTCTATGTATTGAATAGAAGCACATATTTCATTACTTGTCCCAATTGGAATAAACATAAACTGCCAAATTTCCTGGAAAATAATATCTCTAGAGGTCGTTTCAGTTGATAAGTATGTGTTATCAACTAAAGGTTTTATTAGTTCCTTCTTGTAGGTATTCTGGGTCAGTTTCATTATTATTAACTGAAAGCCTTAGTATTATTTACTCATACAAACTATACTTCTTAGTTGTTATAGTAAACAGATTTTTAAATTGCATAAAATTGTATGTTACGAAACATTGTTTGGCCGGGCGCAGTGGTTCATGCCTATAATCCCAGCACTTTGGGAGGCCTAGGTGAACAGATCACCTGAGGTCAGGAGTCTGAATCCAGACTGGTCAACATGGTGAAACCTCATCTCTGCTAAAAATACAGAAAATTTAGCTGGGTGTGGTGGTGCATGCCTGTAATCCCAGCTGTACAGGAGGCTGAGGCAGAAGAATCGCTTGAACTCAGGAGGCAGAGGTTGCGGTGAGCCAAGATCACACCACTGCATTCTAGCCTGGGTGACAGAGTGAAACTCTGTTTAAAACGAAAAGAAAAGAAACATTGTCCGATTTCATGACTTTAAAAAAGCAAGGCATTTCTTGATCTGGTATTATCTTAGTTTGAAGGTTCATTTGTTGACATCTCACCTTGCATATTTCAGATTAGTATATGAGAACTGAAAATTCTTTCTGTTCTCTGAAGCAGTCTTTCCACCATTCATACTTTATGTTGTTTCCATTTTGAACACTCTCCTCTCCTCTTTTCTGAGCTAATTTCTACTTATCCTTCAGGTGCCAGTTTAGACAATCACTTCCTTCTGATACATTTCTATAAGCTGTTGGTGGCTAGTAGAGTTTATCTTTGTTATGGATTCCTCTGTAACCTGTATGTATTCTGTATGTAATTGATAATTTATCTAGTCATTTGACTCTAACCCTGAAAGACAGAGATCAGGTCCCTATTTTCATTCTATATCCCTAGCATGATCTGGCCTAGGAAGCCCTCAATTAATAGACTTTGAAGGCTAAACAGAATGGATTGCCTTACTTATGTACCTGTTGTAGCAACTAGAAATTTTAGTCATTTGTCCCAAATATGTTACTATAATATAGGCTGTTGGTGAACTATCTCTTGCCTTTTTATATTCACGGATGCGTATGCATGATATCACCTGCTAAGGCCTTTTAGTTCTCAGTTTTTGGAGTTACTTTTTCTAATGACGACCCTAATTTCCTTGTTTGATGAGAAGTATTAAAAGGAATCTGAAAATACTTATATCCTGAGCAATTTAACAGTGTTTAAGGCATACTTTGAAAGTGCCATAAAATCCATATTGTGACTTTCTCACAAGCCTATTGTTGTACTATTAAGCAATGATACTAGTTTCTAGTTAATTCATGGCTTATCTTTTATTTATTATACTTTTTAAAAATTGACATAAAAATTGTACATATTTATGATGTTTTGATACATATATATTGGGTAATTATCACATCAGGATATTTAGCATTTTCATCATCTCTTTGTGGGCAGAACATTCAAGATTCTCTCTCCCACCTATTTTGAAACATATCATGCAATATTGTTAACTATAATCAACATACCAGAACTTACTCCTGCTATCTAACTGTGACCATATATAGTTAATCAATTTCTCATTATACCCCAGCCCCTTCCCCTCTCCAATCTTTGGTAGCCACAATTCTACTCTCTACTTCTATGAGACCAGCATTTTTAGATTCTTTATATAAGCAATATCATATTTGTATTTCTGTCCTAGCTCACTTCACTTAACGTAGTGTCTTCCAGGTTCATCCATGTTGCCACAAATGATAGGATTCCAATCTTTTTTATGGTTAAATAGTATTCCAGTGACATATTGTACTGAAATAGAAAAACCCATCTTAAAAAATGCGTATGGAACCACAAAAAAAAATAAATAGCCAAAGAAATCTTAGGAAAAAAGAACAAACTAGAGTCATTACACTACCTGACTTCAAAATACACTACAAAAACTATAATAATCCAAACAGCATGGTACTGTCATAAAAATAGACACGTAGACAAATAGAACAGAAAAGATAACCCAGAAATAAACCTGTATACTTACAGCCAACTGATTTTTGACAAAAATGTCAAGAACATATAGTGGGGAAAAGACAACCTCTTCAACAAATGGTGCTGGAAAAGCTGATTATTTACATTTAGAAGAATGCAACTAGACCTCTGTCCCTCACTGTATATTTAAAAAACCTCAAAATGGATTAAAGACTTACATACTATAAAAACAGTAGAAGAAAAATAAGGTAAATGCCTTATGGCATTGGTCTAGGCAAAGTTTTTATTTAACAAGAACTCAAAAGCATAGGCATCAAAAGCAAAAGTAGAAAAATAGGATTTCATCAAACCAAGAAGCTTCGGCACAGCAAAGGAAACAGAGTGAAGAGAAAACCTACAGAATTATGGAGAATATTTGCAAACTATACATTTGATAGAGGGTTAATATCCAAATTATATGTAGAACTCGAACAACTCAATAGCAAAAAAAAAAAATGTGATTAATAATGGACAAAAGATCTGAATAGACATCTCTCAAAAAGAGACCTATAAATGGATAACAGGTATATGAAAAAATCATTAGCATCACTTATCAGGGGAATGCAAATGAAAACCACAATAAGATAGTATCTCACCCAGTTAAAATTGATATTATTAAAAAGACAAAAGGTAACAAATGCTGGGGAATATTTGGAGAAAGGGAAGTGGGAATGCAAACTAGTACAGCCACAATGGAAAACAGTATGAAGATTCCTTCAAAAACTAAAAATAAGGTGGGGCAAGATGGCTCACATCTGTAATCCCAGCATTTCAGGAGGCCGAGGCAGGAGGATAGCTTGAGGCCAGGAGTTCAAGGGAAGCCTGGGCAACACAGGCTTCCCTTTTTTCTAAAAAAAAAAAAAAAAAAAAGAAAAAAGAAAAAAGAAAGAAAATGACATCTAAAAATAAAATAAAAATAAAACTACCATGTGACCCAGCAGTTTCATTACTGAGTACTGGGTATATACCCAAAAGAAATGAACTCATATGTCCAGATATATCTGTATTCCTATGTTTACTGCAGCACTGTTCACAATGGCCCAACATATGGAATCAACTCATTGTTCTTCAACAGATGAACAAAATGTGCTGCATATACACAGTGTAATAGTTTGTTTAAAACTTCCAGATTATTTTATCATTTTAAGAAATGAAGACTCATAGCTGATAACACATTCAGAATTAAAACTTATTTCGCTATATTCTGTTTCCTCCCCCAATCAAGAGTTGTCTCTGCTGCTAAGTGTTGTTATTCACTAAATCAATTTTGCATCAGTTAGAGGAACAAATTGTTTTTCCACAGATTTGTAGCTATTAATCTCAGCAGGAACTCAGTGAATGATTTTTTTTTAACATCAACATCAGAAAGACATGGACGGGAAGGAATAATTTGAACCAAGTCCAGGACATACTGGCTGAATCTATGAAAGTTAAGACTTTGTGTCATATAGTAAATCTTTGTCACTAATTTATACCACTTTAAAATTTGGGGATATGATTAGAATGGTCTACAATGTATTTTCACTGCCCACTTTCTTACTCTGTTCCTTCATTGTCTTTTCCATTATTATTGCTACTCAGTAATGGTATCAACTGGGAATTCTTGAATTGTAACTAAAAGCGACCTCATTTCTAAAGCATTTAAAGTTATTGCAGGTGAAAGCTCTCTCAAGGGCTTTCAGTGTTTCAATTACATGGTTGTACAATCTCTGTCAATAATGAGTGCCGCACATTAAATTAACTTGAACAATTACAGCCCAAACTTATTCTCAGCTTTGGAAAATTTCTTACATAAAAGCTTAGAATGTAAGAATTGAAAAAAAGCTATTAGAATAATGCAGATACTCTGAAAGGACCTCTAGATTGCTACACATATTTCTTTCTTTTCTGAGTATAATTGAGATTTCCAAGAATTTTTACTGAGGGTTCATTTTACATTCTGGACTTGGTAATTTAAAAAAAAAGATAAAATTGTTAAAAGAGCAACAAGTAATTTAATAAAGAATTGAAGACAAAATATTGTATGGTTGATAAATTCATATCAACCTTTTTAGCTGAGGTGATTAGGACACCAGGGTAAAGTGGCCAGGGTGGTAGTGTTGAGCTCTCTGTGGCCCAGGTAGTTTATCCTCTTTGTGGGTCACAGACCATTCTGGGCACCCTGCCCAGACATTCTTTAAAGAAGGACCTGGTCCCAACACAACAGTAGATGAAAGAGAGAAACAGGTCAGGGTCAATACACAGCCATCAGAACTACAATGTCTCAAGGTCAGTATATTTCTAGAGTGATTATATATAATATGTGTATATATACACACACATATATATATACACACACATATACAATGTATATTGTATGGTATGTGTGTTTATATATAATATATATAATCACTCTAGCAATATACTCACTTTACATATGGATACACATAACACTAGATATATTTATATATAGTGACAATTTTGTATAAAAAAGGGAGAATAACTGTGTTTGACTAACAATTATTTGTTTTTGTTTTAATTTATAAAGGCAGTAAAAATCAACCAGGTTCACTTCATTTACTTTTGGATCAGGTGTCAAATTCACACACTTGAAATTTCACAGGACACAAAATATTTACAATTTCAAAGGGTCCTATTGTGGGGAGGGGAGAGGGGGGAGAGATAGCATTAGGAGATATACCTAATGTAAATGACGATTTAATGGGTGCAGCACACTAACATGGCACATGTGTACATATGTAACAAACCTGCACGTTTGGCACATGTACCCTAGAACTTAAAGTGTAATAAACAACAACAAAAATCTTGCTTCACTGAAGTATATGAAGGTAGTCTCAATATTTTTCATTATATCCTTGCATGCATAAGTAAAATTGTAAATAATTTAAAGGACACTGAAATAATAAGTATGCTGTTGTCTTTTCTCTTGAGGCATCAGAATGGGTATAACTAAATTTATGTAGGAAACTTGATTTTGTTCACCATGAAAGAACTGAAGAATCTTAGATTTGTTTTATTTATTGATTTATTTATTTGAGATGGAGTCTGGCTCTGTCGCCCAGGCTGGAGTGCAGTGGCGCGATCTCGGCTCACTGCAAGCTCCGCCTCCCGGGTTCACGCCATTCTCCTGCCTCAGCCTCCTGAGTAGCTGGGACTGCAGGCGCCCGCCTCCGCACCCGGCTAATTTTTTGTATTTTTAGTAGAGACGGGGTTTCACCGTGGTCTCGATCTCCTGACCTTGTGATCCGCACGCCTCGGCCTCCCAAAGTGCTGGGATTACAGGCGTGAGCCACCGAGCCCGGCCCAGATTTGTTTTATTGAGGAAGGCTTAGGCTTGGTTCAGGCCCTGCTGTGAGAATAATTAGCAAGAAAAGTTCCAGCTTTGTCTAGTTAGACTGACATTGTGTCATGGCATCTTTCTTGATAAGTATAAATTTACATCTCCACTACCAGTGCAGTACTGACTTACTGGGGATTTGAACCTAAAGTTATCACATGCATCACACTTAATCATAGTGGTTTTCACAGACTTAGATTCAGTTGGGCAGAATCATCTGGATAGTTATTTTGATTCTACGCTCCAGTTTTTATAAACATAACGCAGCAATGACATGGAAGGAAGCAAACAGACTTCAGAGTTATTGAGGCTAAACTTTTGATTTCATAGAGGAAATAGGTTTGTTATGTTGCCTACCAGAAATGGCAACTAATAAATGTGTCTTTCCATCTTCCTTCTTTGAGGAACTAGGAATTTCTACAGCATTAGTTACTTCACTTTTTTTAGAAAAGGAATGTTATCACTGAGAAGTTAAAATTTAATATTCACATAATATTCTTCTCTTCTGTTTAACATCAATCTTTAAGTAGTTATTTTTATTATTGCAATATTCTCTCTTCCTAATAACAGTCATTTTTTTCTACACTCACCATTCCCCCACCCAACCCTCATTGCCCTTTATTCTATTAAAATGCTTATCATGCTGTAAATTATATTTATTTCCTTTCCAGTAAACTACGATCATTAAGAGTAGTTCTGTTATCTTTGCATCACCTTACCTGACTCAGTGAGTGTTTGATGAATGAATAAATGAATGAATAAATGAATTAATTCAGTAATATTGTTGAGTATGTTTTTATTATACTTTTAAAACTTCTGCTTATATTCAGTAATGAAACATGGAGAAATTAAATCAGATATTTACCTTTACTAATAAAATTGTACCAGAGGGAGCCATAATATTATTGTCATTTTCTAAAATGTGCAAGGCTACAAAGGCTGAAACCTCTTTGAATTAATGCCTCTTAATGGTTGGCAATTTAATCAGTAGTCTACATTCACAATTTAAGAACTTTACATTGTCTCTCAGTAACAGTATAAATGACAACTTTCATATCTGAATCATAAATAATTCATCATCATGTATTCACCCCTTTAGAGTGCTAAGCATACCATAGAGGAATCTTTGTTAAAGATATTTGGCTAGCCATCTACTTGCTATGTTAGAGGAAAAATATTCAAAGCTCTTGACCTAGTATTCCAATTTCTGGCAAACTTTAAAAGTACCATATTTGACATTCATTTAGAATTCATCTCCTTGATCACTTTTGGCCCACAGTCACATGCTTTGGTTCAGAACTTCTAAAGCAACTTTGTTTTGACCTCTGCTCTGTTATTTTCCAAGTCATTTAAAAACCAAGACCAGAAAATATCCTGATTCATTATTTCATCAAAGTTCTCAATGATCCCATTGGATTTTATTTCATCATCTTCCCCACACTATGTACAGTAAGTTGTTTAAGATTTTGTAGGCAAATTTCTCATTTTCCTAGAATTGGTGCTTAGAAATTCACCAGATAATCATCAAATCAATAGTCCTTAATTAAAAACTAAGTATATATACTCTGTATTTTTCACAATGCTTAATTAATCTCCCCAAATAGAATACTTCAATGCTGTGTTTATCATGGAAGTAATAAGCTCTAAGAATATGTTATGTTGCAATCACTTATTAATTATGAAGCATAGCTTCATTCATTTTATCCTTGATGTGCAATCAACCTGCTGTTTATCATAGTCTGAATTTTATGGCAGGTAAGGTAGTTATATATATATATATTTCAATTATATATAATTAATGAATATTCTGTGATTTTCCTACTGCCTAAGATCTGCCTAAATCAATACTATTTTTTAATTATCTTAGTACCAATGCTCTTCAAGTGTTTTACGTCAAAAAAGTCATTTTCATAGTTTAGGCAAAGGCTTGAGTTTTTTGTTTCTTGATATAATGTGACTGCTAAGGCCATTAAATAAAATATCAAAGTACATTGCCATGACAAAATATCAACCAAGAATGGATATAGGCCACACTTGTTTCTTTTTCTATTACTATAGAAATTTGATTTGTGATAATGGTAGTTAATTATTCTGAACACAGAATCCAATCAATCTAGTCAGTTTACCAAGGAAAAAATAACGTATTAAACAATAACTTTGATAATATTGGAATGAACTACTGAAACAGATTAAGTAGATTTATTCATGCTTTAATCAAAGCAATGTTGTGTCCTTTAGTAACTGATACATCTGTTCACACGTAGAAGAATGATGTTTTGTGAGCAAACTTAATTTTCAGTTTCTTTAATAACAATTTTTATATTCAGCATGTTCTAGTTGAGTTCTCACATTATGTAATATACATCTATGAGCCCTTCAATTTGGAAATATGAGTTACTGTGAGAGATTATTAAACTACCAGAATACAGATAAATGAAACTCATAATGAATAATACAGATTCCTGTATACTCTTTTCATAAACATTAGAAAAGATGAAAAGCTTAATTTAGTTGACCAACGACCACATAAGTATATTTTGTGGATATTTTTCTGGACGCACATAGGAGTCACAGACACATTTAATAATATTAAGCAATCTTAGTTTGAAATTATCAGTTTCCTTTAAATTTAAAATGAGGACTATGAAAATAATTATGCTTTATAAGCAACTAGGTTTATATTTTCATGGGATTTAAACAAAAAAATTTAAATTTACAAAAATTTAAGGCAACTATGTATTTCTTTGTTATAAAAGTAATTTCAGATGTATAAAATAGCCTTAAAGCAACTTGAGTATATAAAATTAAGAAATCCATAAACAATCATCATTTTGAATAATTGCATATATAGCCAAACCTGCTCAGTGGTAATGTAACTAATCTAGATCATATCCATATTATATAAAAATAAAATTATATATATTTTTATATAATTATATATCTATTTATATATAAATAAAATTATACGTAATTTTATTTTTGTAGGTATAGTCCTGTGCAATGTCTTCCTTACAGATAATGGTTGAAAATTAAAGTATAAAAGAGGTATTTTTGTTACTACCTAGCAGTTCACTTGATGTTGGTAGACTGTAACTAAAGGGTAATATGTAACCTAATATGATTTCAACTCTTATTTTGACTTTCAAAAGAGAGAAATAAAATAGCACTATATCATTTCTAACAAGTGTTTACAAGGTAGAAATTACCTTAAATTCACATTTAAAAGAAACCATGCAATACCTTATAAAATAGCAATATATATATGTACATATATATGATGTAGAGAGAATCTATTATATGGAGCCAATTTCCAATAATTTGCTATATTTGTCCTGCTCTTCTCAGTTTTATCAAGTCTTCTTTATGGCTCCAGCCCAAGTTATTCTCAGATTTTAAATGAAAAGAGCATTAAATTCACCAATTTACTTAGCAAACATTTATTCAATGGGAAATGTACTGTGCTAGGCCTTGTGAGGGTTGTAAATATAAATAAGGGTGATCTCCATCCTCAGGAAGTTTACACAAACACAACACAAGGCAGTTAACAAAATGCCTTTGCAGTCCTCAGGAAAATAAGATTATTTCTGCTATAGTATTAAAACTTGAAGGATGGGTAGACTATCAATAAATGGAAGTGGAGATTAAAGTATAGAATGAAACAGCAAATGAAGCTTGGAAGACACTAGGTGTGTTTAGGGAATGAAGAGGGGTTAAGCTGAGCACCGAAGGCTCTACTGAAAAGGGAGTTATGAGATATTATAATAAAAATACACATCGGATTTGGAAGATATTCATCAGTATACTTAGAAGTGTGACATTCATTCCAAGATAACGTTATCAAATGTTGGGCGTCTCTTAAGATGTATGAGACATGATTCTGGGCATTTGAATTCATCATCTTAGCTGATCTTCACAACAAGCCTGTAAGGAGTTATTACTTTCATTCTATAAAAGGGAACATTAAGCCCTGAAGGTATGCAAAAATTTCCCCAAAATTGATGATCAAAAAACAAAACAACAAAAATCTTTCTTATTCCAGAGGCCTAACTCTTGACTATATTTTCATTCCACTTACCATCAGTGAGGATCTGTACAACGTTCTGAGCAGCACCGTGGGACACAACAAAACTAGTAATTTGGGGACATTAATCTAACAGCAGGATGTCACATGATTTGAAAGCCACAAGACTAGGAGCAATGACACAGTTCATCATGGTAGAGGAATTAAAAAAACAAAGGCTGATACTTGATGATGGGAATGAGAATGGAAAGAAAACTAAAATAAAATAGATAACAAAAAAATGGTGCGATGGAATTTAGGTTAGTGAATAAGAAGCAGAAAGAGGAGGAGGAGAAAGAAGGAAAAGGTGGTGCAGAAGGAAGAAAAGGTGGTGCAGAAGGAAGAAAAGGTGCAGAAGAAATAGGGGATAGAGGAGAAAAGAATGTGAAAAAGAGGGGCAGAAACTGTTTTTGGTAAAAATCCCATTTGGCAAAAAGTAAACTAAACAACTAAGTCACATGGATTATTTTATTTACTTTTTATGATAACTCTATGCATGAGATACTATTACTATCTCTAATCTATAGAATGGGAAATAAAGGCTTGGAAAGCCTCCCTTGCTTGTGGCCACAGAGTCTGTAGAATAGGAGGCTGAGATCTGCACCCACAGAATTGTATTCAGCAAAACTCATGTTCATTTGGCCCTCACTGTCTGTAACTGTGAGATCAGCAGGGATGGTTAACCCTCTTTTGAGGATATGGCTCAGAGTAGTATTTATTTAAGGGCGTACAGTAAAGTTTTCGGCTGTAAAAATCTTCCTCTATTTTGGGGTACAGAGAAGCAGCATACATACTGATTATGCAAGCAATAAATCTGGTAATTATCTTTGAAACCTCTTTCCCTGTACCCTCCATTTTTAATTGATCACCAAACATCAGTGATTTTATCTCTTACATTGTTCTGTAATCCATCCACTTCTCTCCACTTTTACTGCTACCTTGCTATTGCAAACATTAACATCTTGTATCTGGGCTACTGCAGTTGCTTTCTAAATGGAACCTCCTACATCTGTTATTTTCCCGCTACAGTTTGTTTTGTATACTATAGCCAGGATGTTTTTAAAATCCAAACCTAGTCTTCACATTCTGTCCCCTAAAATAAAAGTAAAATAGTAATGTAAAAAACGTATAGCTTTCTATTGCCCTTTAAAAAAACCAAAGTCCGTCAGTGACCAAAAGATATTCCATAGGCAGCAGTGCCAACCTCTGTATCTTCCCTCACTTTTCCATGTAGCGCTAACACTGGTGGTGTTTCATGTTCTTGGATAAGCTGGGACTTTGTTCATGCTGTTCCCTTTCCTAAAACATTCTCTAGTCCTCATCCCTACCCTTCCCCCTCTATTTGTTTAATAAACATTTGTCCTTCAGACCTCAGGTGAAATGTGACTTTCTCAGGAGTCTTCCTTGATCCTGCAAACATAGAAAATTCCCCTTCTATAGGTTCTTATGGCTCTATGCTTTTCCTGTCAAAACCCTTACCCCTTTCATACATATATATATTAACATGTTTTTTGTTCAAAATCCGTCCCTTTTGTTAGTCTAAAAGCACCATGAGGAAGATATCATGATTTTTTTTTTTTTTGCTCTTTTATGCTGAGAATTTACATCTAACATAGAATAGGTATTCAGTAAATACGTGTTGAATCGACCATGAATGATTAATATCCTCATCTGTGCTTAAATTCTAGCTTCTCCATTTACTAAATGCATGGCCTTGGGTAATTTTCGTAAGCTCCACAAGCTTCTCTTTTTCCATTGGATGAAGAAAGATAGTCACAATCTAAAGTTTTTGACATATAGAAAGTACTGAAATAATTAGCTATTATTCAACTACAAAAACTTCAGGGTCACAAAGAATGAAACTAATGTTTTTTGAGGGAGAAATCATTTCAATACAAATTAAATAAATATAAAATACACTTTAATGTTCAAGTAGTACCTGAAAAGGATAAAATATGTAATTTATCTAGCAAGAGTAATTTTATTATAATTATTAAATAATAATTATATGTACACACATATATAATTTTTTTTTAGATGGAGTCTCGCTCTGTTGCCCAGGCTAGAGTGCGGTGGTGCTATCTTGGCTCACTGCAGCCTCTGCCCCCTGGATTCAAGCGATTCTCCTGTGTCAGCCTCCCAAGTAGCTGGGATTATAGGCACTCATCACCATGCCCAGCTGATTTTTTGTATTTTTAGTGGAGACGGGGTTTCACCATGTTGGCCATGCTGATCTCAAGCTCCTGACCTCCAGTGATCCACTCACCTCAGCCTCCCAAAGTGCTAGGATTACAGACATGAGCCACCATTCCTGGCCTAAATAATTATTTTTGAAAATTAATATGCATTTTACCTTGGTCCTCTTGGGGCCCAGAATCAGATATTAGTTTTTTGGGAAAGTCATAGTGACCGATAAAAATGGAAATTGTGGCCCAGCATACTATTAAATTCCCCTTTTCCTGTGCTGATGCTTACTGCTGTCAGGTAAATGGAGATTATGAAGAAGGCACAAATGAATCACTAGCTTCTGGCTCAGGAAGCAGATACAGAGCAATAGGCCTGGTGTTGTACTCGGCTTTAGTTCTGTCACCTGTCATCAGCATCTGTCATTTGTTTTTTTTTTTTTTTAATTATACTTTAAGTTCTAGGGTACATGTGCATGACGTTTATATCATGTATAACTCCCCAATGCAATCCCTCCCTCCTCCCCCCTCCGCATGATAGGCCCCAGTGTGTGATGTTCCCCTTCCCGAGTCCAAGTGATCTCATTGTTCAGTTCCCACCTATGAGTGAGAACATGCGGTGTTTGGTTTTCTCTTCTTGTGATAGTTTGCTAAGAATGATGGATTCCAGCTGCATCCATGTCCCTACAAAGGACGCAAACTCATCCTTTTTTATGGCTGCATAGTATTCCATGGTGTATATGTGCCACATTTTCTTAATCCAGTCTGTCACAGATGGACATTTGGGTTGATTCCAAGTCTTTGCTATTGTGAATAGTGCTGCAATAAACATACGTGTGCATGTGTCTTTGTAGTAGAGTAATTTATAATCCTTTGGGTATATACCCAGTAGTGGGATGGCTGGGTCATATGGTACATCTAGTTCTAGATCCTTGAGGAATCGCCATACTGTTTTCCATAATGGTTGAACTAGTTTACAATCCCACCAACAGTGTAAAAGTGTTCCTATTTCTCCACATCCTCTCCAACACCTGTTGTTTCCTGACTTCTTAATGATTGCCATTCTAACTGGTGTGAGATGGTATCTCATTGTGGTTTTGATTTGCATTTCTCTGATGGCGAGTGATGATGAGCATTTTTTCATGTGTCTGTTGGCTGTATGGATGTCTTCTTTTGAGAAATGTCTGTTCATATCCTTTCCCTACTTTTTGATGGGGTTGTTTGTTTTTTTCTTGTATATTTGTTTGAGTTCTTTGTAGATTCTGGATATTAGCCCTTTGTCAGATGAGTAGATTGCAAAAATTTTCTCCCATTCTGTAGGTTGCCTGTTCACTCTGATGGTAGTCTCTTTTGCTGTGCAAAAGCTCTTTAGTTTAATTAGATCCCATTTGTCAATTTTGGCTTTTGTTGCATGTTGCTTTTGGTGTTTTAGACATGAAGTCCTTGCCCATGCCTATGTCCTGAATGGTACTACCTAGATTTTCTTCTAGGGTTTTTATGGTATTAGGTCTAACATTTAAGTCTCTGATCCATCTTGAATTAATTTTCGTATAAGGGGTAAGGAAAGGATCCAGTTTCAGCTTTCTACTTATGGCTAGCCAATTTTCCCAGCACCATTTATTAAATAGGGAATCCTTTCCCCATTTCTTGTTTCTCTCAGGTTTGTCAAAGATCAGATGGCTGTAGATGTGTGGTATTATTTCTGAGGACTCTGTTCTGTTCCATTGGTCTATATCTCTGTTGTGGTACCAGTACCATGCTGTTTTGGTTACTGTAGACTTGTAGTATAGTTTGAAGTCAGGTAGCGTGACGCCTCCAGCTTTGTCCTTTTGACTTAGGATTGTCTTGGCAATGCGGGCTCTTTTTTGGTTCCATATGAACTTTAAAGCCGTTTTTTCCAATTCTGTGAAGAAAGTCATTGGTAGCTTGATGGGGATGGCATTGAATCTATAAATCACCTTGGGCAGTATGGCCATTTTCACGATATTGATTCTTCCTATCCATGAGCATGGTATGTTCTTCCATTTGTTTGTGTCCTCTTTGATTTCACTGAGCAGTGGTTTGTAGTTCTCCTTGAAGAGGTCCTTTACATCCCTTGTAAGCTGGATTCCTAGGTATTTTATTCTCTTTGAAGCAATTGTGAATGGAAGTTCATTCCTGATTTGGCTCTCTGCTTGTCTGTTACTGGTGTATAAGAATGTTTGTGATTTTTGCACATTAATTTTGTATCCTGAGACTTTGCTGAAGTTGCTTATCAGCTTCAGGAGATTTTGGGCTGAGACAATGGGGTTTTCTAAATATACAATCATGTAATCTGCAAACAGGGACAATTTGACTTCTTCTTTTCCTAACTGGATACCCTTGATTTCTTTCTCTTGCCTGATTGCCCTAGCCAGAACTTCCAACACGATGTTGAATAGGAGTGGTGAGAGAGAGCATCCCTGTCTTGTGCCAGTTTACAAAGGGAATTTTTCCAGTTTTTGCCCATTCAGTATGATATTAGCTGTGGGTTTGTCATAAATAGCTCTTATTATTTTGAGGTACGTTCCATCAATACCGAATTTATTGAGCGTTTTTAGCATAAAGGGCTGTTGAATTTTGTCAAAAGCCTTTTCTGCATCTATTGAGATAATCATGTGGTTCTTGTCTTTGGTTCTGTTTATATGCTGATTACGTTTATTGATTTGCGAATGTTGAACCAGCCTTGCATCCCAGGGATGAAGCCCACTTGATCATGGTGGATAAGCTTTTTGATGTGCTGCTGAATCCGGTTTGCCAGTATTTTATTGAGAATTTTTGCATCGATGTTCATCAGGGATATTGGTCTAAAATTCTCTTTTTTTGTTGTGTCTTTGCCAGGCTTTGGTATCAGGATGATGTTGGCCTCATAAAAAGAGTTAGGGAGGATTCCCTCTTTTTCTATTGATTGAAATAGTTTCAGAAGGAATGGTACCAGCTCCTCCTTGTACCTCTGGTAGAATTCAGCTGTGAATCCATCTGGTACTGGACTTTTTTTGGTGGGTAGGCTATTAATTATTGCCTCAATTTCAGAGCATGCTATTGGTCTATTCAGGGATTCAACTTCTTCCTGGTTTAGTCTTGGGAGAGTGTAAGTGTCCAGGAAATTATCCATTTCTTCTAGATTTTCTAGTTGATTTGCGTAGAGGCATTTATAGTATTCTCTGATGGTTGTTTGTATTTCTGTGGGGTCGGTGGTGATATCCCCTTTATCATTTTTTATTGCGACTATTTGATTCCTCTCTCTTTTCTTCTTTATTAGTCTTGCTAGCGGTCTGTCAATTTTGTTGATCTTTTCAAAAAACCAACTCCTGGATTCATTGATTTCTTGGAGGGTTTTTTGTGTCTCTATCTCCTTCAGTTCTGCTCTGATCTTAGTTATTTCTTGCCTTCTGCTAGCTTTTGAATGTGTTTGCTCTTGCCTCTCTAGTTCTTTTAATTGTGATGTTAGAGTGTCAATTTTAGATCTCTCCTGCTTTCTCTTGTGGGCATTTAGTGCTATAAATTTCCCTCTACACACTGCTTTAAATGTGTCCCAGAGATTCTGGTATGTTGTATCTTTGTTCTCATTGGTTTCGAAGAACATCTTTATTTCTGCCTTCATTTCATTATGTACCCAGTAGTCATTCAGGAGCAGGTTGTTCAGTTTCCATGTAGTTGAGCGGTTTTGATTGAGTTTCTTAGTCCTGAGTTCTAGTTTGATTGCACTGTGGTCTGAGAGACAGTTTGTTATAATTTCTGTTCTTGTACATTTGCTGAGGAGTGCTTTACTTCCAATTATGTGGTCAATTTTGGAATAAGTGCAATGTGGTGCTGAGAAGAATGTATATTCTGTTGATTTGGGGTGGAGAGTTCTATAGATGTCTATTAGGTCCGCTTGGTGCAGAGATGAGTTCAATTCCTGGATATCCTTGTGAACTTTCTGTCTCGTTGATCTGTCTAATGTTGACAGTGGAGTGTTGAAGTCTCCCATTATTATTGTATGGGAGTCTAAGTCTCTTTGTAGGTCTCTAAGGACTTGCTTTATGAATCTGGGTGCTCCTGTATTGCGTGCATATATATTTAGGAGAGTTAGCTCTTCCTGTTGAATTGATCCCTTTACCATTATGTAATGGCCTTCTTTGTCTCTTTTGATCTTTGATGGTTTAAAGTCTGTTTTATCAGAGACTAGGATTGCAACCCCTGCTTTTTTTTGTTCTCCATTTGCTTGGTAGATCTTCCTCCATCCCTTTATTTTGAGCCTATGTATGTCTCTGCATGTGAGATGGGTCTCCTGAATACAGCAGACTGATGGGTCTTGACTCTTTATCCAGTTTGCCAGTCTGTGTCTTTTAATTGGAGCATTTAGTCCATTGACATTTAAGGTTAATATTGTTATGTGTGAACTTGATCCTGTCATTATGATATTAACTGGTTATTTTGCTCGTTAGTTGATGCAATTTCTTCCTAGCCTCGATGTTCTTTACATTTTGGCATGTTTTTGCAATGGCTGGTACCGGTTGTTCCTTTCCATGTTTAGGGCTTCCTTCAGGGTCTCTTGTAAGGCAGGCCTGGTGGTGACAAAATCTCTAAGCATTTGCTTATCTGTAAAGGATTTTATTTCTCCTTCACTGATGAAGCTTAGTTTGGCTGGATATGAAATTCTGGGTTGAAAATTCTTTTAAGAATGTTGAATATTGGCCCCCACTCTCTTCTGGCTTGTAGAGTTTCTGCCGTGAGGTCTGCTGTTAGTCTGATGGGCTTCCCTTTGTGGGTAACCCGACCTTTCTCTCTGGCTGCCCTTAAGATTTTTTCCTTCATTTCAACTTTGGTGAATCTGGCAATTATGTGTCTTGGAGTTGCTCTTCTGGAGGAGTATCTTTGTGGCGTTCTCTGTATTTCCTGAATTTGAATGTTGGCCTGCCCTACTAGGTTGGGGAAGTTCTCCTGGATGATATCCTGAAGAGTGTTTTCCAACTTGGTTCCATTTTCCCCCTCACTTTCAGGCACCCCAATCAGACGTAGATTTGGTCTTTTTACATAATCCCATACTTCTTGCAGGCTTTGTTCATTTCTTTTTCTTCTTTTTTCTTTTGGTTTCTCTTCTCGCTTCATTTCATTCATTTGATCCTCAATCGCTGATACTCTTTCTTCCAGTTGATCGAGTCGGTTACTGAAGCTTGTGCATTTGTCACGTATTTCTCGTGTCATGGTTTTCATCTCTGTCATTTCGTTTATGATCTTCTCTGCATTAATTAGTCTAGCTGTCAATTCTTCCACTTTTTTTTCAAGATTTTTAGTTTCTTTGCGCTGGGTACGTAATTCCTCCTTTAGCTCTGAGAGGTTTGATGGACTGAAGCCTTCTTCTCTCATCTCGTCAAAGTCATTCTCTGACCAGCTTTGCTCCGTTGCTGGCGATGGGCTGCGCTCCTTTGCAGGGGGAGATGTGCTCTTATTTTTTGAATTTCCAGCTTTTCTGCCCTGCTTCTTCCCCATCTTTGTGGTTTTATCTGTCTCTGGTCTTTGATGATGGTGACGTACTGATGGGGTTTTGGTATAGGTGTCCTTCCTGTTTGATAGTTTTCCGTCTGACAGTCAGAAGGACTGTCTGTTGGTCTGTTGGAGATTGCTTGAGGTCCACTCCAGACCCTGTTTTCCTGGGTGTCAGCAGCAAAGGTTGCCGAAGATAGAATATTGCTGAACAGCGAGTGTACCTGTCTGATTCTTTCTTTGGAAGTTTCCTCTCAGGGGTGACTCCACCCTGTGAGGTGTGGGGTGTCAGACTGCCCCTAGTGGGGGATGTCTCCCAGCTAGGCTACTCAGGGGTCAGGGACCCACCTGAGCAGGCAGTCTGTCCGTTCTCAGATCTCAACCTCCACGTTAGGAGATCCACGGCTCTCCCCAAAGCTGTCAGACAGAGTCATTCGCGTCTGCAACGGCCCCGCTCTTTCCCCTAATGGACTGCAGCTGTGCGCTGTCCGCAGAGGTAGAGTCTACAGAGACAGGCAGGCTTCCTTGAGCTGCTGTGAGCTCCACCCAGTTCGAGCTTCCCAGCGGCTTTGTTTACCTACTTAAGCCTCAGCAATGGCGGGCGCCCCTCCCCCAGCCTCGCTGCTGCCTTGCGTATAGATCGCCGCAGACGGCTGTGTTAGCAGTGAGGGAGGCTCCGTGGGCGTGGGACCCTCCCAGCCAGGTATGGGATATATTCTCCTGGTGTGCCTGTTTCCTTAAAGCGCAGTATTGGGGTGGGAGTTACCCGATTTTCCAGGTGTTGTGTGTCTCAGTTCCCCTGGCTAGGAAAAGGGATTCCCTTCCCCCTTGCGCTTCCAGGTGAGGCGATGCCTCGCCCTGCTTCAGCTCACGCTGGTCAGGCTGCAGCAGCTGACCAGCACCGATTGTCCGGCACTCCCTAGAGAGATGACCCCAGTACCTCAGTTGAAAATGCAGAAATCACCGGTCTTCTGTGTCGCTCACGCTGGGAGTTGGAGACTGGAGCTGTTCCTATTCGGCCATCTGGCTCCGCCCCCGTCAGCATCTGTCATTTGTTTCAGACCACTAGAATATACTTTCTCATCCACCTATACCATCTCCAAAATTTCTTTATGCTACCAAATTAAAAAATAAAACAAGATGAACTGTAAATTTCCTTTCCATTCTGACAGTCTATTATTTTATCCCCCATCTATCTACCTCATCAAGGAGAGTTGGTCACCACGATGCTTTGAGGACATACAATGGAAAAGTAAATAATATTGTTAATAGCGTTGATACTAGGAGCACAAAGTTAACATCCTAAATGTGGAGAATGAGGGAAAATAATAACCATGTCATTTATAAGAAAAGAGTTAAAATTTAGCCCGAGCTTTAAACTGCTGGTCTTGAAATCAAGTGAACCAGAACATCTGAATCCCTCCCTGTTCCTGCCAGTCTGTTTTCTCATCCATATATTAGTAATAATAACAGGATTTATATTACATGGTTGTTTTGGTAAATGGGAAAATGTCTGTGAAATCTTTTGCACTGTGAGTGGGATACGGTGATCACTTGGTGAATGGTGGTTAGCATTGCTACTGCTTGAAATACCTGACCCATCGCTATCAGCCAAGTCCAGAGATGCTACTGATTTGCATGTGCATAAAGTGACACCAATTTCTGAAATGAATGTTCAAAGAAGACTAACAAGAAAATATGAAAAAGGTAGAAAGAATACTCCCTATTGCTACAAAAGGAATGTTAGTTCTATATACAAGGTATTATTTTGGTGCAAATATACATAACCTTTGCATGTGGGGATATGGCTGCTAATAAGCATTTTAGTCTTTGTGTAAAAAATGCATGATTTATGCACACAGGCTGTAATATGAAAATCCTGCGTAGTCTATTTGAATCAGCAAGTGGGCAGCCACATTTATCTCTGTTTACTGCTGAATAGCTTTCATTGTTAATTCCATTTTCTATTCCTGTTGTGCATCTCACCCCTTAATTTAAATCTTTGACAAGCTAATTTAATAAAGGGAATGGTTTTTAGAGTGGAAAAAATAAATATCTTTACTCATCTTTTTAAAAATTATAATTAGTTTAAACAAAGACCTTAGGTATAGTTTCTGTGTTTATTAGATTTACCATAAGAGAATATGTATGCTAAAAGATGACTTTTTCTTTAATTTTTAAGGTACAACTTTATAAAATAATTCCTTAACTATTTCTTCATTGTTAACATTTCATTCATATAAAGGAATTATATTTTGGGTCTTGGGATGAAAATATCCAGCTACCAGAGCAAAAAGGTTTTGGTCAATCAGTATAGAAAGAAACAGAATTTCAGAAGCAATCAAGTCCTGGAATGCCAAAATGCATCCTAATTTCTGGTGATATTCTGTTCTTGACAGTCACTAAAGACTAGTTGATTATTCTTATAAGACTATTCTGTTCTGAGTCCCTGCATCTTGGTTTTTCTAACTGAAAATGGCATAATCTATGAAATAAGAAAAAAAAAAACTATGAGGTATACATTAGCATGAATTCTGAAGGCACAGACAAATGTAAAAAACATGGATGGTGTAGAAAAATATTACAGTAAAGGAGTTATGATAAGGTGCACCAAAGTACCTAGGAATAAAAGTAGAAAAAACCAACAATTAAACAAATTAGTTTCAAATTTAAAACATGGGTTAGAGAAGACTAATATGAATAATACTGCTATAAATCATGATTTACAACATGAATATATATATATATATCACTGAATAAAATAAAATATGTAGATAAATATATAGAACAACCAAGATCCAGGGACTCAGAACAGGACAATCTTAGAAGAATTATCAACATGTCTTTAGTGACTGTCAAGAACAGAGTATCACCAGAAAGTAGGAAGCATTTTGGCATTCTAGGACTTTATTGCTTCTAAAATTCTGTTTCTCTATATACTGATTGACTGAAACCTTTTTGCTCTGGTAGCTGGATATTTTCATCGTAAGGACCAAAATACAATGTGTGTGTGTGTGTGGTGTGTGTGTGTGTGTGTGTGTGTGTGTATTGCATTTACCTGAAAGTTCAGTCACATTTTATTGGTCACAAATGGTCAGAAGCACAGTCTCATTTGTCATATTGATGGGCTGTTCCTTACCAACTTAGACACTTCTCAGTACCAAGCTGAATACCCAAAGGAGTAAGTAGCCTGGGTATCAGCAGACTAGATAATGAATTCTCGATGCTTATTCCTGCAGTACTGTTCCACAGGACTTATTCCTTCATGCTGTATCCACAGGACCAAGAACAGTGTCTGCCACACTAGGCTCATGAAATAAACATTCATAAAGCATAAAAGGAAAAAATCCTATCCATCTAACAATTTAGTATCTTAGGTTAAAAAACAAAGCAACTTAAAGGCAGTTTTTAAAATTTTTTCTCATATTCAAATTGTATTATGCATGGCTTCAGAAACCACAGAGAGCCAAATTTAGCTGTGTCAGTCACCTCCACCCGAGCAGTAAAGTTTCCCATGTGCTAACTGCCAACTAAGCCTCAACTGAAGTTCAAATATTGAGTCTCAATTACTGAGTCCTAACCTAATTTTAGACAAATGTTCCATTTCCTTTCTTAGACTGGTCTACTAGCCTGAAACTCAGCCTACTTAACTGGAACACTGACTATCTATCCTTTTTACTAGTACCCTTACACAATGAGGTTCTCTCCAGCCAATTATTGAGCGTCTGGTTAAACTTGAATAAACCTTCTTACAAGGACGATTTTACTATCAACTATGGGTAAAAAAAAATGCCCCATTCCTTAACATACAAACTGAGGGGCCAGGAGGCAGGGGTAGGCGGGGAACAGAGAGAAAGAGAAAGAAAGAGAGAGAGGAAGAAAACACACAGGTCCAGAGATGTCATTCAGGATGTCATCTCAGACACAGAACTTTTTATTTCTGACCATGCTCCTTGGAGACCAGCCTCACAGTCATCCCAAAATACTGCAAAGTCAAACACATGCGATTAAGACACAACAGGCTCTAAGATACTCTCACAGAACTGCAACACTCCAACACAGACTCTAGCCATACTTTTCTATCAATGTGAAAAACACAGGAGGCAGATGTGAGACCAGTTAATTTTAAGTTCATAACAAAGAATTAGAATAATAAGAAAAACATTATATCTAAGTTTCTTCCCAGTGCAGTAAATATATTCATATACTGAAAGAGTTAATGCTGTTTTCAAAGATGCCTGAATCCCACATCAGCACAAAAAGTCTGGATTAAGCTTCTCTATAACCAGCCTTGGGCTAGGAATTTGATACAATAGTCAAACAATTCTATCGATTATGTTAAGAGGATAAGAAAAAAACTCATCTTCTCTTTCTAGTAAGTATAATTTGGGAGATGACTGGAAGCAAGTAAAGGACAACGTAAGACAGAATATAATCCAATGGAAACTTTAGTGGTACCCGTGTGTTATAGGAACTTAGAGACTGAAAAAGTTTCATGAGAGAGGTGCAATATGAGCTACACATGCAAAATATGTAAAAATAACTCAGGCATTTGAAACATCAGACTTGTGAAAATTGTCATCATATTTCATACTGTCTATCATGTGTGAGTATAATAGGTAATAGGTAAACATTTTGATGTCCATTGAACTATAATTACTCCACTTGAAATGCCTAGAGGTCTATTATCAGGTGATTCACAATTACATTTGATTGATTATTCTGAATTTAATGTTTTCTAAAACAATATTCAACCACTTCTTATTGTATTCCAGTGTGCAGAGCTTCTTGCTATGCCTACCTAGAGGTCCTTTACCTGAAGTTTTAGAACAATCATTGTTCTTATTGTTATCAACTTCATCATAGATATTATGTTACCCCTTCACCTACTCCTAGTATGAAAACATCTTTAAAAGAAATATTTCATTGTGTTTTCTTTTCCTAAATCCTACTTGCTATTCAACAAATTTTGAAGGATGAAACTCTAATATTACTACTAAAATAATGCTGTTTTCAAAGATGCCTGAATTCCACATCAGCACAAAAACTATGTATTAAGCATTTCTGTAACCAGCCCTGGGTTAGGAATTTGATACAGTAGTCAAACAATTCTATCTCTTCAGAACTCAGAGAAGTAATAGTGCGAAAGCCAAGACAGAAATTTTCTGTGGTCTAAATCACCACACTTTTATGCAGAAATATTTTTAAAGCTCAATCACTGAAAAGTTATTAGCTGTTATTATTACAGTTACACTTACATTTTGTTACAATAAAACTAAAGCTAAATAAATCCTTAATTTCATTGTAACTCATAAAGTATGCTACCAAATATAAATATTATATTGACCTTTATGCAACATTGCTTGATATTACCCTACGTACTACTAAGAGTCAAACTTTTAATGGAGATATTTTAGATTACCTCTTTTCTTTCTTTCCCAAACCTAATAATCTATATATTGCAGCTTATTTTACACATTTATATAATACACACAGACTAGTGCTATTGGGGGAACTATATGTCAAGTAAAGGACATGCCCATATGAAATGTGTATAATTTCATGATAATTATCCTAACTTTAAATCTAGTTTATCAAAATAAATCATGTTTTCATTTAAAAATATATTGATTATATGTCTGTCACACACTAAATGTTTGTGTCCCCAAATTTTATATGGCGAAACCTCATCAGCAATGTAATGGTGTTTGGAGCCAGGTATTTGGGAGGTGATTCGTGTATAAGGACAGATCCCTTATGATGGGATTTATGCTTTTAAAAAAAGAGGCTCCACAGAGATTCCTTCCTACTGCCAAATGAGCACACAGTGAAAACATGGCCCTCTAGGAAACAGGAAGCATGCTCTCACCAGACACAGAATCATCTGCTGGCACCTTAATCTTGGAGTTGCCTCCAGAACTGTAAGAAATCAATTTGTGTTGTTTATGAGCCACCCAGTCTATGGTGTTTGTCTATAGAAGCCCTAACAGACCAAGACAATGTCAGACATTGTGCTAGGTGTTGGTGTGTGATCGAATTAGGTGTGATTTCTTCCCTTCAGGAACTTACAACCAAGTAAAAGATTCAGATAAGTAAGTCAGTGATTGTCTAAGTTCTGTGATTAAATGAAGCACATCGTGCTGTGGGAGCACAAGGAGCCCCATCTAAATCACACAGTATAATTAGGAAAGGCTGGAGGAGGAGTGACTGGTCTAGTTGAGTTTTAAAGAGTAGGAATTAGAAAGAAAGAGGTGAAGGACTTTCCTAGTGGGAAAGCAGCAATAGCAAGAAGTACCAAAAAAAGTCCTCAAGAGACATAGTTAAGACCATGCTATGATCTTCACCATAATCTTAACCTCAGTCAAGACCATAGAACCACACTATGATCAAAGATTTAAAATGCTATCCTGAAATCCCATGAGTCATCGCAGGAAAGCTAGTGGGGAATGAGTACAGATGTTCAGACACACTTCAAACTTAGATTTGCATCACTGGCAGAAATACTCTTTCAGATGTTTTTCTTACCCTTTCTTATTGTTTATTTTCACTTTCTTTCTAAATGGGAAAATAATTTGGAAAAGCATAATTGATATTGCCTCTGCAGCTACATCTTCAGCATAGCATGATTATGTATTACTATCAACATGAGCATCATAGATAACAACACAATGTTATTTTATACTAATTGGGCATACTTTAGCACATTGTACACCATAACTGTAGATATCTTGACATTAGTATGTATAAGATCTTGGAAATAGCTGTAATACTGTGATAAATGCAGTGAACATCAATGGAGAAGTACTAACAGTAACTGCCCAAACCTGCTGAGTGTTTCATTAATGAATGTTTGCAATTTTTGAGAGATTTAATATCAATTATTTTCTCAACCAGTGGAACTTAATTCAAAACTTAAATATGTATTCCTAAACCAATCATTCCTGTGAAACTGATTAAGATGTGGAAGGCCCATGAAATATGAACGTTTTTAATATGTGAATACATGTTATGAAGATGACATTGGAAATTCCAACAAAAATCTAAAATAAGATAGTGGAAATACAAAATTAATGTGCCCATGATTAAGATATAATTTTAACTCAGACAATTTACATTTGTATGTTGTATCTTCATTGGTTTCTATTAAGAATTAAACTCATTTAGGTGATTATATTTGGCTGAAAATATTCTGGTCTAATGCCATGGTGTTCTTTGGTAAGTTCATAAAAAATTATCAAGTGCTTTTGTTGGTTCATAAACAATTATCAAATACTTCACATTGTATAATCACTGGAAGGAGAAAAAAGCTATCACAGATCTTAGCTAATTAAATTAAAGAGCTTACAATTTAGTATCAAAAAAACTAGGAAAAATTAATGTCAAATATAAACATATAAAATAAGATAATATAAATAAATGACTAAGTAAGTGTCAAGGAAATAAAGAATATAGGAAATATATGAATTAGAATTTTTCAAGGAGAAATGGTTCCACCTACACTTGAAGAAAATAATACCAATTGTTGAGCAGGAAAGAGTGAAAATATTTTAGGTGAAATACACATGTATATATGTATTTCATATATATATTCACACACACAACAGCAAAGTCATGAAGACAATAATTATCAATGTAGTTAGATGTAGTTGGGGACGAATTTAAGTGGTTCACTTGAAATAAATAGATTAATAATTAATAATTAAAGATGAATTTTGAGAAATGAATCTGAGACTCTGAGTATGATTTAATGAAAATCTTTAAAGTTAAACTTTAATACAAACTTTGATGTTAAAACTAACTAGGACACCTTTAAAAGAGTGAAATAATATATGTAAGAATTGGATTCACTATATAAAGAAAAAAGCAATAAATCCAAACATTAGCCTAGGTTTGTTTTGTGGAGTTTGCTTGACGGTGGTGGCTTTAGCAATAAGAATTATATCATTTGAGAGTGGTCCCAAGGTATAGCAGGAAGAAAAAATAGAATAGAATAACAAAGCCTAAGAATAAAAGTCTAACATATAAAGAAATGTGAGGAAGGAAGGCATGCTAATACTCATGAAGGAGCAGATGGAAAAGGTGTCTTTAAAGAAGGAAGACAACTAGCTTAGTTTTCTGCATTATACTTCGGCTGTGCCTAATGTCCAGAAGACTTCAAAACCAGTGTGAAAGACTAAACTATCTAGATTCATCCACTGGGAGATCATTTCAAAACTTAGAGAAGCCAGTTACTCTCTGCAGGATCAAATGCTGAGAAATGAGGAAAAAAAGATTAAGTATCGAAGGCTATTGTTAAAGGTCAGAACAAAAGAGAAACAAAGAGGGCAGAATAAAAACAACCAGTGATAGAGAAAAGATTATACAACAAAGCATAATTTATTCTAAAAAGAAAGTAATTTATTTTTATTTTTCCTAATCTTTAGAAGCTGTGAAAAGTCAGTAATTTAAAGGAAACTTTTTATTGTGGTAAGAACACTTAACATGGATCTACCTTCTGAAATTTTTAAGTGTGCAGTACAGTATTGTTAGCTATATACACGAAGTTGTTCAGCAGGTTACTAGAAAAACTTAATTATGTTGCATTACCAAAACTTTACACCTATTTATGTCTATGACATATTAATATACTCCTGAATTTGTGTTATAACTCCAGAGGTTAAAAATGAACCACAATTGAACTGTGTAGTGTGGATAAAATTGATGACTCTGCATAAGTGGTTGAGAAATTTCTGTTATTCTGGCACAAACTTTTAGTAACTGAAAGCTATCAAAGTCTTTGCCAGACTGTTCAGTGATGAAAAGTCCCTGGGAATAGGTAATAAGAGGGTTGTGTTCTTAATGTAACTAAAGTACCAGGTGACATCTATTTGGGTTACTATTATAATTATGCACTTTTATATATTAGGTACTGTGAGACCTGAAGAGTCTTGCAAGAAAAATAATAAAGCAAAGAAGAAGGGAGGAAGGACGGGATGGAGGGCTTTTTAAAATTGGGGGACCAGAAGAAAAGGAGTTATGGTTTATCAGGCCCCAGTCCCCAAAATGGACTTGGGAGAATGGCCATTTTAGAATGATTTGACTCCTCTCATTTGTATGACTTATCCTGGATGGAACTCAGTAAAGACATGGACGAGAAAGAACATCATGTCTCTTGGAGTAGATGAAAAGGAAGATGATGACCACAGTGCTGGCCCCTCTGAGGCACTGCTTGATGCAGCCTGCTCCAGGGTCACTGCCCATCACTCCATTCCTCAGTGCCTATTATTCAGGAATGATATCACACAGCTAGCTGTCTTAGTTTGCATGCACTGCTACAACAAAATACCTCAGACTGGTTACTTTATAAATAATGCAAATTTATCTCTCATGGCCCTGGAGACTGGGAAGTCCATGATCAAGGTGAAAACAAATTTAGTTCCAAAGGCTGCTCTCCACTTCCAGGATAGTGCCTTGAATGCTGTGGACTCACATGGCAGAAGAGAAACTAAAGGGTAAAAGGGAATAGCTGGTTCTCTCCACCCCTTTTACAAAGTCAATAATCCCATTTGTAATGACTGAGTCCTCATGACTTAATCTTACCTTCTAAAGACCCACCACCTCTTGATACTATCACATTGGGTCTTAGGTTCATCCTATGAATTCTGGGGAACACATACATCCAAACCATGGATATCTTTATAATTTACAGAAGATAATATCACTTTGAAAGGAAAGAGAATTTGCTCCAGAGTGTACAAACCTTTTATTGTCATAGAAGGAAATATTTACTTTAACAAAATTTAAGTTTTACAATATTCCATACTTCATACTGTTTTCATTGTTAGTGGACTAAAAATCTCAGCCATTAACATTCAAGGTTTGGACATTAGACAGGTCTATTATTTCCAGGGACATATTTTTTTATGTTGGTTCCCTTTCCTTTGAGCCTGTCATGGGGGATATGGGAGAAACTGAGAGTGAGGGAAGAAAAAGAAGAGGTGAAAAGATACAAAAGAAAAGTTTGTGTCATACAAATAATACATTTTAAGGAGCTCAAATGTTCTTGATAACTTTTTCTATTACAAGTTTAGGTAGGGAAACACTGGCAAGGCTCTAAACAAGCCTCAGACTACAGCCTTATGAATCTAAATGGATAAATGTCCAGTGTTACCATCAAATATATTCATGGACAATTGGTTACCATTTTTATATGTAATAGCAAAATTTTCTGCCAACAAGAGTCAGTGTTCAGATAAAGTAATGTTTTTAAAAGTATGTGAGACATTTAAAACTATGGTTAAGTTTGTTTTTACCTGTAAAAAAAGTCATTAGCAAGTACTAGACAGTTGCAAGTGTGCTACAAATAAACACTACATGAAAACACTGTAAATATCTGTATAATCACAGAAGTTAGTTGGACCAAAAAAAATTGTTTTTTTTTAAAGTTAACCTGAAAAAGAGAACTATATGCCAAAAAGAAAAATGAATATATCTACATAATCGATTACCTCATTTTTCAAGTTCATTCCATTCTCTGCCTTAAGTCCCATGTTCCATGACTGTGGTTCCAGAGAGAGTAAGCAAGAATCAGAGGAAACTGGGAGAGGTGGACACCAACCCTCACAGGTCAATGATTTTAATGTGTACCAAACATTAAAAGCAGACAAATGAAGGTATAATGGAACATCTCCCAAGGGGAGAATAAAATTAGTCCTAAAATAATACATTACATGTTGGTTTTGGTGAAATGTTGCAGAGAAACAGGCTGTCCTTCAGCAGTGTGGTTAGGTTACCCATTAGGCTGATTTGTGCACATACAGTTTAAATCAAGAAAGGATAGTTGTCCTAATTTCTTCGTGCTCCTAAGAGGAACAATAATTGAAAGCAGAAGTTAATACTACTTATTGACCATGTGAGATCCTTGAATAATATTAAGTGTGGTATCATTTGATTTATCCATCCCTTTTCTGCTGCCTGACAGAGTTATTTCTCTTCTGTTATTCCTTGGCAATCTCAGGAAAATATATTATGGTTACAATATCTAGTAGTTTTAAAAATGTATTCAATTATTTTTGCAGTGCTTCTGATAACTGTAACACTTTGCTAACCTCAGACAAATTGACTGCAGCATTAATGTAATCATTTCTACAGAAAGTATTTCAAAGCTTTAAAATGACAGCGTTCTAAAATAAGATAGTGATTCCCTGACACAGGATAAAGCTAAATGGACAAGTTTTTCATTCTGTGTCCTTTCCTCTGCTTCAGAGGTCATTTTGTATTTGATCTCTCCTTAGGCTTTCATTTGAAACTGCACGGGATCACAATGATTATCAGAAAATGAAAGATTCAATAATGATGAAATGTCATTTAACATTCTTGCTGATTGTCTTCTCCTCGCCAACAAAAAAAAGTGTCTCTTATGGAGATGCTGACAATTTATGCTCAATATGTGAAAACATATTAGCCTAAGAAAAGGGTTCTCACATTTCAGTCACAAATTTTATTCGCACCTAGGGAGTTACTGAAGAGAACTACTTAGTCTGCAGAAGAAAAGCCTGAAAAGTAAGTGAGTAGTTTTAAGCTTTTTGAGACAACCAAGACATGAGATCACATTTTATCTTACATGCTACAACAAAAAGGAACAAGACAATGTCTAGAAATTAATATGTACTTTTTTAGTCAACATAAAAAGGAAATTTGAGAGAGATATATTATTCAGCCTTAAAAAGGAAAGCAATCCTGATATGTGCTACTAATGGATAAACTTTGAAGACATTATGCTACCTGAAATAAACTACTCAAAGAAGGATAAACACTATGTGATTTCACTTATATAAGGTACCTAGAATAGTTAAAGTCATACAGACAGAAAGCAGAATGCTGGTAGGCAGGAGTTGAGAGAGAGGGAGGAATGAGGATTGATTGATTAATGGTATGGAGTTTCAGTTTGGGAAAATGAAAAAAATTGGAGGACAGTAGCAATGATTGCTCAGCAATGTGTATCCACTTAATGCCTCTGAACTGAACTCTTAAAATGGTTAAAGTAGTAACTTTTATGTTATTTATTTTGCAACAATTTTAAAAAAATAAAAATATGAGGAAATGAGCAGGAGATAGTTAGATATTGGAGAATTGTGAGAGGAATGGGATCAGAACAGGAAGCAAACATTTGCTTAGCCACTGTTTACTCTGTAACGTCCGTAATTCTAAGCTCAAAGCTCCTCCTGTCATCCCTAGCCCCACAGATTCTGGTCTGCACCTTGACTGAGATAGGTACAGGGAAGCAATCTGAGCTCCACTGTGGATTGCCCAGACACAAACCAAGTGTTGCTTATTTTTCCTTAAAATGCTCCAGGATTGAGCTTGACATGCTCCTGTCATTGCCTTTTTCTCTTTAGGTCCCATTCAAGCAAAGCAGGAAGCCACTCTTAAAGAGACAAAGAAATTTGGACTCAGCCCAGTACGCTCAGAGTGCTAATTTCTTGACCTTTGTGGGAAACAAACTAGATTCCATTGAAAACAGACCTTAGAATGTGTATTACTCAAGTATTGTTTTTGGACCACATCTTGAAAATTGCCTATCTAAACTACTCACAAAAAGACCAAGGCCATTCAAGCCTTTTCAAAAGAAGGTCATTCACTGTGTTCCAGAATTATCTTCCATTTTGCTGATAGTCAAATCAGAGCAAATCATCTAATTTGGTGAAGAATAGATCTAGTACTGGTATCAGGATGATGGTCTTGATACAGAACTTCTCATTTCCAGAAATGATGATAAAAGATAGATGATATGAAAGAGTTGAAGTACAGGGAGCTTTGCTGTAATATTTGTTTTGAAACCATGAATTCTGTTGCAAAGTAATTGATATACTATTGAATAATTTAGAAATAGCACAAATTTTCAGTATTCTTACATATAAATTCATCTGAAAAAACATTAGTTGAGCACAAAACACTCACCTCCGTGAACCCAGCTGAACAGATACATGCAACACCCCACTCCCAAAACACACACACACACACACACACGAGTATATTGCCTTGGTTCACCAGTCATCATGGTCCATCTATATCTAGTGTTAACAATGTTCCGTATGATTTCAGATCACCCTCCCTCTACTCCTTCACATTAATGCACATGCTGTGATCCTTCCAAAACCCACTTCCACAAGCAAATATCAAGTCTTCTTCAAGACCAACTGCCACATTTATTATAGTATTTATATAGCTTTTAATGGTTTAATTTGTGTAAAATTATGCTACTCTTTTACTAAGATCCTATTTTTAAATGCATCTATGATGAAAAATTTTTATTGCTATGCACCAACCCTAGGTTTTTCATAAGCCCTAGGGTTTCTATTGTGTAATTAAGTGTACTACAGTGATTTTTAGGCACACATATGTATTAGAGAATAAATGGTTATATTATGTAAGTTTCTGTCACAGTATTACTCTCTGTTGATTCACAGCTCAAAGAAAATGTGCCTTCTTTATCTATAATGGCCCATAGTATATTTTTCTTCATGAGGTCTCCACTTGCAAGGTAGCATATAAGATTTTACTCTCATGAAGCATCTCTTATTTTATAAAGAAATGGCCTTCTAGGCCCTCTCCTCAAGAATCTGAAACAGAAACTGCAAAATCTCTGTAATTTTGTCTTTCACTTCATTCTAGTCATTGGACCTAATGTGTATAGATCTCACTACTATCCAGTGCTTCCATCCCTGTCTCCTTTCCATATTCCTTGGGCCTAAAAGTATGTGACTTTCATTCCTGTGTTTTTTTAGCCTGGACTTCTCTTATATATTATTCCTCTTCCAGGTACAACTAGCCTCATGGTTCAGCCAGATTGATGCAAGCAATAGGCACTTCAGGCTATAGAAGAACCTATGATTGAGCTGCAGGGTATCTCTTGACATTAACTAGCATAAAGAATTGGAGGAAATCCTTTCATCTCTCAACAAAGCCTGGCTTTAAAGATTATATTTTACCTTCAGTCTCAAAAATCCTACTCTGGATATCAAAATTTAAAAGTTGACTATTTCTTTTTGCATTCTTGCAATAACAATTTGAATTCTCTCCAAAGACAGAAGATGCCTGTCACAGGATGGGGAAAGTCACTCAAGAGGAAATGTAAAAAAATGGCAATAACAATTAATGTTTTCCAACAGATATTAGCTCTATCACATATACTATATGACCCTCTTCTCTTTGAGTTGGCATAGGTACTATATTTTATATGATACTTAAAAATATAAACATTGAAAAACATAAAACTGAAATTTTAATAATGTTTAGAACACATTGAGAAAAATCTCACCTTCCTCAAATCCTCAGATTTATGTCAGAAAATTTTGCTAAGTGTAATTTTCTACCTCAGAAAAAGCATAGCCATTTCTTCATCAAGTCAAACCCAAGTACAGTATTTGGTAAAGAGGAAATAAGAGGATCAGTCCTGGTCCATGAAAAGAAGTCCTGTGGCCTTTCTACTGTATTGAACTATACCACCAAACTTTACTCTTGAAAGACAGATTTCCTCATAACTTGTGAGTAGAAAAATAAATATTTCCTAATAAGAAATTACATACAAATGTTCCACTATTCCCCTAGGATAGTTCAACAAGAAACTAGCTCCATGCATAAAGTTGAAGAAATTTGTTGGAGTAGACTTAAATTTCAAATTCTTAATAAAGTCATTTAAAATAACAAAATTTACTTAATAACCAAATATATTACTATTTAAGATGGTTACTGTCTACTGTAAATTTTTTATGTAGATAATGTAAGGAAACTTACTTTATGTAAATTATTCAATTTATTAAAGTTAAACATTCAAGTCTTTTCTTAGGTTCAATTAATTGCAAATTAATGATCACACATTTATTTGGAAGAGTAGGAATAATAAGCATTGTACTCTGTAACAAAATTAATACAAAAGATCATTTTTATCTGAGCATAAAAACAGTCTGCAGAATATAATTTTTCAGTGACAAATATACCATATGTCCAGTTAAAATTAGATTGTGAAGAATAAGTTGAAGAGTCTAATATTTGTTTACAATGTTTAGGAGTATGTTTAAATAGAAGGCAAAAGCATGATTGTTTTCTCTTTTAATGTTTTTCTGAATTTTGATACCCTTTACTCTGCAGCATTCAACAAAATGTTTTATGTTAAAAAAAGGTGTTAATAAGTGTGTGTGGAGAAAAATGAATAAAAATATTGTTATTGGAAAAACTATTTAGATTAATAGTACATTCTTTTTAAAAACCAGTTCATATGTTAGGTAATTGTTTTGAAATAAGAGCAATATCATGTCTCCTTTGACTAATGCTCAAGTTAATTTTAAGAGATTGAATTTCTCTCTATAGTTAATCTCATTTACAGAGAGTTAATTATATTGTCTTAAACACTTATGACATTAAAAATATAACTTTAGTACATCTGATTCTCTCAACATTTTAAATATCAGAAAGTGCAGACAAGCCTAGGGAGCATACAGTCTTCCTAAGAACATAAGCAGTTCTTATAAAGATTTCTAAATTGTATTTAACACCTCAAATAAAGTGAATACACTGTATATTTTTAAATTGAACAGAAAAATAATAATAGTGACTTGATTTATCATCTCTCTAATTATTTGTTAATCTTTTCAAATTAACTAAGAAGTCAAAGTTTTACACATACTTAGGAACACAGTTACTATTGTAGACAGAATCTAAGATCATATAGTAGACATTTATTACTTAATCACATATTTGAGCCACCCTCCCCCCCCCAAAAAAAAAGTAACCTGGGACCTTACATTCTTTTGGTTTCAAACCAAGTTACAAGTAAATATCCTGAAAGTTTTTTGTAGTTGGTTTCTATCTGTTTGTTCAAAAACAGAAGCCAAATCCACGTATATCAGCCGAGAATTAGTTTTGTAACTTGGTGAATCACTTGTCTCCTCTGTCAAATGTTATCTTAATACTTTTTAAACTGCTTTTAGCTATTTGGGTAGGAAGGTAGAATTCTTCAATCCCACTCAGGTTTCAGGTATATTCCAGCACCACTTGAATTAATTTATTTAATCTTACTGACTAAAAGGATTCTTCATTCTTTTCATATTATTTTATCTTTTGACTGTTGGCCATAATTCAGCAGAGTATATAAACACAAGCATATATTTGAAGGTAGGAATGGTAGGTCTGTAGTGGAATGTCAAGCGCAATTGACCTAATTGTCAAATAAAATGTGCAGCTTCCAGTTTACATGGTATGAGCTTGAATGATATTTGGATAATATAGATGTAGGATGGATAAGATAGGAGAGTAGCAGCTCAGATGAAAAATGGGAAGATCTAAATCAAGCCTGGCTCTTGTATTCAATCTTTGGAAGATCTGTCAAGGATGAGATGATCTATTGTAATCCTGCCCCATCTTCCTAATTCTGAAATTCTTTGAGTTACTTAAAAAACAAAGGAAGCTATATACTGTCTTGAAAAGTTTCTGAAGCCAGTAACTACTATTGCAAAAGATGAAGCTAACAGTAAAACATCTCTTTCTCATGTTATCATGCAACCTGAATGATTCACTTTAAATAGATTTACTTTGTATCTTAACTCCAAACTATGCTAATATTTAATCCTTGACCAGAACCTTGGAATTTTATATTGGTTGAATGCAAATGTTCACTAATTAGATTTATGTAACCATAATGAACATTTTCCAAATACTGTTACCAACACAAGATATTACTGTTTAACCTAATGATTATATTTTGATGTAGGTTCTGATCCAATGAAAAATATCAATGAGCCGGCATTTCCCCGCCTTCTCGTTTTGTTTATGTCCTTTGTCTCTTTTCTACTTTCCTTGGCAAACTAAAGTTCCCCTAACACCTTCTTGTCTGCAATTAATTGATCATATTTGTTTTTGCTACTTTCTGAAAAGAGAATTTTCTGTAATGGCAGCAGCACTACTCTGAGAATTGAATTCCACAATAAGTTAACCTCTCTGCTGTCAAGCAATTAAACAAAGTACTAAAGTTAAAAAAAAAAAACAAAAAAAAAACTTGTATCCCAAATGTTCAAAAAATGCAGATTGAAATCCAGACACAGGAATCCTTTGATAATAGATAATGGGAATTACTGTAAAAAAAAAAAAAAAAAAAAAAAAAAAGGATTTTAAGTATTTTTTCCAATGGTTCTCAGCCTAAACACTGTTATTGTTGAAAGCCTTTTCACTTCTTATCCACATTATTCTAATAGTGTCTGAACTGATCTCTCTGCCTGATATATTTGCTTGTACCAATTTTTTTTTTTGCAGACTTCTGGCCATATGGCTTTGCCTTAAATGCAATTCTGCACCTGTTACCCTCCTTTTGAGTCTAGTATTCATTTGTTTCACATGTCACTGGGGAGCACCTATTATGTGCTGAGAATCTGGCATTTTCTCTTAGGAGAAGTCACCAATAAATATAATATTCCACATACTATGAAAGAGGTAAACCTAAACATTATAGACAAGGGTTCCTCGCCAAGAAGTCAGGAACAAGTGTCCCCAAGAAGTGATAGCAAAACTCAGTTAAATGAGTCAGACAAAAATTCACAGGACATAAATTAGTAAGAGAAAGAATGTAGCACTGGGAGAGCTGAGGATCTATGTGAAGCAGGTTCACTGTGCACTGATTACCAATTTGTCTGAGTCTAGGGAGACAGAACACACTTATAAGCAACAAGTTACATGAGGCAGATGTATCACTTACAGATAGGCAGCAAGAAACAACAGAAGCCCAAGATTTATTGTGAGCTGAATTCAATTCTGTGAACAGAAGTCCAGCATTCATTGTGAGTCGGAAAGCTGCCCAGGGAGGATGAGCTCTGGGCTGCGCATGGCCCCACTTGCACCACATATGTGGAACCCTGAGAGGCAGCTCATCCTGGGTTATATACCTTGTGGTCACATAAATCGCTGAACTAAATTATTGAAGGACATTCTGCTCTGGGAGAAGCCTGGAACAGAACCTAGCTGCTCCAGCCAGTTAGCCTTATCTCAGGATGCTGTACTCTCAGCACACTCTGTGATTATTCTTTTTTTTTTTTTTTTTTTTTTTTTTTTTTTTTTTTTATTTTTTATTTTTTATTTTTTATTTTTTATTATACTTTAAGTTCTAGGGTACATGTGCATAACGTTTATATCATGTATAACTCCCCAATGCAATCCCTCCCTCCTCCCCCCTCCCCCTGATAGGCCCCAGTGTGTGATGTTCCCCTTCCCGAGTCCAAGTGATCTCATTGTTCAGTTCCCACCTATGAGTGAGAACATGCGGTGTTTGGTTTTCTCTTCTTGTGATAGTTTGCTAAGAATGATGGTTTCCAGCTGCATCCATGTCCCTACAAAGGACACAAACTCATCCTTTTTTATGGCTGCATAGTATTCCATGGTGTATATGTGCCACATTTTCTTAATCCAGTCTGTCACAGATGGACATTTGGGTTGATTCCAAGTCTTTGAAAGGGGAAAGAACTAGGTCACTCCAGAGACAGCCAGAAAACTGTCCTGCAATCTCCAGTACAGTAAAAGCCTCATTACCTTATATAATCAGGACTGTTGCTGATTAAAGAGTTAAAGAGAAGAATTTTTTTTTTTTTTTTTTTTTACAAAAAGATACATCAGTCTTGTATTGGATACAGATTAGGCAACAAAACAAAATACAGCAGTTTTTAACAAGATAGAAATTACCTTTACACATTAGTCTGAACACAACCTATCTAGGACTGATGTGGTAACTTTTATAAGGACCCAGGTGCTTTCTATAAAGCTGTTGTTTTTACCCTTCCCATGGTGGCCTCTGGCTCCTGGTTGAAGATGTTCAATCAGCCATTCCAGCCAGTGAGAGGGAGTGTGGTCCACCTGCTCTCATGCCCACTTCTGAACTCATGTTGAAATGTAATCCTCAATTTGCTAGTACTGAGAGATGGGGCATTTAAGAGGAAATGAGGTTATGAGGGCTCTGCTCTTATGAATGGACTAATAGATTAATGGATTGATAGGTTAATAGATTAATGGGTTATTATGGGAGTGGGACTGATGGCTGTATAAGAGGAAGGGAGACCTGACCTAGCATGCTCAGCCCCCTTACCATGTGATGGCCTATACCACCTCAAGACTGTGCATAGGGTCCCCACTAGCAAGAAGGCCCCCACCAGATGTGGCCCCTTGACCTTGGACTTCTCAGCCTCCATAACTGTAAGAAATAAATTCTTTTTCTTTATACTTTACCTAGTTTCAGGTATTCTGTTATAAGCAACAGAAAATGAACTAAGACTCCCTTTTTCTTCCCTGCATTTATCTTGCTGATGTGGGGAGGATAGGAAAGAAAGTGACTACAGTCACTGTCTTTGTACATACCTGCCCTTGGGAAACTGTTAGTCCGTTATTGGCCATATCACTGTGCTTTTCACCTATTTGCTGTGACCATGATAAGTATGGTGAAAACCATAAGCTTTGGCAGTTTGCATGTGATAATAAGCCTGCAGGTATATGGAATATAAGAGTTGAGACTTGGGAACCTCTGCCTGGATTTCAGAGGATGTATGGAAAAGCCTAGATGTCCAGGCAGAATACTGCTACAGGGCTGGCGCCCTCATGGAGAACCTGTACTAGTACAGTGCAAAGGGGCAATGTGGGGTTAGAGTTCCCACACTGAGTCCCCACTGAAGCACTGCTTAGTGGAGCAGTGAGATGAAGGCCACCATCCTCCAGCCCCTAGAATGGTAGATCCACTGGCAGCTTGCACTGTTTGCCTGGAAAACCCATAGGCACTCAATGCCAGCCCGAGAGCAGCCATGACCACAGGGGCAAAACAGTCCAAAGCCTTGGGAATCCACCCCCTGCATCAGTGTGCCCTGAATGTGGAACACGGAGTCAAAGGAGATTATTTTGGAGTTTTAAGATTAATAAATTCCCTTCTGGGTTTCAGAATTGCATGGGGCCTGTGGCTTCTTTCTTTTGGCCAATTTCTCCCTTTTGGAATGGTAATGTTTACCCAACTCCTGTAACTCCATTGTACTTTGAATGTATCTAACTTGATCTTTATTTTACAGGCTCACAGGCAGAAGGGACTTGCCTTGTCTCAGATAAGACTTTGGACCTTGGACTTTTGAGTTAATGCTAGAATGAGTTAAGACTTTGGGGGACTGTTGGCAAGGTATGATTGTATTTTGCAATGTGAGAAGGATGTGAGATTCGGGAGGGGCCTGGGCAGAATGATATGGTTTGGATTTGTGTCCCTGCCCAAATCTCATGTCAAAATGTAATTCCTAGTGTTAGAGATGGGGCCTGGTGGGCAGTGCCTGGATCATGGGGATGGCAGATTTCCTCCTTTGGTGCTATTCTCATAATAAAAGTTCTCATGAGATCTGATTGTTTAAAAATGTGTGGCACCTCTTCCCCACCCTTTCTCCTACTCCAGCCAGGTGAAGTGCTGGCTCCCCCTTTGCCTTCTGCCATAATTGAAGGTTTCTTGAGGCCTTCCCAGAAGCATGCTAGCATCATGTTCCCTGTACAGCCTGTGGAACAGTGAGCCAATTAAACCTCTTTTCCTTATAAATTACCTAATCTGAGGAATTTCTTTATAACAATGTGAAAATGGACTAATATACCAGGTTGAACAATTTTTGGCAAGTCTATTGCTACCAATTAGAATTCTCCTTCAAAGGTAACTCATACTAGTTGTAGGTGGACCTAGGAAGAATCTGTCTTCTATACCTCTCTGGAATTATGAATTCATACTGGTGATTCTTGTCCCTCTCTACTTAGACATTCTACTTTACCCTCTCCTCAGTTTCCTTTCTCTTCTCCAGGTAGCATCAAATAAGCCACATGATTAACTATAAATGCAATGGTGAAACTGACTATCAGTCTTTCTTTCACGTTGAAATCCTCACACTTGAAGAGTGTTTTTCTAAGGCTGTCCTGTCCTTGGCAGGATGTTCACCAGTTGGGTACCATTCTCTCCTTTTTCAATGTAAAAATGAAAGGAGAGGACAGTTCACAACTATTGCATACTCTCAAAAGGCAACTTTTCACATCCCAATACCTCCTCTTTTACCGAATGGGGACAGAGAGATGAGGAGGAAAGATTACTGATAGATGCTACCATCCAGTAGGTATTGTGGGGAGGTGGATGGCAATAATAAGAAGAACAGTAACCATTGAGTACTCATATGCCAGGTTCTCTTCTAAGTGTTTTACACATATTAATTCATTTAATTCCTCCCCAAAGCACTATGAGCTAGTACAAATTTCTTTTTGGTGGATGTGCTTAGGTAACTTGCCCAAGTTTACAGTCTTACAAGAAGTGGAGCTAGAATTTGATCCAAGGCACTCCAGTTCTAATGCCTGGTTCCATGAGCAGCTATAGATGCTTAGGTGCTATGGAGGATTGAGGTGCAACTGTCAAGATGACTCAGGAAGAGAGCAGATGTGCAATTTGAAGTAGCTGTTGTAACATGGCAAACACAACATAGTATGATAGTAGAGAGTGGGCAGATAAGAAAATAATGCTGGTGTGGCCCATCAGATAAAGAAACAGTCATATCTCCTAAAAACAGGTGCTATGTCTCACAAACCAAGTAGCAGTCTTTTTGTATAGACATGGTGGGAAAATTGTTGTTAACCCCATATCAGTGTTGTCTGCCACAAATACACAAATGAATAACAAGCTGTCAACAGAAGCACCTTCTCAGGGCATCAAATAAAATGATGTATAGCAGGTACTTTAAATCTCCATAGTCCCCTTTGTTTGTATTTGCTATATCACTGTGCCCACATATTCAGCAAACCCTATAACCGTAAATAAACTGGACTTCAGTCCTGTGACATCACATAAAATGTTTGAATATTTTCTAGACAGAATTGGCAAATTGTTTTTACTGAATGAATAGAATTTGCAACATAATCATATTAGTATGTGTGAGTGCTGTATCTGTATAAAAGTGCCTTGTTAAGTGATAAGAAATCATCTGCCAATCTTATGTTTCTTAATATTTAATCATATATATATTAAATATTTACACAAAGGTGATAATAGAATTATGTGACCACAGTAGAAATACAAGAGGATTCTAATTCTGTAATATTACGCCTAAAATTGTAATCCACTTAGTTTAGTCATTCTTCATTGTAAATGTTTTATAACTTGACAGATATTATTTAAAAAGGCAAAATATGGCATATTATAAAAAAATCCTCTTACCAAGTGTTCTTGGCATTTGACAATGCCATTAAGCTAAAAGTATTGAAGACAGAGTTTTAAATCATGTGAAGCTGTGGGTAAGCTGATCTTTTCCAAAAAGGTTTGCAGAAAATGTGTTTTAGTTTATTGCCATGAACAAATGGAGGCAACCTACGTTGTTTTGAATTTTTGAGATTAGTAATATATCCATAGAGTAGCAGTGTCATACATTATCTGTACCAATGTACCATGGATGATATAACCCCTATGGCACCTATTTCTCACCCCCCCAAAAAAACCAATAAGAATATTTGAAATATGGAGTGATAAAATGCTTCAGACAATTTTCCAGCTATCTAATTTCTAAGCAAAGAAAACACAAAGTAGAGCAAATAACAGAGGTTTGAGGTAAGCAGATATAAATTTTTTCATAGATGGCCATCAAAATGAACAGAAAGAGATTGCAGGATCAGTGCACCAAACTGCCAAGACAACTTCAGTAAATAGTTTAGAACACATAGCAGCCCCCATTCCATGGCTAACGATAACTAAATCCTAGACACAAGCTGCTCCTACAATTGAAAAATGTTGATTTTGCTAGCTTTGAATTGTCATCTCTTTAAGAATAAATATTGATGACTTAGTGCCATTT
Organism: Trachypithecus francoisi; assembly: GCF_009764315.1. Lineage (NCBI taxonomy): Eukaryota > Metazoa > Chordata > Mammalia > Primates > Cercopithecidae > Trachypithecus > Trachypithecus francoisi. The sequence goes on from NW_022681472.1 coordinate 40,476,410, forward strand.
TAGGTAGGTATTTTAAGAACCCACTAGTAACATACACACCTATCTTCCCAACAGTTGGGCTGTTAACATAATAATTTGTACAACATCACCTGCTGGTCCTGGAAGCCCCACTCTGAGGAGAGAAGTTATGCATAATTAATTATATTCATATTTTAATATTCACATTGCTGATTATGATTGCTTGTCATGATTTATTATCCAAACTTCATATGTGAGGCAAAAGCATTATAAAAGATATGTTTTAAAAAGTTGTTTTATTTTTTCATTAGCAGAACTAATTGATTTGTAGATGTACAGTTTTCTTTACATAATGGAAGCATATTCAGATTACTCTGTGAACAAAACCACAATTACTCTACTCATTTTAAAAAGGTACAAAATTATTTGTCTTTTTTGCCAATTTCTTACTTGATTTAGAGACCATGAATGTGAACACACCATTTTTATTTAAAATTCCCTGTCATGCTATAGCTTGCCTCTCTCTTAAACAGTGATAACATATGTATTGACATACTAACAAGAAGAATTTGAATTAAGGAGGAAAAGAGTGTCTGAAAAGAATTCCATATTTCTCCATGTAGAAATAAGGAACTAATCTGCTATTTCTTAATAGGAGTAAAATTTAGAGATATTTTTGATAACTTATGAATATTAGATTATCTGCTGTTAATTAAACTCAGGTCTGATATGATGCCTGAAACATCATATGCAGCAGTAGATGCCATGACAAAATGAAAGTACATCATCTCTATCTACTGGAATTTCCTTGAGATTTAGCTTCAAAAGGCAAAAACTAGTTCAGATTTCGCAGAGAAAATAATAATGGAGAACAATTTATATACAAGTACAATTTTTCCTGTTGCAACATTTAGGTATAGAAATTCATTCAAATTATTGGGAGAGGCCGGGCGCAGTGGCTCAAGCCTGTAATCCCAGCACTTTGGGAGGCCGAGACGGGCGGATCACGAGGTCAGGAGATCGAGACCATCCTGGCTAACACGGTGAAACCCCGTCTCTACTAAAAAATACAAAAAAACTAGCCGGGCGAGGTGGTGGGCGCCTGTAGTCCCAGCTACTCGGGAGGCTGAGGCAGGAGAATGGCATAAACCCGGGAGGCGGAGCTTGCAGTGAGCTGAGATCCGGCCACTGCACTCCAGCCTGGGCGACAGAGCGAGACTCCGTCTCAAAAAAAAAAAAAAAAAAAAAAAAATTATTGGGAGAAAACTACCAATGTGTAGTTTGTGTGTCTCTTATATTCATACATGGAGGAGTTTGTTTATATACTAGTCAGTATTTAAGCTGAATTTGGGGAATTCTATTTTAGCTATGCAGGGGCGCTGAATATGATGTACTAACACTTCCATTTAAAAGAAGTTGTGAGTACTGAATTTGTAATCTAAATGTTAGTAGAATTAAAAAGAGGGATGGAGATGGAACTGGGCTACTTGCCATGTAATATAGTTTGGCTAGTACATATATTTGGTTAGACAAAACAAATTAAACACAGAAAGGAGGTAAAAGATGTTTTATTGCAATAATCATATTCAATCCGAAAGTATCTTAGATTGAATCGTTATTTTCTTTCTTTAATGAATATATATGTTAGGTTGGAAGTCATTAAGCTTTAAAAATTTAGAGAATATTTCTGTATGGCAAAGTAAAAAACCTATTAATTAATCTGACTTTCTGGCATGCTTTGTTCCATTAAGTATAGACTTCTAGGAAAAAGCAAAATATAGGAGAGGAAACAACAGAGAGAAAAACTAGAGGTTAATTGCCTTTGTTGATTTCCAAGTAGTTTTGACAGCTCTGATCCATTAAAATATGTGTAAAAATTGATGAATGTGTTCTTAGTAACAGTGTGTTTTAAGAAGACTTTTCTCAACACTGAAGTTTTATTCCATTTGTAATCTAAATAAAAGCTGATTAAATTAAATGTATAGAAATGTCAGCTTCTGTAAGTGTGCATTCTTATGCTAAAAAATATTGGGTAGTTTTCTCATAGCTTTCCAATGGAGTTTGCACATTCACATCAGAGTTTATTTGGTGGAAAGGAGTAATACCTGATTAGTACTTTTTCTTTTTCTTGCTATTTTCCTTCTTTGGGTAGGTAAATAAAACCTTAGAGTAATTGCATGAGTTATCTGTTGCTACATAACAAGTTATCCCAAAATATCATAGCCAAAAACAACAAATATTTATTATTTCACTATTTCTGTGGGTCAGGAACGTTAGAGTAGTTTACCTGAAAGGTTTTGGTTTAGAGTCTCTCCTAAGGCTGCCATTAAGTTGTTGGTTGGGGCTACAGTCATGTAAAGGTTTAGGTGGGGGAGGATTATCCTAAGTTCACCTATGTGGTTGCTGGCAGGCCCTGGTTCTTTGCCGCATGGCCTTCCCACAGGGTGCCTGATGACATGACAAGTAGCTCCCTCAGGTAGGGAGAGAAAACGAAGGGTAAATACAAGTGCAGCCAAGATGAAAGACACAATCTTTTGATGAACTAATCTAAGAAATGACATCACATTTTCTGTCATATTCAATTCATAAAAGAGAATCACTAAGTCCAACCCACACTTAAGTGGAAATAGTTAAGTTCTACTTCTTGAACTATCAAGGCTATCGTATGAATTTTCTATTGCTGCTGCAGCAAATTACCACAAATATAATAACTTTAAAGACTCAAATTTAGCATCATACAGTTCTGTAGATCAGAAGTCCAATATAAAAGTATTAGTAGGGCTATATTCCTTTCTGAAGTCTCCAGGGAATAATTCATTTTCTTGTCTTTCCCAATTTCTTGCAGCCTCCTTTATTCCTTTGCTTGTGGCCCCTTGTTCCATATGCAAACCCAACAACGATGGGTTGAGTCTCATATCATGCCACTATGACCTCCTCTTCTTCCCTCCTCTTCCAAATGTAAAGACACTTCTGATTACATTTGACTGTACCCAGATTATCCAGGGAAATCTCCCTATTTTAAAGTCAATTTAATTTCCCTTTACTTTGTAATGTAACATATTACATGTCCCAGGAATTGTAGTGTTGACATCTTTGGGGGACTTTTATTCTGTCTATTACAGTTGTCAAATAATTCGTGGAGATATATATATATATTTTTTTTTTTTTTTTTTTTTTTTTTTTGAGACGGAGTCTCGCTCTGCCGCCCAGGCTGGAGTGCAGTGGCCAGATCTCAGCTCACTGCAAGCTCCGCCTCCTGGGTTTACGCCATTCTCCTGTCTCAGCCTCTGGAGTAGCTGGGACTACAGGCGCCCGCCACCTCGCCCGGCTAGTTTTTTTGTATTTTTTAGTAGAGACGGGGTTTCACCGTGTTAGCCAGGATGGTCTTGATCTCCTGACCTCATGATCCACCCGTCTCGGCCTCCCAAAGCCTGGGATTACAGGCTTGAGCCACCGCGCCCGGCCGGATATATTTTTTAAACCTCCACAGTAATCAGTAACTGTTAAATAATGTACCTAGAATCATCCTCCTGCTGAAATGCACACACTCAAGGTCCAGTCCTTTCAGAATATTTATTGAAGTCTAGTGGATCACTAACCCAGGTACCAAACTGCCTGCACTAGTTATTCAGTATCCAATAGAGATGAACTTCAACACCTTTCTCTTGCTCAGGCATCTATGGTTGCCCAGATTAAGTAGTATAAAATTTCTACCCTAAAGTAGGAGAAAGTAATGGGGTTTAGTTTAAGAAATATATACGTCTGGTGTCAGAAAGAATTTGTTACAATCTGAGTTTTGCTAAAATACTGCCATGTGGCCTTATGAAGTTTACTCATTTCTCTTGCCTAAGGTTTTCTTACTTATAAGATGAGGGAAATTATATTGATATTGCACAGATATTGTACAGATTCATTTATAATTCAGAAATTGATTATTTCATCTTCTTTGTTGTCCAAAATCTACTGTTTTATAAAATGACTGCTATTGATACTGTTACGTATCTGTGATCTGATCTTTGTCTTCTAATTTTTGAGGTTACTGATAAACAATATCTTTTTGAAAACATAGTCTAGACCCTCCACCAGTGATTTATATGTCTCAGCTCTTTGAGGCAGGTACCTAGCCTAGACATCAAGACTCCTTTTTGAGGAATCACATATTTCCCCACTTGCCTATCTTATAGGCCTTTCCTGGACATAATAATTATGCCAAAAGTCTTTTAATATTGTATTCATAAACAAGCCCCAAGCTAATTTATCCATGTACCCTTAGATATTCTTTTTCAAACTGAAACTTCTGTTACTAACTATAAAATTAAAAATTATAAAATTGATTGTCATTTGTAAATGATACTGTAAATTTAGTTTAAAATTCAACATAGAAGATAAAATTAGATTTATTTTCTGTGTTGATATGAATACAAATTTGGGTGGAACAGAGCATGGTGGTAAAAATAATGTTCTTAGTAGATTAGGAGACCTATAGAACAGAAATGTACTTAAAGTTGGTATGTTATACAAAGAATTTATTGTTGCATCCAAACAGCTGTGATATTCTACCAATTTAAACAAGCTGAGATATGAGTATCACATTGTATACATATTTTATGTATACACAGTCATGAAACAGAAATACAAAAATTTTGGTGATAATCTGATATTGAGATAAAAAGAAAATATCAGCATATTTCCACAGAATCTGTCTCTTTACCACCTATCACAGTTGGATTTTAGAAATGTTTACATTTACCATATAAATTATTTACATTTTGGTTACGTTTTATTAGAAATTAGTTGGAAATCTCTAATCAAAATGTTAAGCAAAATTCAGATTTTTAAGTTTGTAAAGAATTTCAGTTATTAAGAGTAAATCTCATGAATGAAAAGACAAATTTATTCTTATAAAAGCAAAGAAGGGAGTAAATAAACAATTGAGAGATCTAAAGGAATACAAGATTTAATTCGAATGCCAATTATTAGGCTCTGAAATATCTCAATTTGAAGGAAAAGGTTTTAATGGAGCTTCTATTTATAATTAGATAGTTATCTTCTGTACCAGAATAGAATGAAATTGAGAATGCCTGTAACTGCATGATATCTACATTTGCTGAGACATTCAGAATAAAATTAAAACATTTTTGACAGGTTTAATAATATAAAATATGTCAAAGAAAAGTACTCTGTGAATGGAGGTAAAAAGACCGCACTTATAAAAATATTGGGGCTAAAATATTTACACATTCCACTACAAATATAGAATAGGGAATCTCTTCCATTTATCATAATTGGCTCTGAGCTTATTTTCCTCAGCACCTGTAAGAGGAAGTATTTTCTCAATTAAAAATGTAATACTTACAAAGCAAAGTCATTGGAAAAAGTCAACAGTGTCAAAACTATTAATGAGAAAATGCAACTTTGAAGACCTTTAAAATTTTATGAAAAATTAGAAATAATACAGAAAAATTAATTTTACAGAAAAATATGTGACCAGGATATGATAGACAAGTCAAAAAACCTAAGCAAAATGTCTGAAAAAATATTCAGTTCATTTATATTTAATATTCAGATCAACCTAAATTTGTTTTAATTACCCTTTAGCCTAAATATGTTTATTAAAAGAATTTATGGAACCTGTAGAACCAGTGATAATTATATCATCCAATTAATTAAAATTTTTAAATTATATAATTTTAATAATTTCAATGCTCCTTTTTACTCTAAAGTGACCACATAGATACTAAATTGCAAGATCATCCTAACTATAACCTTGTTCATGAGTCCACTTTTTACTTTCCACAGCAATGTTGAGTCACAGAAGCTCAGATAATATACTCATTGATTAACTCATTCCCATATTTAACAAACACTAAGCTCCATCTATGAGTCAAGTATTGTTCTAGGTTCATTGAATATATTTTTGAGCAAAACAGGCAAACACGGGAGGGGGTCCAGTAATACACAACTTACTAATAAATTTTAAAATAGCATCGTGTATTAGGAGTTATAAATCCTTTGGAAAACAAACATTCAAGAAGGGTAATGGGGCTTATGAGTGTAAAGAGTGGTAGGGAGATGACAATTTGCAATATTAAATAGGTGGGAAGGTGACACGAGCAAAGATTTGGAGGAATTTAGGGAGTTAGCGATGCATTATCTATGGGAAGAGCAGGCCAGGGGAGAAGAAGCCGCTACAGGGAAGTGCAATGATGCACCAGGCATGTGTGAGATGCAGCAAATAGACCAGAATAGTTAGAGAGGAATAAAGGGGCAGTAGCAGGATATGAGACATGAAGGGCAAGAGAGGGAATGCAGTGGGATAGAAAGAGGAAAGATACAGATGGCGCACTTCCAAAATCCTCCAAACACTGTTACTTACACAACAGCTAGAAGAATTTTTATTTCACTGGATGTTTTGTGTTCTTACTTTTGTATTAGCTTGGCTTTGTTATTAAATATCAGATATCCCATTTCTCTCCTGTCTTTGGTGAAGGATCTTAGATCTTTTGTAATTCCTTGATTCCTTGCTCTTTCAGGGATGCATTCTCAGTCAAAAGAGCTCTTTGAAGTTTTGCTTCCTTATAGAATTCTTAAGAATCACATTTAATTCAATGGCTTTTTACTTTATATATGCTCATAGAGACTTTATGAAAAGAATCTTTTTGAAAATAAAATTACTAAATATTTGGTAATTTCTCAACAAATTATATAGGCCTTGCCATAAGCAATGGATTTTTTAAATAAAAAAGTCAGCTTTATCTACAGAATATGATATTTGGAGTGACAGCTGAACTCAGGGTCCTGGCATCACTAATTATTTGCTGCATTACCTTATGTGAATAAGACTTTCTGACCTTCAATATCTATAAATGGGAATCAATAATAAGACCCACACCACAAGTTCATTGTCAGATTTTTCTAAATGTGTGTGAAAATTTGCTCAACTATGAAATGATGTACAGAAGTTACCAACCATTATTATCATCGGTGCATTAATATAGCATTATTCCATTCTAAGCTTTAGAATGGAATAATTAGAGAAGCATGTTTCAAATGTCTTTCCTGAAAGCTTTATTCTTCTGCTCAGAATTCCTAGTATTCCTTTTCAAAATATCTTAAAACAATAAAGTATTTAATATATAATTGAAGGAAAGGATTTAAGTTAAATGTGTTATATTCTAGGGTTGTATACTTCTCTCCACATGAAACACATTTAGCTTCCTAACATTAGCTCTGCCTTTCATTATATTTATGAATTACAAAATACCTCACACAGTAGCCTTGGTTTTTTAAATGTGGAATACAAAGTTGTCACAAAAAGGACCTAAGAAAATTAAGTCCATATATACGTGTATGAAAAGAGAGAAGTGAGAACAGAGGGAACAAAGAAAAGAAATACCAAAGTCTTGGGGTCTCCTTTGCTTCACTGAGGTAAAACCTGAGAGTTCTCAAGGAAACTGATGATCCCGACTTTCTGTTGGTTGAATTTTACCAACAGAATATTATTTAAGCAATGTTTTGTCCTCAGGTATGAAACTAAATAAACTCTTGGGATGCAATGAAATTAATAGTGCTAAGTTTGTTCACTAATGATGAATATATAGCTGAGATTTTTCACCATGTGATTTTTAGTCTTGATTATCATAACAGTTGTATTCACTGTTGATGTCGATAATCACTGAGTATATATGTCAAATTGTTCAGCAAAGTTATAAACATATTCAGGAGGCTACTGGTGAACACCTGTCTGGATTTTGTTCTATTCATTGGATTTCTATAGGCTTTATCTCTTAATGAAATATGCCTCCTTCATTTTTAACTTTTGTAGGAGAAAGATGTTCATGGAATATAGAAAATACTTTTTCAGAAAACTTATTCAAGATAACAGAAGACACAAAATATTTTTTTAAATCCAAATTATAAGCTTTAGGAATTAAGTAAATACAAACTTGTTAATTAACTGCGTTATCATTTGGTGTTTGCTTTGTATCCTGTATGAAATATGCTTGTGTTCTCATCTAAAATGTTTAGACTAGACATAGATGAAGCATGCACCAAAGCCACAAGGATTCATCAAGTTTCATGGCCACTTATGTGTCAAGGCAAATCAAAGGTGTTTTGACAATTAGCTAATAGAACAAAGAAACAAAAGAAAGGAGACAGATCTCTATGACTCAACTGATAGAGCGGAGGCATTTGCCGAGTTTCGTGGTAGATGTGGTTCCGTAAAACGTCCAACATAAGAATCCGTGTCTCGGGAAGAAACCACCTCATATACCAAGAACGAACCCTGATGATGTTCTCACTGATAGTTCTCAGTGTGCTGCCATGTTCCCAAAGTGTGAAGGCTACCTCTTTATTATGATGCTTATTACATTTTCTATAGTTAGTGGTAGGTTTGCCTTTCTCTGTGATATCCTTGAGCGCACAAAAACGTTCATGTTTGTTTACCCCATCTTATCCTGGTACCAGGGATGCGTTGTATGTTCAAATAATTATTTGATCAATGAAAATGAATACTCCCTGACATTTTAATTTTCTTCGTAATATAACCTTTGAATGATTTACAATAAATATAGAAGGGCATTCAATATATATGTACTTTTTTTTTTCACTTCAGTTTCTGTTAGGGAGAAAAAAGTCTGAATCTAAATAAGTCACATACAATGATCAAGCTTACCAAATAACTAGTAAGAAGTTCAAGTTTCCACTTTGATTTGCCCTTGCAGACACAGCCTGGGAGCATGGAGAATTTTCTGGTAACAAATGGGAATCTGGCCAACCAGTGATCTCTACATTAGCATTCTAATAACCAGAGGCCAACGTGCCATAGTGCTGTGTCAGAACTAATTTATGAAACTAGGTCCAAAGGCTCATTAAAGTGGTCACAATTCAGTGACTGCCCAGTAAAATTAGACTACAGTTTCATTCTTATAACACTGAATATTTTAACATACTATTAAGGACATACTTCAAGTGTTAAAACTAGCTTTAATTCTGTGAAGGGAAAAACAACAACATTAGAAAGCTATTTACTTTTGTAGAAAATTGGCTCAATCTCAGATTTTTTGGCTCCAAATGCTTCAAATGTTCATAGTTTAGAGCCCAGGGTGGGCTGTACTTGCATTTGCAAGTCTGGTACATTTGTGGGGTTTTTTTTGTTTTGTTTTGTTTCCTCAGAGTAAAAGCACTGCTATGTAGCTCTTGCAAACCACAGGGCTGTGAACCCACCTGGCCAGGAAATTGCAGGCAGCACAGTTGGGAGTTGAATTTTCTTCTCCTCTGCTGCCAGACAGATCTCCCTACAGCACTCTTTAATCAGGCATCCTCTGCCGTGATGCCAGAGCTCCTGGGACGCAGAGTGCATTGCTTTACAGGCTGCTTTCCACAGCCAAACTGGGTTTGAGTGGCATAGAAAGTGCGACATTCAAAATCTTGTGAAGAACAAGGAGAGGTAGTGGGGAAAGTTCTAGACTGGGAGTCTGGTGCAGCTGCAGTTCAATCTACTGCTAACTCTCAGACAGTCCTGTCTGCTGCTAGGGCAGGGTATCACCTCTTTTGCCAGCACAATGCTTGGCACATGGGTTTTGCTCAATAGGAAAGGTGGTTATAGTGAACTGAACTAACAGTACAGATAGGAAAGCCATTTAATTTCTCAGTATCTCAAACACCTATATATATGAAGTGGGAAGAATGGCTCTTGCTGTGCTTATTTCACAGAGTTGTTCTGAGGATCTCAAGTAATAACAACTACCAAAACACTTTTTGGTGGTATGGTGCTTATACTTGGGTAATGTATGGTTATGTCCATTCACTTGTCAAACATAATAGACTGCTTTATCTCCTGAATTTTTATTCAATGGAACAGCAGTGTGTCCCTAAATCTTTTAAATGTGAACAATAAAAGATGTGAAATGACTTTTCCTGGCAGTCTACATGCCATGACTGAATTATTTAGACTTCTATTTAAACCTGGGTGAGAAAGAAAAAAAAAAACTCAAAGAATAAAGATTTGTCTTTTAACTAATTATTTATGAAAAATGTTTTAGACTTTTCCACATTTAGAAGATACTATTGATAGTTTGGATGTCCTGTTATATTATAAATTAGATATCATTTCCATATCAAAGTTAAATATCTCTGAAAGGTGACAGAGCCAGCAGGGACTGCTAGTGGTAGAGTAAGTTCCAAGTATCAGTTTATTGTAGCAGTGTAAATTATACTTAATTTAAAAGACTACATTAACTTTTAAAATGAGGGTACTCCAAGTTGAATCCATGGCAAATAAATAAATATACAATGTTTTCCTAAATATGTCAGGGTATCTCATAAAGCAGTATCCTGAAGGAGCTCTGATTTGATGGATGCTTATAGATTTATTATCCAAAATATCCTAAATTCATGTATATGTAAGAACATTTGAGTTAAATACAAGTGAGTCTTTTTTTGCAGTTTTATCTTAAGTGTAAATAGCCAAGAAAAGGATATAATGTAACATTTTTTACTAACAGTTTTACTGTGATAAATTTGTTTCACAATACCTAATAACATCTCCCAGCTGGGCACGGTGGCTCACACCTATAATCCCACCACTATGGGAGGCCAAGGTGGGTGGATCACAAGGTCAGGAGATTAAGACCATTCTGGCTAACATGGTGAAACCCCATTTCTACTGAAAAAAAAAATACAAAAAATTAGCCAGGCGTGGTGGCACACACCTGTAGTCCCAGCTACTCGGGAGGCAGTGGCAGAAGAATCACTTGAACCCAGGAGGCAGAGGTTGCAGTGAGCTGAGATTGCACCACTGCACACCAGCCTGGGCGACAGAGCGAGACTGTCTCAAAAAAAAAAAAAAAGAAAAGAAAAAGAAAAACTCCCAAAACATTGTTCTGATACACACCACTTTAGAAAATGTGTTGGCAAAATGTGTTTGGTTAGACTTACTGGAGCCCAAACAAAGTTATCCCTTTTGGTCTGTATAAATTTAATTAACAATAGACTTACTGAGCATCTGTTGCCTAAACAGCAATGTGCAGAGTGCTGAAGGTCATAAGAAGCTGAATGAAATTATGACTGCCCTTTAGAAGTCCAAAGTCAAAGGGCACCCATACTCAGTGTCACGGAAATGGTGTAATAAAGTAGGTGCAAGGAGGGAGAGTCACATCTATATGGGTGCAGAATTGAAAGTATCTTCCCAAGATTCAAAAACATGAAATACTAGAAAGTCATTGAGATCATCTATAATAGTATGCTTACAAAGATTGGTCAAATAAACATATTTGCGTGGCTGGTTAGTATTTTGGTGGATGACACTTCAGAATAGCACCTGTCTCCATTTGCTTCATCTCATTTGCCTCAAGTTAGAATAGGTTCAGCTCATTGACTTTTTTCAGCTACATAACTTTATAGTTATTTCTGTCATAGTATCATGGTATTGCTTATTCAGTTTTAAAATAAAGAGGAAACGAAAATTGGCTAAATTTTTGAGAGCAGTTAATATATTTTTAATTCACTTACTGTGAAAAAGATATAGTCCAACAGGATATTTTTCAGTTGTTCGAACCTGAGGTTTAATATCAGAAGGATAATTTTGGAGCAAATTTTACTTTTTTTATACTTTTTCCATGCTAACTTGAAATATTGAAACTTCAGAATAGAGATGGGTCTATTCTCTGTTTACAGAGAATCATGGCAAAATGCAAATGGCCCTTCTCCCTTCAAGTGGGGTTGTGCCAGGCATCAACTAGCCACAGGTAGAGTTTTCTTAACCTGTGGCTAGTTCTCTTCTGCTTTATCCCTGTGGCTGGAATGGAGTGAGGGTAGCTAGCTCCTCCACACAGATGTGATGTGTAGTGCACCCAAACATAAATAAGCCTTATCAAAAGAATTCATTTAAATATTGCCTGTTTGGTTTTATCAGTCCTCACTCAGAAGAATATAATTCTAATAGCCAGATAACACGGTGGACCAGCTTAGTATATAGGCATCTGTAAAGGTACTTCTGCACAATGACTACAAATTTAACTAGGCTTTTTGAAATATGCCAGAAGCATTTATTGGGAGTGGTTAAACCCACATCATTTCTTGAAAACAATTTAAGAGCTCTGAACATTGATATTTTGTATAAATCTGCTTGTAAATCCAGAAAACAAATAAATAACATCTTACTTTTTGTATCTCAATGTTTTACTACAAAGCCCCTAGCTTACGAGAGTGTAGAAAATTGAACCTTGGTCGTTCTTCTATTTACTCTACTTTATGAGTAATTTACACAGTGCCAGGACAAGCAGGGAACGAAACCTCAGAAGACCTGTTTTTGGTGACCACAGAGTTACTGCTAGGATGCCATACTGTGTGTCTGGTCCCTTCAAGGCCAATAGCTCTTGAGGCCTGAGAACCTAAACCTTGGCTTCCAACGAAGCTGGATTGTCCTGAACACCCAATTAGATCTTGTATTTATAAAAGTTCAATACAAAGGGACTGCTCGTTCATTTGAATCTTGGCAAAGCTTATGTTCAGCATGATTACCTGAGCTCTTTGCCCACTGTACCCTCCTCCGTGGAATACTTTCTGCCCCTTTCACCCTTCTGTCTACTAAAACCAAGTTTTAGATGATAAACAATATAGCACTGCAAAATATGTAAATATGCATACAGATATCCTTCACTTAGGACGGGGCTACATCCCAATAAAACTTTGGCAAGTTCAAAACACTATAAATTGAAAATGCATGGCTGACTAGGAGCTATGGCTCACTTCCACTGCCCAGCAAAGCGAGAGAAGTATAGTTTCTGCAGAATACAAATTGCTTTCCTACCTTTTAAAAACTCAAAAATCATTAAGTCAAACTGTCGTAACTCGGTGACCATCTGTATTTAAACGTAAATTTCCATACATCCAAAAGAAAATTCTGCATTTGAACATGCTTCATTGTATACAAGTGACAAAGTATTTTCTTCAGCATTTTCAATACCTTTGAAAGGAGGTTAATGTGTGGAAATACTGAGTTTAACAACATTTCATGAAAGGTTTTTCATCATATGAATATGCTGTCAAGCTCCTAAGTGTGTTTTCAGAATCACTGACAGTATATTATTTTAAAAAACAAGATAATGCTACAATATTTTGTCAATAGACTTAAGTCTCAAGCTTTTCATTGATGAGAATAATTTTACATGTTAATTTTATGTCATTAAGTCTAAGCTAGAAATATATAAAAGATGTCTGATGATATTTTCATGGGCATGTGCCCTCTACCATCATTACAGAGCTTAAAAACCTTGTAGAAATCTTTTTATTTTACATGCTTTTTTTTGTTACAACTGTGTCACATCTAAAAGATTCAGACAGTCTTAATCTTGACTGTGCCTTATTCCAAGTCATACAAGAGTCACTGTCTTCATGATTGATTCTTGGGTCTTTCATCTACTCAGTACCCTAAATTATATCCCACTCAAATCAGGTTTGAAGCTCTAATTGGGGTTTCTAATGATCTTCTCACACCCAATAATCCACCCACAACATGTTCTCTTTTCTTAAATACACCAGCTCACAATCTGCTAAAACCATTTGTTCACTAAAACCTAATGTCTCTAGCCCAGCATGGTGGCTCATGCCTCTGTAATCCCAGCACTTTGGGAGGCCGAGGCGGGTGGATCACTTGAGGCCAGGAGTTGGAGACCAGCCTGGCCAACATGGTGAAACCCCATCTCTGCTAAAAATGCAAAAATTAGTCGAGCAGGATGATAGGTGCCTGCAATTCCAGCTACTTGGGAGGCTGAGGCAGGAGAATCACTTGAACCCAGGAGGCGGAAGTTGCAGTGAGCCATGGGCGACAGAGTGAGACTCCGTCTCAGAGGGAAAAAAAAAAAACCTATTTTCTCTGACATGAATACTTATCAACACATAATTTACAATTTTCATTCTTATTAAATTCTTTATTAGTTATAAATTACATACAGAATAAGTAAGTTATGAGGAATAATGCTATAATTTAAAGCCATGCTCTTACCACCCAATTTAGAAATAGATATAGTACCTTGCTATTAACTTGAATGTCTTTTGAGTGTCATTTCCAAGTCCCACACTTTTTCTACCCCTTTAGAGGTAACCTTCATCCTGACTTCCCTATTTATCTCTGCCTTCTTTTTTTAGAAATTTTTTTATTTCCATAGGTTTTGGGGAACTGGTGGTATTTGGTTACATAAGTTCTTTAGTGGTGATTTGTGAGAATCTGATGCACCCATGACCCGAGCAGTATACACTAAACTCAGTTTGTAGTCTTGTACCCTTCACCCCCTCCCACTTTTTCCTCCAAGTCCCCAAAGTCCATTGTATCATTCTTATGCCTTCGCATCCCCGTAGCTTAGCTCCCACTTATGAGTGAGAACATACAATGTTCGGTTTTCTATCCCTGAGTTGCTTTGCTTAGAATTATAGCCTCCAGTTCCATCCAGATTGCTGCAAATGGCAGTAATTTGTCCCTTTTTATGCCTGAGTAGTATTCCATATATATACACTATATTCTGAGTATATAGTGTATATATATGTGTGTGTGGTATGTGTGTGTATATATATACACACACACATATCACAATTTCTTTATCCACTTGTTGACTGATGGGCCTTTGGGCTCGTTCCATATTTTTGCAATTGTGAATCGTGCTGCTATAAATATTCATGTGCAACTATCTTTTTCAAATAATGACTTCTTTTCCTCTGGGTAGATACTCACTAGTGGGGTTGCTGGATCAAATGGTAGTTCAATTTTTAGTTCCTTAAGGAATCTTCTGTAGTAGTTGTACTAGTTTACATTCCCCCAGCAGTGTAGAAGTGTTCCCTTTTTACCACATTCATGCCAACATCTATTATTTTTTAATTTTTTTATTATGGCCATTCTTGTGGGGGTAAGGTAGTATTGCACTGTGGTTGTGATTTGCATTTCCCTGATTATTAGTGATATTGAGCATTTTTTCAAATGTTTGTTGGCCATTTATATATCTTCTTTTGAGAATTGTTTATTCATATGCTTAGCCCACTTTTTTATGTGATTATTTGTTTTTTTATTGCTAATTTGTTTGAGTTCTTTGTAGATTCTGGATTTTAGTCCTGTGTCAGATGTATAAATCATGAAGATTTTCTCCCACTCTGTGGGTTGTCTGTTTACTCTGCTAACTATTTTGTTTGCTGTGTAGAAGCTTTTCTTTTCTAGTTTTATCCCATGTATTTTTATTTTTATATAATATATCATTCAATTTTGCAATTTAATTTACATAAAAGAATTCATACTGTCAGTATTTTTCCAGGGCATTATTTTTGTTCAGTGTTAGCTTTCTGAGGTTATCAATGTATCAATATTTCCTATGGCTCTAATTCATTTTCACTCTCTCTCTCTGTCATTTCTCTACTGTTGCATAGTATTCCTTTTGGTAAATATGCTACCATTTGTTTATCCTATTAAAAATACAATGGATATTTGTGTTCTTTTCCAGGAATCTTTTCAATTCCAATGTACTATAATGAACACACTTGTATATAGCATATGGTACACATGTGTAAAAGATTTTTTTAAGTGTGTACTTCCTGGATCACAGAGTTTGAACATTTTAAGTTTATTGGAAACTGCTGAATTATTTTTCAAAATAGTTTTTACCAATGTACATTTATATCTGCATTCTACACACATTCTAGTTGCTCAGAAATGCCAACATTTGATATTACCGGGTTTTGTAAACTGTAAATTCAATGGGTTTTATTTGTATCTCATGGTGTTTTAATTTGCATTTCCCACAACTATGAGGTTAAGCATTTTTTCATGTGTTTATTCACCATTCGTGTTTTCTCTCGTGTAAAGTGCCTTTACTAGGTTTTTGATTAATTTTCTATTTGGTGTTTTGACTCTCTTTCCTATGATATGCATGAGTTTCTTACATATTCTAGAAACAAATCCTTTGTCAAGTTTATGGTCCTTTTCACTATCTTTATGTGGCTTTTGATGACCAAAAATTCTTAATTTTAACGAAGCAGAATTTATCAATTTTATATATTAAGGTTAGTGATTTTTTATGTGTGGTTTAAGATTATCCTCACATACTCTTAGCTCAAAAATATATTCTATTTTATTGCTTTCTAAACATTTTATATTTTTTTCCTTTCATATTGAGGCAACAGTAATTGATTTTTTTTGGTATGGTGTAAGTAGATATTCAATTTCATATTTGTTCATGTGGATCATTCCAGTATTATTGATTTAAGAATCAGTTTTTCCCTCACTGATCTGCTATGTCGGCCCCATGTGTTTATATATGTCAATTGTATGCATGTATAGTTTTGTCATATATACGTGTGTGTATTTCATGTTCATTGGTCTCTTTCCTGTCTTTGTACCAATGCTACAGCCTTAATCACCACAGATTTAAAATAAATATTGATAAGGCAACTTTATCAACTTCATACCTTTTTTCCAAGTGTGTCATGGCTATGTTTGGCCTTTGTTCTATTCTATAAATTCAGAATCAGCTTCTCAAGCTTCAGGCATATACATAAAAAATACTGGGGGTTTTATTGGAATTACACGGAATCCATAATTATCTTGAAGAGAACTGACATATTTATTGTATTGAGTCTACTAATTTTTCTGTTTATGTAAGGTTACTGTAAAATTTTTCAATACAGTTTTATATTTCCATTAAGGTCTTTCAAGTGTTGTGATCGATTTACCCCTTAGTACTTTGTCTTTTATAGTATATAAATAATATACTTTAGACTATATTTTAAACATATGATTTTTGTATAGAGATATACAATTGAATTTTGTATACTGGCTTTGCATTCAATAAACTTATTAAACTCTCTTATTAATTGTAATAATCTGCGGATGCCTTACAATTTTTTTATATGAACCTACGTGTCATCAGCAATTAGTGACAGTTTTATTTTTTCTCTCTCATTTCTAAAATTGCTTTCCTGTCTTACTGCACTGACTAGGACATCTAGTATAATATTATATAGAGTTTAATATAGCGGCCGTCCTTTTAAATTATCTGATCTTAAAGCAAATGTGCCCAAAGTCTCACTATTAGGTATAATGGTTAATATAAATTTTTATAGATCTTCTTTATTAAGAAAGGAAATATTCTTCTCTTCCTAGTTGCTAAGGATTTTGTCACATATTTGTCACCTATGTTGAATCAGATGATTATATTTCTCATATTCTTTAACCTGGGCATAGTGACCTGTCCCTGCTGAACCACAAGGAGCTGAAAACTAAAACTTGTATTCTGGCTGCAGCAAATATCTTTAAGGAACAAACCAGGTGCAGTGTTCTTTTTCCATTTGATTTCCTGTTTCCACTCAGGTGTGAGATGTTCTTCAAATCCCTTACTTTCTTGCTAGTTTTATGTTGCATTCTTTAAAAGGATACATTTATATTTTATCCATAATTTTTGGTTGTTTTCAGTGGTGGATAGCTCATTGTATTTAGTCCACTGTGCAAGAAATAGAAGTTTTCCCTTTCCTTTTTGTCAAAATAATATCCCTCATTTCTTGAAGCACATCTCCTTTATATTTCCCTTTCTATCATCATTTGGAAATTTTAACTTTATTCAATCTAGTTATTTATATTACTTTCCAAACCTTCTCTACCCAACTTTCCAATTTCTCAATAGTTTTACATATTTCCTTAAGATTGAGGTTGGTCAATTGTATGCATAGACTGTTTTGTCACATACTTAAACCTCTTTTTGTCTATCTCAGAGACAATATTTTCAGTTTATAAAGGCAAAGTATGTGCTCTCTTCTCCTTTTGACCACCTTGGAATTCAATAACTACATATTCCAGTTGCTGAGTGCATTTTGTTTTTCCTTTAGTAAACCTGGTATGATTGATGATCAAATCCTTCTAGCTTCCTTTTCTATATAAATGGAAAATATATCATGGGAAATTTAATAAGTCCTCCTATGGACTGAACTCTGTTTCATACAAATGTTTATGCATACTGAAAAATTCTTAGCGAAAAATGAAAATCAGGAGAACATTTCATTCTCTTTTTGTTTCATGAAGCATTTCTGGCCAATCACACTGGCTCACGCCTGTAATCCCAACTCTTTGGGAGACTAAGGCAGGAGAATTGCCTGAGGCCAGAAGTTTGAGACAGCCTGGGCCTCCTAGCCAGACCTCATCTCTACAGAAAATTTTAAAAATTAGCCAAGCATAGTGGCACATGCCTGTAGTCCTAGCTACTTCAAAGGCAGAGAAAGGAGGATTGTTTGAGACCAGGAGTTCAAGGTTACAGTGGGCAACAATTGCACCACTGCACTCCAGGCTGGGTGACAGAGCAAGACCCTGTCTTTTAGGGAAAAAAGAAAAGCATTATTGCTTCTCCTCACTTTGCTCAACACTTTGATTGTTTATAGTACTCATCATTTTCTAATATGTATATAGTTTTTATTTATTATGTTTCTCACTATCTTCCCCAGTAAAATGTAAGTTCCACAAGGGCAGAGATATAATCTGTTTTGTGCATGACATATCCCAAACAGTGCCTGACATAGAGTAAATGCTCAATAAATATATGCTGAATGAATCAGTGGTGTACAATATTTGCATAAACAAATAGTAGAAAGAAAAAAAAATTCATGATTTACTTTTCTCCAATGGTTTCATCTTTTCTTAATCAGTGCTGTTTTATTTTATGCTTTCAGATATCAACATGGCAGGAGAGCCCAAACCATACAGACCAAAACCTGGAAACAAGAGACCCCTTTCTGCACTTTACAGGTAAGTAGATAAGCACTGTTTTACTCTATATATTAGTAAAATTTTCTTGCAGCTTTATAAGGCAATATAACTTGTAAGGCATCCACTATTTTAAATAATAATCCTTGTGGGAATAAAGTTCAACAAATGTTGTTGGTCAACATATAAATATATCTTGCTGCATTGGCAAGGATCTCAGATGCCTAACCTTCTCATATCTGCTTATACAACCCTTCTACAAGATACTTATCTAATAAAAATCACTAATAACTCTCCCTGACAAGTGGGTGGAAAGGTCAATGTTGGTTGACTTTTTTTTCTTCTTCTTCTTTGAGATGGAGTCTCTCTCTGTTGCCCAGGCTGGAGTGCAGTGGCACAATCTCACCTCATTGCAACTTCTGCCTCAAAGGTTCAAGCGATTCTCTTGCCTCAGCTTCCCGGGAAGCTGGGATTGCAGGCGCCCACCATCACAGCCAGCTATCAGTATTATTATTTTTTTAGTAGAGACAGGGTTTCACCATGTTGGCCAGGTTGATTTCGAACTTCTGACCTCAGGTGATCTGCCTGCCTCAGCCTCCCAAAGTGCTGGGATTACAGGCGTGAGCCACCATGCCCAGCCCTTGGTTGACTATTAACTGCATACCATATTCTATAGCTATTTTACCTATGTTGTTTAATTTAATTTTCACAAGGCTCTTGCAGCGTAGATATTCCTGTTCTCATAATGCAGCTCAGGAACCTGAAATGCAGTTTCTTAGTGATTTTTCTCAAGGTCACACAGCTGGTTAACAATGTCACCAATACTCAAACTCATGCCCTCTGTACCTTAAATTCTTTCCACTCAATCAGCCTTGTTTATTACAAAGTACATGTTTCTTTCATGCCCATTTTTCCCAGACAACAAATATAGTCCTTCTCTTCTGCAGAGAGATAGATCCAATTCCTTTAACCTTTCCTGAAGTGCTTGGGTCTGAGTCACTTAACACTCTGGTCTTTCCCCTCTGCATGCCCCAATTTGTCGGTGTCTATATCTATACTGAGAATCCAGGTGGAGAGAGTAGACTAGACTTAGCACCTTTGTTGTTCTGTACATACTTCTATTATGTTAAGTAGACTTGAGCTGATTTGGGGAAGAGTACAAGAGTAAACTTATATAACTTTCAGTTCTTTAAAAACAGCCACTTCTGAAAAGAAATTATGTTCTGCTGTTAAACCATATGTCCCACTTCATGTACTTTTGCCATTAGTTTTTGTACTGTAAGTGCTGACTTTGTGTCTATCGCAGTTAAATTCTCTTTTGTTAGATATAGCCAATTGTTCCAGGCTATTGAGATCTCCTATCATCCAATTTATTTGGTTTTCTCCTAGATACATATCATCAGTCCATCAGCATCCACATCTGAAAAGTTAACATAGAAGTGTTGAGCAAGGCTTCCTTTTTATCTGATATCATTTGGATAAAGGAGAATTAAGTTATATGTGTTAAAATTGATTATTTTCTGATTTAGTGTAGTAAGAAGAGTGCTCAAAAATAGCCTGGAGCACTTTCCTTGTTTTTGTCCTCTGAAAACTAGCATATCTTCTTTTCAGCCATTTATAGCCTCATTTTCTGAACTCTAAGATGAGGGTCAGAACTAGATCACTTCTAAGGTCCTAGTCATCCCTAGTACCCCAGGGCTCTCCACTGTATGCTATTCAGAGATTTTTAAAGCTATACTGAAAAATACATCATAATTTCTGTTATTTTGGTTGATTTAGTTTTAATAAAACATTTTCTTAAAAATGGAAAGCAATAGAATATAACAAATGTTGATAGTAGATCATGGGGTAATATTAACATTAAAGAGCAGAGATGATGTTATCAACAAGAAGCAAATGACACATTCTGTACCTTGTTTGAGGTAAAGGAGACGATTTATAAAACTAAGAAATGCAAACTATATTATCAGATTCATTTGTAAATATATACATTAGAGCTCCAGCTAATGCAGAACATTTGAAAAGTCATATTTTCAATTACTGTTAAAACAAGCTGCCAATGGCTTTTTTTCTCATCAAAGAGTTACTACTGTCTGTGCAATGGTGTTAATTTTCATGTTTTCTCTTTTCTTGGATTGTTTTGATTTTCTTATGAGAATGGAAGCTCATGACAAGAATAAATGTCATTTTAACTATTATTTCTCTATTACTGTTATGTTCAATTGTGTTCAGAAGAATTAGAAGCAGAATTTCATTTAAACATGCTATACTGTATACAAGCCACATTAGTGAGAAAGTGCTTATTTATCCTCCTTTTATCTGTTTATACAAATTAAGGCTGTGGTACACTGAAATTGCAAAACAGTAACAAAGGGAATGTAAGAATGTGAATGTATAGCTGAGGAAGCCCTTTTATACACATTTTCTCATGCTCATGTAAGCTTAAAAAAATTACCTTAATTGTATGTGTTTTCATAGTCATCATTCATCTGTTCATCAGATAACTCTACAAAATTGGTAATATATACTATGCTGTATAAATGAGAAACCTGAGTTTCCAAAATGATAAAGGTTTGTTCAAGACGAGATCACAGGATTAGGAAATGAGCTCTGGTTTTCAGCCTTCATGTGTAGTGTTCTTACCACTAGATTATAGCTCCCTATATTTAGTCACTTGCTACCATCTAAACAACACAGATAGGGAAAGTAGAGATTTTCTGAGCCTCAAACCAATCGTCAATACTATTACTGTCCATGAATACCATGCCAGCAAGTGGCAGAGGAAATACTATACAATAAACACTACATAAGAAAAACAGAGATACCACCTATTTGTGTGATCATAGGGCACTGGTTTTAAGCTTCAAGTAAGTGCTTTTTGTAACATAATAGTTGTATAATTTTCCTGATAGGATAAAGTTGCATAAATGAGGTAAAAGCACTTAGTTCAATGTAGAGAATATGGTGGCGGCTTGGAAAAGGGATGGTTTCTGCTTTCCTGTTCTTTGCATCTCTGAGTCTGTTGTTTTGTTTTTGTTTTTGTTTTTGTTTTTGTTTTTGGTGGTGTTGTTTGCTCGTTTTTGAGATGGAGTCTCGATCAGTCTCCCAGGCTGGAGTGCAGGGTCATGATCTCGGCCCACTGCAAGCTCCGCCTTCCGGGTTCACACCATTCTCCTGCCTCAGCCTCCTGAGTAGCTGGGACTACAGGCGCTGCCACCACCACACCTGGCTAATCGTTTGTATTTTTAGTAGAGACAGCATTATGACCGTGTTAGCCAGGACAGTGTCGATCTCCTGACCTCGTGATCCTCCCACCTCAGCCTCTCAAAGCACTGGAATTACAGGCGTGAGCCACAACACCTGGCTTCTGAGTCTGTTTTCTTATCTGTAAAATGCAAGAGGGGGAATTGTTTCATTTGTTCATTCATTCATTAATTTATACAAGATATATTTATTGTGTATTTACTATGGTCTAGGGACTGTAATAGTGCTTTTCTTAGGAAACTAGTATAGAAAATGTCAAGAGCAGGGTGAAGAGAGAGCATAACGTAATGAAAGTAAGTTATTTGTATGAAGGTAGTCTCTGATTTACCTTCCTGCTCTAAACTGCTATGTCTCTATAACTATTCTATTTGAACCACTAAGTGAACTGCCACCAGACTTTCTTCTTCACATACATCCACTTTATCTCCATTACCAATCACAAAGTGATGTTCACATGAAATATCCACTGAGGCATAACTTTGATTTGTTTCTTCTTTTAATAGGATTTTCAACTCAGCCAAGCAACCTACAATAAGGCCTTATTATGTGCTAAGTAAACATGGTATACATAGAAAATAAAACAGAGTGAGACTTCAAAAAGCTTACAGTCTTATGCATAAGTTAGATGCACAGATGAATAAAGACAACTGAGAAGTATGCATACACTTCTATAAGAGAATAAATGAGGAAGTTACTGATTCTGCCTAGGGGTAAGGGAGTAAAAACATCTGGAAAGTTAAAGGAAGAAGATAACACTTCAGTTGGCTTTTCAAGGGAAAAAGAGAGGGAAGGGTATCTCATAGTAGGAGCTAGGATAGCCTACTTGGTGGGGAATGGAAAACTGGGACATTATGGTGTCCAGGCTGTGAATATATCCATATATCAGGTTAAGGAGAGCTGACTTTTATTCTGTAGGCAACAAGGAACCACTTAAACATGGTGACTGATTGGAAATGGGGTGTGAGGAGAGTGAGAGTCACACATATGTCCAAGGTTTTCTAGCTCAGGCTATTGAGGGAATGGTCACATGAGTGGAATAGAAGAAATAGGAAACACATGATAAGCAGTGGCAGGCTCAGGTGTAACGTCGAGGAAAGGGAGCAAAAAGGAATTATTTCAGTCTTGGACATGAATTCATAAAGACAGACAATTCATTAAAACAGCACTTGCAATAAAAATGTCTCCCATTAGAGTCTATTTGTAAATGAAACATAATTAATCATTTGTGAACATTTCATAAATATTGGACCTGGTCCTAATGGTGAATAGCTAATCCATTCTCTAGGGAAAACATTGTTTAACTTTTAATAAATTGCTGCTTCAAATATGTTATGTACGTTACACAGTATCTGTGGCACTCTAAAATAATAATTCTCCCCCAGGACGTGAGTTTTCCAGCATGCCAACTTTCAATTAATGCTCAATAATTGCTAAATGAAAATAATTGTATGATGGTTTTGCTTCTATTTGTAAAGTAGACAGACCTTTCCTCCTTGATGGAAAGCTAACAAAAAATATCAGAGAACAAACAAAGACACTATTTATCAGAGCTGAACAAGAATGGATTTTTATTCACCCAGAGGTGACTCCCTCCTACTTTCAGGGAACTCAGCTCAGTAAGACATGTAGTATATATAGTTTCATCCTGTTGATTCTGTAAAAATCAATCATCTGGTACCATTGCCAAATATCACTTTTGGCTATCATACAAATGCCTCTTGTAGCAACCTTCCCATCCCACCCAGATGACCATGAGAATCAAGACTCTCACAAATTATTTCAAGAGTCTTTAAGATTGTCACAAGATAACCTACAGTTACCACCACCATTTTAAGATCATCACAATTGGTGGTGGTCACCATGAATGTGGGTTATATTACAGTAACTCCAATGATAAAAAAAAAAAAAAATAACTTTCAGAGCACAGACCAAGTAAGGTGACTGCAGCAAAATCTCTCTGGTGATTCATTCACCACTGGACCTATGTGAGTTTTGTTTTCATCCTTCATGGTGACTCTAGCACATCATGGGAAAAGGGACCCTGAAATCACCTAAAATGTCCCCTAGCACCTTGAAAGTAGAAATGAAAGTAATGGAAGCTAATTTCAGCTAATGCTAAATAGCAAAAATCAATATGAAGGAAAAATATCCTGGTCATTTTCACTTCATTGACTTGCACTGTTTGCTGAGAAATGTTTACCAATTAGCTATTGATCATTTTATTCATTTTCTGTCTCCTTTTATAACATCAAGGATAATACACATTCCCTTTCAGAAGTTTAATATTTCCATTATTATTATCTCCCTTTGCACTGGCAAACGTTTCCTTCCATTTCACCTACCCAGCCAGATGGGTCCACTCAAACTACAGTGTGAGGAGGAGAGGGAAATGTTTTCTCCTCCTCCCCATATTAATACATCTTGTCCTTCTGAAACTGACACAAACCCGAACACTGACCTGCCTCCCTGGTTTACTTTGAATGTATGTTATTGCTTAGGTCTACATAGCAATTGCAGTCTTTTTCTGCTCAGGATCCTATCTTTCGTATGCAACCAAATTATTGATGTATGGTTATCAAGATCCACAAGAGAAAATACCAAAAAGAGAGTATATTTCTAAAACTCAAACCTGAATATCCATACATCTGGGTAATTGAGGGAGAGTTCTCTAATTCAGAAATCTCCACAAATGAATGTTGAAATGCTTTTGTACTAGAAAACGTGTCAAACATTCACTTTATTGATGGTTTAAAATTGTGCAAATGCTTGTTTAGTTTGTTTGGTGGAAAAAGTGTTAGACCTACCTCCTAAAATAACCTGAGCGTTATCAGTGTTTGAATTTGATCTTTTGTTCCTTAGCTTTTTGGGCTGCATAAAAGAAAATATAAAATTTCCTAAAAGGTAATGTATTTAAGGAACCTGCAACTATTAGAGATACTCTACAAATTTTAGTTATCTTCATCATTATGATTATTCAAAGAAAACTTCTATAATAAAGTATTTTAGGAAGTTTTTTTTAAAATTATACTTTAAGTTCTAGGGTACTTGTGCACAACATGCAGGTTTGTAAAAGTCAGGAAACAACAGGTGCTGGAGAGGATGTGGAGAAATAGGAACACTTTTACACTGTTGGTGGGACTGTAATCTAGTTCAACCATTGTGGAAAACAATGTGGCAATTCCTCAAGGATCTAGAACTAGAAATACCATTTGTTTGTTTTTTAAGACAAGGTCTCACTTCATCGCCCAGGCTGGAGAGAAGTGGGCGTGATCTCAGCTCACTGCAACCTCCGCCTCTTGAGTTCAAGTGATCCTCCCACCTCAGTCTCCTGAGTAGCTGGGACTACAGGTGTGTGCCACCATGCCTGTCTAATTCTTTTTTTGTATTTTTGGTAGAGACAGGATTTTGCCATGTTGCCCAGGCTGGTCTCAAACTCCCGAGCTTAAGCAATCTGCCCGTCTCAGCCTCCCAAAGTGCTGGGATTATAGGTGTGAGCCACTGCGTCCAGCTTGAAAAGGTTATTTTTATATGACGATAACGTTTAGCTATGATGATGTTGCTAAATCTCACACAGTCAACTAAACAGGTTAATGATTCCTATAACTTCTTTAAAAATAAAAATTTTTGAAAGATTATTTTACTTATAGTGTGTTCCTCACATTTTAACACTAAGCAAATATAACTTATAGACCTTTTATTTAAAATGTTCAAAAAAGTGCTGACACAATACCCATTAAAATAGTTCTGCTGCAGGCAATTCTCTCTGCTAGGCTAAACAATGTCCTATTTGCAGTTTTCTGTTATGTTTTTAATGCATGAATATCCATTAATATCTTCTGCCATATAGAAAGAGTAGGGTAGGGGTTGAGGGAGAACTTAATGCAAAGAATCCATCTCTAAGACCTTTGCGGTTTCTGTTGCTAGGCTTCAGGTTATTTGAAAGACTACATTTCTATTTGTTTGGTTTGAAATAGTTTATGATGAAAATCCAAGGAAGGACAAGGGGCTTGTTTGAATTAAGCATATTACATTGCAGCTGAAACTGAGATGCCACATAGTTTATGTGGGGTTTAGGGGTGCTTTTTGTTTTTTACAATTTTAACTTTTGTTTTAGATGTAGGGGGTACACGAGCAGGTCCGTTACCTGGGTATATTGCATGATGATGATGAATAAACTAATTAAGTGATTACAAAAAAAATTTCAACCTCTTTTAAGCCCCATTTTCTCACAGTAAAATGCAGGAGCTGAACTAAAACATCTCTTACTTTATTTCCATTTCTAACATTCTGGGATTCTGCTGTTTACTTACCAATCCAGAGACTAAAGTCAGATATATATGCTTTATTGTTAAGTTTATACCTTTTTTCCTTCAAACTTGATGCAGTATGTTACAGTATTCATGTCTTTTGACTAATTCCATCCTTTAAATATTTTTGAAAACATTTTTAAAAGTTATTCCAAGATGTTCTTTGCAGTTTTAGTAGTGAATAATTTATTTATAATAGTTAGTAATCTGATCCAACCAAAATATTAAGCAGTATTGGGTATGATGAGCCTATTAGATGAAATGTTCACAAAGTGTTAATAATGACATGAAAAAAATTAGCATTTGATTAGAGAAAAAAACTATTTTAAGTTCTGGGGTACATGTGCAGGATGTGTAGGTTACATAGGTAAATGTGTACCGTGGTAGTTTGCTGCACCTATCAACCCATCGCCTAGGTATTAAGCCCAGCATGCATTACCTATTTATTCTGATGCTCTCCCTCTACCCACCCCACAGCCCACAGGCCCGAGTATGTTTTGTTCCCCACTTGTGTCCATGTGTTCCCATTGTTCAGCTCCCACTTATAAGTGAGAACATGTGCTGTTTGGTTTTCTGTTCCTGTTTTAGTTTGCTGAGGATAATGACTTCCAACTCCATCCATGTCCCTGGAAAGGATACGATCTCATTTTTTACAGCAGCATAGTATTCCACGGTATACATATACCACATTTCCTTTAGTCTATCATTAATGGGCTTTTGGTTTGATTCCATGTATTTGCTACTGTGAATGGTGCTGCAGTGAACATACGCGTGCATGTATCCTTATAATAGAATGACTTCTATTCCTTTGGTTACTTATCTGAGTAATGGGATTGCTGGGTCAAACGGTATTTCTGGTTCCAGGTCTTTGAGGAATCACCACACTGTCTTCCACGATGTTTGAACTAATTTACATTCCCACCAACAGTGCAAAAGAGTTCTTATTTCTCCACAGCCTCACCAGCATCTGTTGTTTCTTGTTTTTTTTTTAATAACTGCCATTCTGACTGGCATGAAATGATATCTCATTGTGGTTTTGATTTGCATTTCTCTAATGACCAGTGATGATGAGCTTTTTTCCATGTGTTCGCTGGCCGCATAAATGTCTTCCTTTGAGACGTGTCTGTTCATGTCCTTTGCTTACTTTTTAATAGGGTTGTTTTTTTCTTGTAAATTTGTTTAAGTTCCTTGTAGATTCTAGATATTAGACCTTTGTCAGATAGGTAGATTGCAAAAATTTTCTCCCATTCTGTAAGTTGTCTGTTCACTCTGATAATAGTTTCTTTTGCTGTGCAGAAAATCTTCAGTTTTATTAGAACCCATTTGTCAATTTTGGCTTTTGCTGAGATTGCTTTTGGTTAAAAAAATTATATAAACATCATGACAACAACTATTTAACAAATAAAATATATGCAGAGAAAAAATAGAGCAAAATATTAACTGTAATTTTCTTTGTATGGTGGGAATATAGATAAATTTTTCATTTTTTACCCATTTTTAAAAATTATACTTCAAGTTCTGTGATACATGTGCAGAACGTGCAGGTTGGTTACATAGGTGTACACGAGCCATGGTGGTTTGCTGCATCCATCAACCCATCATATACATTAGGTATTTCTCCTAACGCAATCCCTCCCCTAGCCCCCCACCCCCAAACAGGCCCTGGCGTGTGATGTTCCCCTCCCTGTGTCCATGTGTTCTCATTGTCCAACTCCCACTTATGAGTGAGAACATGCCGTGTTTGGTTTTCTGTTCCTGTGTTAGTTTGCTGAGAATGATGGTTTCCAGCTTCATCCATGTCCCTGCAAAGGACATGAAACCATCTTTTTTTATGACTACATAGTATTCCATTGTGTATATGTGCCACATTTTCTTTGTCCAGTATCATTGATGGGCATTTGGGTTGGTTCCAAGACTTTGCTATTGTGAAGAGTGCTGCAATAAACATACATGTACATGTGTCTTTATAGTAGAATGATTTATAATCCTTTGGGTATATAGCCAGTAATGGGATTGCTGAGTCAAATGGTATTTCTGGTTCTAGATCCTTGAGGAATCACCACACTGTCCTCCACAATGGTTGAACTAATTTACAGTCCCACCAACAGTGTAAAAGTGTTTCCGTTTCTCCACATCCTCTCCAGCATCTGTTGTTTCCTGACTTTTTAATGATTGCCATTCTAATTGGTGTGACATGGTATCTCATTGTGGTTTTGATTTGCATTTTTCTAATGACCAGTGATGGCGAGCTTTGTCTCATATGTCTGTTGGCCACATAAATGTCTTCTTTTGAGAAGTGTCTGTTCATATCCTTTGCCCACTTTTTGGTGGGGTTGTTTCATTCTTATAAATTTGTTTAAGTTATTTGTAGATTCTGGTTATTAGCCTTTTGTCAGATGGATAGATTGCAAAAATGTTCTCCCATTCTGTAGGTTGTCTGTTCCCTCTTATGATAGCTTCTTTTGCTATGGAGAAGCTCTTTAGTTTAGTTAGATCCCATTTGTTAATTTTGGCTTTTGTTGCCATTGCTTTTGGTGTTTTCCTCTTGAAGTCTCTGCCCATGTCTGTGTCCTGAATGGTATTGCCTAGTTTTTCTCCTAGGGTTTTTATGGTTTTAGATCTTATGTTTAAGTCCTTAATCCATCTTGAGTTAATTTTTGTACAGGGTGTAAGGAAGGGGTCCAAAACAGCATGTTACTGGTACCAAAACAGATATATAGACCAATGGAACAGAACAGACATCTACAACCATCTGATCTTTGACAAACCTGCCAAAAACAAGTCATGGGGAAAGGATTTCCTATTTAATAAATGATGTTGAGAAAACTGGATAGCCATATGCAGATAATATTTTTCTTATAACTTTAATACATAATGTAATTTTTCTTTAAAGAGAATTTTATAACCAAAAAAAGATGTATTTTAAAATTAGATATTTTCAGTGAAAAATTACAAACTCCATACAAATTACTCATGCAGGCAACATTGAAGGTTTTGGCGGGGGCCGGGGGGGGCGGCTCCTGGTGTTGAGCAAAGCCAGTGAAACACATACAGCACTTAATCTTTAGAACCAGACTGCTTTAGTCTCCATGGTTATTAGAAAAGTTAATTTTCTAAAAGGGCAACTTCATTAACATTAGTCTCATAGTTCAGCGCAGTCCAATGACCCTGTGTGGAGGCACAGTTCCTACTAGAGCTAACTGCAGGAAGTGGCCTGTCAGTCTAGGCCAGGACAGGATGCGGAGTTCAGTGTGCAGAGCGAAGGGCAAGGAGCAGGATATGGGGGCCAGGAGAGCAGCTGAAGTCATCTAATCTTCAAAAACAAAAAAGTCAAAATATCTGAGCATTTAAGTGGTGCAGTGGAATAAGCAATCAGTAATATGTGCTAAAGGCAGTTCTTCCGACTACAGATTAGTGAGCAGGTAGGAAGACAATGGTGCCTGCCTAATAATAACTGCCCCCTCGTATTTAAAGCTGTAATTCAGCTGCTTTGCTGCTGCTTTTAAAGGACATAGTGTGTGTGAGCTAAAAGAGTAATGGAATAAAGTCCAGGTTGTAGCCTTAGTATGCAGAGCGTGGGACATGACAGAAAAACAGGAGATACATGATGTATTCCTAAACTCAGAGAATCTATCAGTGCAGGGCAACGAATGGTAATGAGTCTAAGTTCAGTAAATGTATCAGAATGTACTTTTTAAGAATGTGATACACCAACCAATAGCTTGAGTTTGAAAAGGCAACAGAAGATGACCCACAAAATACAGATAATCAAGAGGGAAAAAGCATTTTGAGTTGAATTACTTAGCAATTGTTAAAGGTAGTTTAAATCCTATCTTGCTAAAACTATCTACAACATCAGTGGCAAAGACACAATACTGAGAGAATTCAGGAAGAATTTAAATAGAATTGTAATATAATTTTATGATTTGTTGAGGATTATCTTTTTCTCATTTTTTTCTTTACTCTTTGTTACTCCAACTCAATATAGCAAATCTCATGTTTAGAGGATTGAAAAAAAATTATATGATCTAATTGAAAATATGGGCTGGGTGTGGTGGTTCACATCTATAATCCCAGTTCTTTGAGAGGCTAAAGCAGGCAGATCACTTGAGCCCAGGAGTTCAAGACCAGTTTGGGCAACATAGTGAAACCCGATGTTTACAAAAAATACAAAAATTAGCTAGGTGTGTTCACATATGCTTGTAATCCCAGCTATTCAAAAGGCTGAGGTGGGAGGATCACTTGAGCCTACTTGTGGTTTAAAGCTCCATGAGCTGTAGTCACTCCAGCCAGAGCCACAGAGCGAGACCCTGTCTCAAAAAAGAAAAAGAAAAAAAACAAATATGAACTAAATTGAGTATAGAAAAGTTGTAATATTTGGCATAAGTAAATATGAAAGTAGTAAGTAATATCAGGTATCCATTTTAACTGAAAAAGGAAATGTATTATGTTTTTAAAGGTAATGCTAATGAAATAAAAGCAAGAAAGACTAGTCTTAACGGGTAGGTGAAGCACATGTGGACAGTCAGTTAATAGACAGTCTCACTGGAGAGAGTTGCCATCTGGGGAGCCAGTCAATGCATGATGAGTTTCTTGGTCATACAACAAAGTCCAGAACAAAGCGCCAGTCCTGGAATGTTAATTGAAAAAAGCGGGGCAAGCTAGTCAGCTGGTCTCCATGAGGGATTGTGGGGTGCCAGCCATTAGCA
Source organism: Trachypithecus francoisi (assembly GCF_009764315.1). Classification (NCBI taxonomy): domain Eukaryota; kingdom Metazoa; phylum Chordata; class Mammalia; order Primates; family Cercopithecidae; genus Trachypithecus; species Trachypithecus francoisi. The sequence continues at coordinate 40,507,381 of NW_022681472.1, forward strand.
CTTAAGAGCCAAGACAGCCAAATTTTAGGGACAAACCAAATTGGTGGCAAGAGAGATGAAATGCAAAATAAATACTTCACATACAGTCAGCCCTGAGGGTCTATGTAGGAACAATGGAGACTTGCAAAAGAATTTCTGATCCCAGCATTTGGAGCGGATCACTGGATCTGAAGCCTGGAGGGATGACTTATCTCTTAGCTTCTATTAACAGAGTTTGCCCAGAGACTGACCAAATTCAGCTTATATTAAAGATTCTTAATGGATCTAGTGGAGATGGAAACATAAATTTGCAGATGTAGTCATTTATTCATCAATTAACTATTAAGAACCCACTGGCCATTTTTCCCGGTACTAAGGATACCCCAGTTAATGCTACAAGAAAATCTTTAGCTGAATTAAATTTAAAATAATTTAATTGAGCAAACATCGATTTGCAAATTGGCAGCATCTCAAGCCAGAGTACATTCAGAGATTCCAGTGCAGTTACATTGTGGAAAAAGATTCATGGACACAAAAGGGAAAGTGATGTACAGAAAACAGAAGTGAGGTCCAGAAGTAGCGGATTGGTTGTAGCTCCATGTTTGCCTTATTTGAACACAGTTTGAACAGCTGACCACCTTTGATTGGCCAGAACTTGGTGATTGCCACAAGAGTAAGCTACAGTCTGTTTATAATTTCATTTAGGTTATAATTCACTATGTACTAAGAAACCTTTAGGATGAACATAAAATAGGTAAAGAGGCAGCTTTAGGCTAAATTTGATTTATCACAAAGTAGACAAAAATCTCTGATCTTGCCTTCAAGTTTGAGGTAACTAAAGACAAACAAAAGCAAACTAATTATAAATTAGAAGGTAGTAGATGTTACAGAGAAACATCAAGCTAGAAGATTTTGGAAGTAGGAAGATGACAAGTACTGCAATTTTTATAGGGTGCTCAGTGAAGGCTCAGCTGAGAACATGACATTTGAGCAGCTGTGAAGGAGGTGATGAGCAGGCAAGGCGATGCCTGGGGAAAAGCGATCTAGGTAGAGGGGCTTTGCTAGCAAAGGCCCTAAAGCAGAAGCATTCCCATATGTTTTAGAAAGCAAGGAGGCCAATGTTTCCAGAGAAAACTCAAACAAAACTTGGGGCCAAGAGGAAATGAGAGGATAATGGCAGAGATGTAAATGGAGGCACCAAATGACATAAAGCCTCACAGGCCTTTGAAGTACTTCAGGTTTCACTCTGAGTAAAATAAAGAGCCTTTGGAAGGTTTTAAGCAGAAGAGTACCATGATAGAACTTAAATTCTGAAAAGTCACATTAGCCATATATTGACAATGGATTGTGGAGAGTGAAGGTAGAACGTGAGAAACCAGGCAGGAGATGGTGATGTGGTTATGTAGTAGCAACTGAGATGTCAAATAAAAATGGTTATGTTACTGATTGATTTTGAAGGTAGTGCCAACAAGATTATTAACAACTTGGAAATGGACTGTGAGAGAAAGAATGGAGCTGAGGATAAACACATTATCTGCTGCTACGTAGCAAGATTTATTAACTTAAAAAAACATTTTTGTCATATTCAGCAATCTGGGCTGAGTTCAGTCAAACAGTTCTGCTCTGGGTGTCCCAGATTGCTTTGGCATTAACAGAGCAAAACAGGAGAGTTCTCTGTCCCCCCGCCCCCCTCCACAGGATGTGTGACAGGGTATGTCTCCTTCTGTCTGTTCAGCCACGTATGTGTGCACTCAAACCCCTTAAGGGATGGGGAGCATGCAAACAGGCAGGTGCAGAAGCCAACGCAAGCACCCCCGGGCTCCGGACCCAGGCCAACATCCAGGAAAGGGAGCCTGAGACTCCCGAAGCCCAAGTGGGCATGTGTAACAGTGCACTCCTTTAACCTTGCCATCTGCAGATAGCGTGTTAACTAGCTCAGTGCCCTCTTGGTACCCGGGTCCTTGTCCCGCATCCAGGAAGAATCAGGTACACGCAGATTTGAAGGATGAATGTGGGGTTTTATTGAGTCCTGGAGGTGGCTCTCAGCGGAATGAATGGGGAGATGGAAGGGGGATGGAGTGGGAAGATAATCTTCCCTTGGAGTTTGGCCATCCAGCGGCCAATCTCCTCTCCAACTGTCCCCAGCCAAACTCCTCTTGGTGTACGGACGCTTCTTCTCTTCTCTCTGCCGCACCGTTCTACCTTTCTTCTGTTCTTCTGTTTGTCCTTTCATCTCCTCCTGGAACTGGTGGTTTGGAGTTTACATGAGTACTGGATAGAGGGTGTGGCAGGCCAAGAGGCAAATTTGGGCAGGAAAACAGCAATGCCTTTTCTCATTTAGGGCCATGGGTTTCCAGGCTTAAGGGTGGGGCCTTTGCTGGGGAACCACCATTTTCTACCCAGTACTTCCCTGTCTCCTGTCTGTATCAACAGCAGGTAAGGTTGGAAGCTGAGGTTGGCAGGAATGACTGTGGGCTGAGCCTTTTTCTCCACATGGTCTCTCCCTGTGGCCAGCTTAGGTTTTATCACATTTGGGTAGCCTGAAAGCAGTTAGAGTTTATATATAGTGACTGACTTCAAGAGAGAGGAAAAAGCTGTTTATACTCTTCAAACCTGGATTGCAAATTCCAGAATGTCCCATCTGCCACATCACATTCTTTTTATAAGAGCAAGTCACAAGGAAATAGACTCCACCTCTTGATGGGTGAGGGGAAGAAACTGATGATAGCCAGACTGTCTACCAGAGATGTCTCCAAGGTTTTTGGATCAAGCAACTGGACATACGAAGTTGCAGTTAAGTGCAATGGGGAAGACTCACAGAAACTAGAGTAGGCCAAGGTGGGTGATGAGTAAAGATATCACATAAGCAATTGAATATCTAATCTGGAGTTCAGGGGAGAGATCTGGACTGAATGTGTGTATTTGTGAGTCATCAGTATGTAGATAGTATTCAAAGCTGCAAGACTGGGTGAGAACAGAAAGGAGATAAGAAAAGATAGAAAAAAGAAAAATTCCAAGAACTGAGCTCTACAACACTCTCAAATTTGAAGTCAAGAAGCAAAAGTGACTGGGAAGAAACAACTAGTGAGGTAGTTAGGTTGGGTGGTATGAAACTCAGGGAAGAAAATGTATCAATAAGAATTAATCATTTGGGTCAACTGCTCTTCAAAGTTCATGTTAACTAATAACTCACCATTGAACTTAGCATTGTGGAGACTATTTGAGACACTGACAAAAACAAACAACACTTTGAATCCATCGGGTTTGGATTTATGGTTTGATCCTGCACAATTATCTCAGAGAGCATCCTAGGAGGGGATGTAGAATTATAAACCTACGTCAGTATAAGATAGATACAGCTCTGCAGAGTGGGAGGGATTCTAAGGTGAAGCCAAAATGCAGCCTTGGCAGTCACTTGGAGCTTCCAACCCAATCCAGGAGTAGATAATATTCAATAATCCAGGTAGGCGATGTTGACAATTTTGTCAACATGAGGCAGTTAAAATAATTACATTCTAAAATTAAGTGCCAAGATTTAATTCCTTCAGAGAACAAGGGTCCAGGGGAGGGTGGGAAAGCTTGGTTAGAGAGGGGCTGAGGTTACCAAGACAAAAACTCAGATAAGAAATTAACCAGCCAGACCAATGTGTCACTGGGAAGAGGGAAGAAACACAGCTTAGCAAAACACATGTAAAAATGAGTTGTTGTTCACCAAGCCTATATCAGACATTAGCTATGACTTGGTCTGAATCAGTTTCAAGTGTTTTATTAAGAGAAAGGATCAGAGATGGTGAGGTTGAAACTGGGACCTGACGGGTTATGAGAATGTGGGCCACAGGTGAAGAGTATAGAATGGATGGGGGGCAGCAGGGAGAAACATGGAAGGACACACAAGTCAGCTGCTCCTCACAACCTACTAGGCCAGGGCCTTGAAAATACATAGATTATGTCATTTAGAACCATTTACGCTCCGCACAACTTATTAGGACGGGCAATCAAAAGACTGCAGAGTATTGACTCTTATATCTTCATCTTAAAGTAGAGAAAAAGATAAATGGCATCGGCATTCTGCAAAGAGCAGGACTGAGGATGAAGATCTGAAACTGGATAACTCTGACTGATTACCTCCTTCCCCAGGCTGCACTCTTGACAGAAGGCACAGTTTCTCTGTAGGATTTAACAGCCATTAGCAAGCAACTAAGACAACTGAAAGAGACAGCTGAGAAGCCACATGCTAGTTTTTCTTAAATTTACTTCCCTTTAAAAGTCTGGAACTGAGATGAGCAAATCTTGCTGGATGAAAATAATTAAGTTTCAAAATATTTCTTTTCAGAAAATCATTTTTCTTAATTTAATAGAAACATCTGCAGAATTGTGTGCACTCCTTTCCAGTGTGAGGGGCAGTAAGGTTAATCCTGGAATCATGTTGGAGAAAGGATGAGACCCCACTCTTTACCCTGGCCAAATATCTACCAGCACCATCCCCACTGCTGCCCCCAAAGCTGTTGGAGCATTTCAATTCTCCTAGGAGAATCTGCCAGTGGTTAATGATCTTTCTTGCCAGGAGGTTGTCTATCCTTCACCTCCATTCCTCTTGCTACAGTTCATTCCTCCCTGTAGAATTATGAAACAACATTACAGCCCATCTGAGGGAGATGAGCCCTGCAGCCTCAATTTCCAGTGTGGCAAAAGTCATGAGTCTGAGTGTCAGAACTGCCACAGAGATTCTTGGTTGATACCACAGCCATCCATTAACCTGTCCCTGGAGTTAGCAGCCCAGATGGTGGTAACTGCAAATGAAACTTACCAAGGGGCTTGATGATAGCCCTAAGCAGAGATTTCAGTTGAGCATGAAAGCCTTTGAAAAATATATCACAGGAAATAGAGGGGAAAGCCGCATTTCACTCCAGAGAAATTGATTCTATATAGGAAAATCCCATGGAAATGAAGGAGCCTGGCTGTCTCCTCAACCTTGTAGGTAAATATGATGTTCTTCTAATGATCAACAAATAACATATTAGAAAATAGTACAAATATTCTGAAATATTAAGACTCAATGTCTTAATCAGACCGCCTGAGTTATGACTCTGCTCTGTGACTTTCTAGCTCTAAGAGCCTGGGGAAGTTATTGATTCCTTTCTATCTCCGTTTTGTCATTTATAAAATAGAAATGATAATGATAACAACTTCATAAGAAAGTTATGAGGATTAAATATGTGAAAATGCTTAAAATAATGTGTCAGATTCTAAATATTGGCTGTCATACATGGGGCATTAAATATACATTATTATTTGTACACATTGGTTTATGGACTGTATGTCTGGAAATCTAAGTTCTACTGTGGCTTTTATACCTTTTCATTACTTTTGTAGCCTTGAGCAAATTTCTGTACCCTTCCATTAGCACAAGTTGGTAAATACATATTTGGACATAATGCTTTTCCTTTTTCTTCTTATTCCTGTGGCAGACATAGGTTAATTACAGCCCCTTACACCCTGAGGCCTAAGTAGGCTTTAGAATTCATGTCAACATGATGTTCCCAGAAGCCACCATCAATTAGTCAGTTGACATAAAAATTAGAACTGATTTGACCCCCCAGTTTTAGAGCTCACAACCTTTAAAGGAATGTTTATTCCCACTTTCAGCCACCTCAGACTATCCCATCACAGTATCACCCCCACTTTGCCACTAATTTTTCAATGTTGATAGGACAACACAAATGTCTGCATTTGGGATAATCTTTGTGTCTTCATCACAACACTACACCCTTGTAAGTAGCCACAGTTGGAGAAGGGATATGGCTGGCACGAGGGTCCACTGTGAGTACACGATTGAGGTCAGTATCCAACAATATATTGGATTTTTATTCAACCAAAGAAGCTGATTGACAGCATGCTCAGACCTCTTTGTGCAGATGGAGGTGAGGAGGTCAGTGCCTGTACAGACCAACCAGTGCTTCTTCCCATTCTGTGCTCCAAGAAGCTTCCTCCTAATAAATCTTTTGCTCCCACAACAAGACCCTAAGAATGTGTCTCCTAGGCATCTTGGCCCAGGTCAGCCAGCACAGAAGGCTGGGATTGTTTTGTTTTGTTCTGTTTTGTTTTCAGGTTAGGGGACAAGAATAACTAAGAGAATAAGTACCACCGACAGATGCTGATCTTCGGTAGATCTCAGAGAATTCACCCACAGTTATCCATGTGTATCCTTTCCCTATTACATAAAGAAGACTCTTTATTAAATCTTGAGGCAATAAATGCATTTTTAATAATACTGATAGAATTATGTTATATTTTAATATGCAAAATATTCTGTAAGAGGACACCTAAGAATCACTTACAAGTGCTTATCTTTGATCAGTCATCATCTTTTGCTCCCATTTAACCATTTACCTTGAATAAAACCTTTTTAAAATCAGAATGCCTTGGAATGATTAAAATGTCATATAGATGTGTTTAGATTACAACTAGTTAAGGATGAGGCATAAACAAAATTTTAAATATCAAAACAAGATTTCTATAATTCTCAAGAAGTATATAAAGTTATTTATAAAATATCATGCTAAATTATTCCATAAATAACAAGCAATCAGTTAACTAAGGAATAACTTACAATGGCCTGGACCACCATCATACCCAGTATGGGGCCAGATAGACTAAATATCTGGCCAGTGTAGCATTTATTGTGTTCTTTGTCCTTTCTTAAGAGTACAGAACAGTGGCTGTATAGACTTTGGAGTTAGGCCTGTGACTGAATTCAGACTCCATCACTTTGCTGTGTGTCTTAGTTCGTTTCCTGCTACTATCACAGAATAACACAGACTGGATGATTTATTAAAAATGTAAGTTATTTGGCTCACAGGCCTGGAGACTGAGAAGTCCAAAATCAAGAGGCAGTGTCTAGTGAGGGATTTCTTATTGCATCATAATATGGTGGAAAGCATCACATGGTGAAGAAACACATGCACAAAACAGAAAAAGCGGATCAAATCTACATCTGCAGTAATGACAAAAATCCATTCGTGAGGGTAAAGTCCTCATGGCCTAATCATCTCTTAAAGGTCTCACTTTTTACTACCATCACAATAGCAATTAAACTACAACATGAGTTAGGGAGAGGACATTCAGATAACAGCACTGTATGGCTTTAAACAAATTACTAGGTTTTTCTGAACTTTAGTTTTCTCATATGCTGTTGTCAAAATTCCATGTGTGAGAGAGCTTGGCAGAGTCCCTGGCACATCGCAAGCTCTGACTCTTGTGATAATTGTTAGACTCCCTCATTGTTTGTGGAAGTGTGGTAGGGACAGACAGAAGACAGCCACACTGTTTTTTTCTACATAAAATATTTGCACCCATGTTGGTCTTTAAAACTCTTTTTGAAATGCATATGAAAATTCCTTTGTAGAAAAAAGTATGCAGTTAAAAAGAAGTCCTCTATTCCCTATTAAGAGATTAATTCATAAAAGGTAGACAAACAAGATTTCAAACATCATTAGATTTGGACACTAGCTTTGGCCTGTAAATTGACTTTAGTGGAGAATGTTAACACTTCTCAATTTCTACTCCTTGCTGGCTTGAGTAAGGCACACAGAGCCACTTTCGGAGAGAATCTTCTCTTCTGTATTTACTTTTATCCTACAGAACAGATTGAAAACCAGTGGCGTAGATCTAGGCACAGGTTTTCTCAGTTAGTCAACATTTGGGAAGCACCTGCTATGTGTTGGGTGCCATGCCAGGTACCGGTTAATGCAACTGCCAGAACAGATCTCTCGTCCCCTTCTGAACTTTGCTTCTACACATCTAAGGTCCTGTTAGTGATGCCAAGTAAATAATCTTCCCTCCACCCTTTTCTTCTTATTCTTCACTATCTCTGGGCACACTTATTCTCTCTTATGATTTAATATACTAATTCTGCATTGATAACAGGACTCCTGAATCTATTTCCAGCCAAAACGTCTCACCTGAGTTTCAACCCCACATTTCCATCTGCTGGCTACTGCATATCTTCTCCAATATATCCCAACATTGTTCATTGATATATAACCACTACACCAACCTATTCCCCAGCCTGAACTCTCTTTCTATTAACTGCCCATGAATGCAGGAACAAGGATTCAAGGACTCAGAGATTTAAAAAAAAATAGTAACAATGATGGTTAATATTTATTAAGCATTTGTCCACCATTTATTTAAATTATTTAGTTATCTAATATGTGTAGTTATGTATTTATTTCTCACAATAGTTCTTTGAGATAGGTCTACTATTATTTCCATTTTGTATGTTAAATAATTGAGGCACAAAGAGAAGTCCCTTCCTTCTCCAAGGCCACACAGCCAGAGGTGGTAGAGTCATGATTGGAATTAGGCAATGTGATTCTAGAACCTGCACACTTAAGCCCTTTGGCACATCCATCTTAAATGTAGGTCAGGGCTTGGGTTGTCATAGCTAAAAAGAATAACTCAGATAATGGTAAGTAGTATCACTGCCTGGAAGTTTTAACTACAAAATTCTGTAAATATAATAGGTGGGTATTTTTATAACGTGCTTTGGACTCATGACAAGGCTCTAATCTTTCAAAAACTTTTGAAATTATTTCTGCAAAAACATGCATATGCCAAAGCACAAGAGAAAAAGCAGGATGTGGGAAAGCAAAATGCCAATGCACTGGGGAAAAAGCAAGATGTCACCCAGACAGTGAGCAATTTGCTCAGCTTGGCTGGAACATGGAGTCTGTAGACTAAAGTGATAGAAGACAAAGGCTGGGAAGGTACACTGTAACCAGACTGTGAGTGAACTTTTAGTTGTATTAACACTATAAATATAGTAATAAAGTTATATTAGACTGTACTCTGTAGGCAAAACATGGGACTAGAAGTGAGGGAGCAAGGCAGGGAAGGTTCATCTAACAAAATCATTACTGACAGCCTCCAATGAAGTAGGCATGATTCTAGGTACTTGAAATACAGTTAGTTTGTACCTCCAAGGAGTGTGCAGTCTTAGGGGAAGCTTGGCAATTACAATGGAAATTTTTAATTCACCATGGTTAAGTGTTACAGAGTCCTATGAAAATAGTGATGAAGTACCACTAACAAATCCATTGTGCCTTATAAGAAAATACTTCCTAGAAACATGCGGAGATTTGTAATGAGGATAATTACACGATTATATTTTATTTTAGCAATTTCATTCTGTTAGTAGATATGGCAAGACCAAAGAAATAAGAAGGGAGGTCATTGAAGAGATCAGTGGATCATATAAAACTGGATGGTCACTTGTACTGTGAAAATCAGAATTGAGAGGCAAGTACAGAATCAAGAGGACTTTTGGCAACAGAAACAGCAGAACTAGAAAGGTTGTTGGAAAGGAGTTCATGAGAATGACTCCAGTCTTTCTAGTTTGGTCACCTAAGTGTCTGAGTTTTCCAAGTTAGGGAAAAACAAGGAAGAGCAAAATAAGGGAGGAAGACAGTAAATTTAGTTTGAGATATATTAGCTTAGAGGCATCTAGGAAGAGAGTAAATTTAGTTTGAGATATGTTAGCTTAGAGGCATCTACAATTAGAGATATTTTTTGGGCAGCTATAGCCACCTATCATAAATAGAATGATGCCAGAGATGTAAGTTTTGGAATTTCCAACATCTGAATCCAGGTGAGCTTTCTCAATAAAGCATAGAAGTATAAAGAGAGACAATGTGACAGTACCTTGAGGCACATGTAAACAAAGCAAAAGAAATAAAATAGATAACACATGAACTTTGGAGTCAGAATGTCTGAATTCAAATCCTAGCTCAACCACTTATGAGCTGTGTGACTTTGGACCAGGTATTTAATATGTTTTGGTCTCAGTTTTCTCATCTATAAAATAACTACCTCAGATTGCATCATGATGTTTAAATAAATTAGTGTTTATAAAGAATGTAGAATAATACGTGGCGTTCAGTAAATACAATTTAGTTTTTATTAAATAAAAAGTATTATAATTCATTTAGCTCCAAATATTGACCTTCATTCTGTGTGCTATTTTATTTCTCCACTATGTCTAATTTTTCTGAAGCCTGTCGTTTATCTTATTCTACTCCAAATTCTAGTGGGTCCTGAATGAAGTATTATTAAATTTACTACCCATTTCACAAGAAAAGTAAATCTTAGGAAAGATAAAAATCAATCCCTTTCTTCATGAAACAATTACCTTGTAAAAAAAAGTCTTAGAAAAGTTCTCTCTAGGCATATCACAATGTAATCATCTGTTTCTACAGATTAAATTGATAAATAATTTTCTACAAAGGAATATTTCTCCTAGAAGTTTCTTTGTTTTACCTTTTTTTTTTTCATTTTTCAGGAGCAATACTACTAAAATGTTCTATTCATACATTCCAAGCAGTTTCAGACTTTAGAGTTAACAACCTGTTTTTGGTATGGTCGTGACCATCAGGATCCACTCTGCCAAGAACTGTGCTAGATACTCTAAATAGAAAATTTCATATTCTTCCCCAAACTCCTTGAGTTGGCTATGATGCTTGCTATATAATTGAGAAAAATGAGGTTAGTCAGAGTCCCTGAATCATCTCAAGGCTAGGGAAGCTGCCTCAATGTAGTGAACAACAACTGAGCAGCTGGTTTCCAAGCAGAGCATCATTCAACACAGGCCAGTTGTCTCTCCGCTCTGCAGTGTGTCATCATTTTGAGGATGAGACAAAAGGTGGAATGGCCTGATGGTGGCACCCACTAAGATTTCTTGCCCTATTTCACCACAGAAGACACTTGGGAGTCCTGGTACCTTGGACTTATCATCTATGGCTTGGAGAAGCCAATGACCAATAATCTTTTCTTTCGGCTCAGTTCATGAACCATCAGCAACATTCTCCCCTCTAGACCCACCAGGAGACTTAACACAAAACTGTTGGAAGTCTCTTGTCTAAACATGGTACAGGTTTAATATTCTTACCAGTCTTATTGAGACTCTAAGCTCAGTTTTTAACTGAATAATATTGTTCAGAGACTATGTCATAGTGATGGTGATGATAAGTATTACCTCAGAGATGGACTTGTCCCTGTAAAGTGAAGGTTTCAGGATCAGCTTTAAGAAGGAGTTAGATTGAGATAAATGTAAATGATAAATGGATCATACATGGGGAAAAAACAGTATTCTGGTATAGAAACATAATGCTAAGTATACCAAAGCAAAGCCAAATCAGATGTGTCTGGACAATACTTAGTTTTTCTGGAATGAAGTGTTTAGTAAGAGAAGCAATAAAAAACAATATGGAAAACTGGTGAGGGCATGTTTGTGAAGATCTTAAAAGTTTGGGTACCATCTTATGATTAATGAAATCAAGAAAGGTGGTGACATAAAAATAACATTTCAGGTGAATATGTTGGCAGGATCAGAGGTTGAAATGGTGATGTAGAGAAGGAATTCAAATTATCCTGAATTTCTAAATCTGGGAAAATATCTTGATATGTATTAAAAGTAAAGAAAGCCTATTTTAGGAAGTTGTTTCCAATTCCTTCCAACAAAATAATATCTCACACACTGACATACTTTTTCTATAAAGGCCAGATAGTAAATATTTTAGGATTTTGGACATGCAGTTTCTGCCACAACTACTCAACTTGTTGCCATAGCACAAAGCAGCCTTAAACAATATGTTAATGAAGTCACATGGCTCTGTTTCAGTAAGCTTTACTTATGGACACTGAAGTTTGAATTTCATGTAATTTTCATGTCTCACAAAATATTACTCTTATTTTGATATTTTCCAGCTACTTTAAAATGTAAAAACCATTCTTAGCTTGGGACTATATATAATCAGAAGGAGAAAAGGATATGGCCACAGTTTGCAAACTCTTGGTTTATAGAACATCATCAGAACTTTCAATCCAACATCATTTTGAAAACTTGAATTTTCTTCTGAAGCCTTCTCTTGAGCAATTGGAAGGAGCTGGCTGAAGTGGGCTTGAGGTGGTAGGAGAAGGGGACAACGATTAATAACTTAGTCAGACTAATCATACTAACCACAGTGGGCAGTAGGACAACCAACATGTGTCCCTGTATGCTCTAATCCAACAGTTGCTTGTCTGAAACCAAAAAAAAAAAAAGAGAGAGAGAGAAATACATCAAGAAATACTACCGCAAACACATTCTGAACTCAGCATTTTGATAATTGCAGAGGGAAAATCAAAAGTGGCGGGCTTTGCTTTTCTTCAAGTTGCTTATGCCACCCTAAAGTGGTACAATGCAGTACTTGCCCAAAGGGAGTGACTGGCAGCATTGATGGAAGCTTAGTGTGAGAGCAGTGTGTAAAGTTGAAGAGACTTTGAACAAGGAATTCTGGAGACACTAACTAAGCTGGGGTAACGAATGAAAACCAGCCTGGGAATGGAATGCAGAGGACATGAGAGTCCCAAAGGAAAAATTGATGAGACTTGCTAACTACTGAGACATGGTGGCTGAAAAAAGAGACAGGAGAAAGATATAAAATGTTTTAAAATATTCTCATTACATTATTCAGTGCCACTAAGAATCGCATAGCAGTGAGAGGCAAGGGGGACGATGTAGTGTGTAGAAAATGGGGAACATAGGAGGCTGGAGGGTAGCACTTCACAGAAGCAAATCACACACATACACTAATGTCTGATCAATGGTAGGCTGAAATTATTGGCAAATATAGAGAGAAGGGATCCCATTAATGCCCACATGCTATCTTTATTTCAAGTATTATCAGGTGGAAAATAAAGTAGTATCATTATGGTGTTGATGGTCAAATATGTGAACAATCTCCTGCATCATATTATATAGAATCTCCCTCATTTGTTCAAGGTAATTTCCTTTTGATCACATGGCACTGGTCATGTCTTATAAAGCAAATATATCCAAACATTTTTCATTACTTATCTTCAGCTTTTCCCTCTCTAGTTCTGTTTGCTTATGTAGATCACAAATGTACGAGAAAAACAAACACAAGGCAATTAATGTACCTACAGTTAGAGATGTGAATAATACTGAAATTCAGAAAAGGAAAGGTTACATAAATAAACCTCTCCAAACTCTTAGCACCAGCTATTGGTTTTATCTGCTTCTACCCAGCTAGAGCTGTCCAAAGGGATTGCTAAGGCACTTGCTCCCTAAAAATGTCCCTTTCCTGCTATTATGATTCACCCAAAGCAGCATGGTATATGGTAGAGATGCATGTCAGCTCTGCCTATAAATGCACCAAGGCCTATTTCTCATAAGCAATTTTTTTACATACACAGAATGAAATAGAGACAAAAAAGTAATTATTGCCTTCATTGTTTGGACTCACATTTATAAAAATAAATTTTTAGCCTAATTCTAAGATAGTCATTTCAACTGTGCTTCTTAAAAATCTTAAACACCAGGATTTAGTTAAAAATATCTTCAGTTTGCCTACATTTAACCCTTAATTGTATCTTAAGAAACCTATAATGAAACTAGTGTGGCCAAAATACATTTACCAACAGGTTTCCTTAATTATCTAGGAACTATTTAGAAGTGGATTATTTCTTCATTTACTTACATTTTGTGAAAAAAAAAAAAAAAGGAAAGTTAATTTATGAAGTTAGAAAAGTAGCTGGAAGAAGCCTAGCCCATTTTTTAATGAAAAAAATAAGACACAGAATATGTTTTAAAGTGGCTTTCTCAAATGAATCACAATCTTCAGGATTAGACTTTCCCGTTGAGATACTGAGGTACAGAAAATACCCAGTTTTTAGAAGACACAGAGGAGGCTGAAGAACCCAAATTTGTGATCTGACACTACCCCCACCCTAAGCGGTATTAAGACCAATAAATAACTATATATGGTATGCTGCTTCTGTCTTCAGAGTAAATCAGTTATTCAGCTGACATGTAACAAGTACATTATAAATTATTTCACTATTACAACCACCACAAATAGATATATAGAAACTTCTACAAACACATTACCGTGAATAAAGAAAATGGGTAGATACAGAGAGTGCAATCAGAATTAGACTAATACTATGATCATCTTAATATATCAGTTAAATGTTATGTCCTCATTCCAAGACTCTCCCATTTTATGTAGCTTCTGCATTAATCCAGCTGCAAATTTACTTAGTCCAGATTAGGTCTTAATGTATTATTTATAGCTTTTTACTGGTGCTGCATTATGCATTTTCATCCAAAAAAGTATAATTTTGTCAGGTTCATGTAAAAACAGTTTTTGAATATACAGCAAATTGTTATATTAAAAGAAAATTTTCATATTTTTTCATAGACTTGAATCAAAGGAACCTTTCCTGTCTGTTGGGTAAGTATGTATTTAAATACTTTATAAGTATTAATTATTTAATTCAAATTACCAAGAATTTCTGAGATGGTATTTTCAGTCATTTAACCTCATATTCATAATCATAACATATCATTGCATGCAACGTTGGTATCTATGTTTTATAAAGACTTAACTAAAATGCTCCCTAGGTTGTATTGTGACCTCAGAAATGCAGCTAATGAATGTATATGAAATCCTGTATCTTCCATAAAGCCTAAACAAGGTACACAGTGATCATCCATATTCTCTTCATGCAAAAATATACTCACGTAGGTCCTAAAAATTCCTCTGAGCCACAGCTTCACCATTCCAAGCCTGTGTACGCATTGCTATACTCCATTTCTTTTCAATCTACTCTATTCACTGTTTCTTCACCCCCTTCCCTAAGTCTGTCTTCACAATCAATATCTATCTTTTCTCCTTAGCTCTCATTTCATTTTAATTTCTCCAGCTCACTCACATTGACGGCTTCTCTGCACCCAAAGCTGAGGAACCCTGAGGCAAATTTAGATAAGACGAATGCTTGCCTGCTCTGACAGTATCCTTCTTAGTCACAAAATATATCTTAAGAATAATACATTGTTGGCCGGGCGCGATGGCTCATGCCTGTAATCCTAGCACTTTGGGAGGCGAGCAGATCACCTGAGGTCAGGATCTCAAGACCAGCCTGGCCAACATGGTGAAACTCTGTCTCTACTAAAAATACAAAAATTAGCTGGACATGGTGGCACACACCTATAATCCCAGCTACTTAGGAGGCAGGAGAATTGCCTGAACCTGGGAGGCGGAAGTTGCAGTGAGCCAAGATTGCACCACTGCACTCCAGCCTGGGCGACAGAGCAAAACTCTGTCTCAAAAAGTAGTAGTAATAAAATAATAATAATATGTTGTTTACATGAGTGCACATGTTCTATTTTTAGGCATTTCAAACTAATTAAGAATAAGCAATGTTGTTTGTATCTGATCAAATACTCCTTTGACTAATATATTAAAGTGTATTATGAAAGGACTTTTGCACCATCAATATTATAGATGATATTGTATCAAAAAGTGGTAAAAAATATGATGTCTTGCCTACAGAAATCGTGTTATATTTGATGAGGGAAAAAAAGCTGTCATATATAGGCAGCCACAATACTGATACTTAATGACCAGAAACATGGAATGGGGTTAGATTTTTAAGTGACCAGATCAATTTTCTTTTATTACTTTGTACATGGCCATTGAATATTTCTATCACTCATTCAACAACATGGCTCCCAATTCCTTTCTACTCTTCATAAAAGCTTTTCAGAAAGCCACTCAAATCATGGAAATCAAAATAATTGTTAGGGGATGTGGAAGACAAAAAATGGAATATTTATATTTATTTGAAGACTACATGGAAAATGAAAGGTCGAGTTGGTCTGGCCCAAAAAAGGAAATAAAGCATGCTTTTTTCCCTACATTGATCATCAGCTCCTATTGTTAAAAATCTCTACACCTGAAGAAATCTTTTAGTTTGAATGCATATGTATCTGCCCTCAAGTCAAAAGGCCTGAAATAGCTTCTCTTCACGCCTCACTTCATGCAGTTTCTGTGCAGCCTTTACTGTTCTGGCTATTCTGAGATGAAATTCCTTTTTTATTGCATACTTCTGTTTTAAAAGGCAGACCCTAAGTAATCTTTGTTTTAACTTTTCAGGAGTTTAGCACTGAGTATTAGAACCCTGAGAAAAACTTCCCCCCCAAAATAATAATAATGTATCACTCAGCAAATGCTCAAAGTGGGAAAATTAGAATGGCACACATAATATATTGCTTTTCTTAAAAGTGTGTGAAAAGCAACCCAAATGATTCTGCTGAATGGATATTTTAATTTATAGCTAAATGTTTCTATTCCCTAAAGAAAATTATTTTAAATAAGATTGTCCAAAAGTATGTATGCTAAGGTGGGCGACTCACTTGAGTTCAGGAGTTTGAGACCAGGCTGGACAACATGGTGAAACATCATCTCTACAAAAAAATACAAAAATTAGCTGGCCGTGGTGCCATGCCTGTAGTCCTAGCCACCTGGGAGCTAAGGCAGGAGAATCATTTGAGCCCAGGAGGTTGAGGCTACAATGAACCAAGATCACACCACTTCACTACAGCGTAGGGAACAGAGTAAGACCCTGTCTCAAAAAAATAAAAGTATGTATGTATCTCTCTCCTACCTTGTTCAGTGAGAAGATGGACAGAAGTGAATCAGTGGACACATATAAGCATACTAGGCACAAGGCAGTCTACTCATAAGTACCATTATTCAAATATATGACTTTTTGTTCTCTCGAAGTTGTTATTTTTTATAAGTAAATTTTTTTTTATTTTTTCCTGGTGCTTTATACCCATTTCTTTTTTTTCCACAAGTTATTGGGGTACAGGTGATATTTGACTACATGAGTAAGTTCTTTAGTGGTAATTGGTGAAATTTTGGTACACCCATCCCCCAAGCAGTATACACTGCATCATATTTGTAGTTTTTTATCCCTCACCCCACTCCCAACCTTCCCCCCCCACCAAGTCCCCAAAGTCCATTGTATTGTTCTTATGCTTTTCCATCTTCATAGCTTAGCTCCCACTTATCAGTGAACACATACGATGTTTGGTTTTCCATTCCTGAGTTACCTCACTTAGAATAATAGTCTCCAGTCTCATCCAGGTTATTGCAAATGCCATTAATTCATTTCGTTTTATGGCTGCTTAGTATTCCATCATATAAATATATACCACAATTTCTTTATCCACTCTTTGATTGATAGGCATTTGGGTTGGTTCCATGATTCTGCAATTGTGAATTCTGCTGCTATAAACATGCATGTGCAAGTACCTTTTTCATATAATGACTTCTTTTCCTCTGGATGAATACCCAGTAGTGGGATTGCTGGATCAAATGGTAGTTCTACTATTAGTTCTTTAAGGAATCTCTACACTGTTTTCTAGTACACTAGTACTAGAAAATGTACTAGGAATGTAAATTAGTACACTGTAAACTGTTGTACTAGTTTACATTCCCACCAGCAGTGTAGAAGTGTTCCCTGTTCACTGCATTCACCCCTCCATCTACTGTGTTTTGATTTTTTGATTACGGTCATTCTTGCAGAAGTAAGGTAGTATTGCATTGTGGTTTTGATTTGCATTCCCCTGATCATTAGTGATGCTGATCATTTTTTCATATGTTTCTTGGCCCTTTGTGTATCTTCATTTGAGTACTGTCTATTCATGTCATTAACCCACTTTTTGATGGGCTGTTTGTATTTTTCTTACTGATTTGATTGAGTTCATTGTAGATTCTGGATATTAGTCCTTTGTCAGATGTATAGACTGTGAAGATTTTCTCCCACTCTGTGGGTTGTCTGTTCACTCTGCTGACTATTCCTTTTGCCATGCAAAAGCTCTTTAGTTTAATTAAGTCTCAACTATTTATCTTTGTTTTTATTGAATTTGCTTTTGGGTTCTTCCTCATGAAATCTAGGCCAATGTCTACAAGGTTTTTTCCAATGTTATCTTCTAGAATGTTTATAGTTTCAGGTCTCAGATTTAAGTCTTTAATCCATCTTGAGTTGATTTGTGTATAAGGTGAGAGAGGAGGATCCAGTTTCATTCTCCTACATGTGGCTTGCCAATTATCCCAGTACTATTTGTTAAATAGGATGTCCTTTTCCCCACTTTATATTTTTGCTTGCTTTGTCGAAGATCATTTGGCTGTAAGTATTTAGGTTTATTTCTGGGTTCTCTTCTCTGTTCCATTGGTCTATGTGCCTATTTTTTATACCAGTACCATGCTGTTTTGGTGACTATTGCCTTATAATATAGTGTGAAATCAGGTAGTGTGATGCCTCCAGATTTGTTCTTTTTGCTTAGTCTTGTTTTGGCTATGCGGGCTCTTTTTGGTTCCATATGAATTTTAGAATTGTTTTTTCTAATTATGTGAAGAATGATGGTGGTATTTTGATGAGGATTGCACTGAATTTGTAGACTGCTTTTGGCAGTGTGGTCATTTTCACAATATTGATTCTACCCATCCATGAGCATGGGAAGTGTTTCCATTTGTTTGTGTCATCTGTGGTCTCTTTCAGCAGTGTTTTGTAGTTTTCCTTGTAGAGGTTTTTTGACTCCTTGATTAGGTATATTCCTAAGTATTTTAAATTTTTTTGCAGCCATTGTAATGTGGGTTGCATTTTCTATTTGATTCTTAGGTTGGTCGCTGTTGGTGTGTAGCAGAGCTACTGATTTGTGTACATTAATCTTTTATCCAGAAACCTTGTTGAATTCTTTTATCAGTTCTAGGAGCTTTATGGAGGAGTCTCTAGGGTTTTCAAGAAAAACAATCATATTGTTAGCAAAAACAGTGACAGTGTTACTTCCTCTTTACCGATTTATATGCCTTTTATTTCTTTCTCTTGTCTAGTTGCTCTGGCTAGGACTTCCAGTGCTATGTGAAGAGGAGTGGTGAGAGTGGGCATCCTTTTCTTGTTTCAGTTCTCAGAGGGAATGCTTTTAACTTTTCCCCCATTCAGTATTATGTTGCCTGTGGGTTTTTCATAGATGGCTTTTATTACATTGAGAGATGAGAGTTTTAACCATAAAAGGATGCTGGATTTTGTCGAATGCTTTTTCTGCATCTATTGAGGTTATCATGTGATTTTTATTTTTAATTCTCTTTATGTGGTATATCACATTTATTGACTTGCATATGTTAAACCATCCCTGCATCCTTGATATGAAACTTATTTGATCATGGTGGGTTATCTTTTTGATATGTTACTGGATTCCGTTAGCTAGTATTTTGTTAATGATTTTAGCATTCTATGTTTATCAAGGATATTGGTCTGTAGTTTCTTTTTTGATTATGTCCTTTCCTGGTTTTGGTATTAGGGTGATGCTGGCTGCATAGAATAAATTAGGGAGGGTTTCTTCTTTCTCTGTCTTTTGGAATAGTGTCAAAAGATTGGTACCAATTCTTCTTTGAATGTCTGGTAGAATTCTGCTGTGAATCCATCTGGTCCTGGACATTTTTTTTGTTGTTAATTTTTAAATTACCATTTCACTCTCCCTGCTTGTTATTGGTCTATTCAGGGTATCTAATTCTTCCTGATTTAAGCCAAGAGGATTGTATTTTTTTCAGGAATTTATTCATCTCTTCTAGGTTTTCTAGTTTATGTGCATAAAGGTGTTCATAGTAGCCTTGGATGATCTTTTGTATTTCAGTGGTGTCAGTTGTAATACCTCCTGTTTCATTTCTTAATGAGGTTATTTGGATTTTCTCTCTTCTTTTCTTGGTTAATTTTGTTAATGGTCTATCAGTTGTATTTATCTTTCCAAAGAACTAGCTTTTTGTTTCATTTGTCTTTTGTATTGTTTCTTCTTATTTCAATTTCATTTAGTTCTGTTCTGATCTTGGTTATTTCCTTTCTTCTACTGGGTTTGTTTTTGGTTTTGGTTTGTTCTTGTTTCTCTTGTTCCTTGAGGTGTGACCTTAGAATGTCAGTTTGTGCTCTTTCAGTCTTTTTGATGTAGGCATTTAGGGCTATGAACTTTCCTTTTAGCACCATCTTTGTTGTATCCCAGAGGTTTTGATAGGTTGTGTCATTATTGTCGTTCAGTTCAAATAATTTTTAAATTTCCATCTTAATTTTGTTTTTGGCTCAATGCTCATTCAGGAGCAGGCTATTTAATTTCAATGTATTTGCATGGTTTTGAAGATTTCTTTTGGAGTTGATTTCCACTTTTATTCCACTGTGGTCTGAGAGAGTGCTTGATGTAATTTCAATTTTCTTAAATTTATTGAGGCTCATTTTATGGCCTATCACATGGTCTATCTTAGAGAAAGTCCCATGCACTGTTGAATAGAATGTGTATTCTGCAGTTGTTGGATGAAATGTTCTGTATATATCTGTTAAGTCCATTTGTTCCAAGGTATATTCTAAATCCATTGTTTCTTTGTTGACTTTCTGTCTTGATGACCTGTCTAGTGCTGTCAGTGGAGTATTGAAGTTCCCCACTATTACTGTGTTGCTGTCTATCGCACTTCTTAGGTCTATTAGTAATTGTTTTATAAATTTGGAAGCTCCAGTGTTAGGTGCATATATGTTTAGGATTGTGATATTTTCCTGTTGGACAAGGTATTTCACCATTGTATAATGTCCCTCTTTGTCTCTTTTAACTGCTGTTGCTTTAAAGTTTCTTTTATCTGATATAAGAATAGCTACCCCTGCTCACTTTTGGTGTCCATTTGTATAAAATGCCCTTTTCCACCCCTTTACTTTAAGTTTATATGAGTCCTTATGTATTAGGTGAGTCTCCTGAAGGCAGCAGAGAGTTGGTTGGTGAGTTCTTATCCATTCTGCAGTTCTGTATCTTTTAAGTAAAGCATTTAGGCCAGTTACATTCAATGTTTAGTATTGAGATGTGAGCTACTGTTGCATTCATCATGCTATTTGTTGCCTGCGTACCTTGGTTTTGGTTTTGTTTTTTTTCTTTTTAACTTGTATTTTTGTTTTCTAGGTCCTGTTTGATTTATGCTTTAAAGAAGTTCTGTTTTGATATGTTTCCAGGACTCGTTTCAAGATTTAGAGCTCCTTTTAGCAATGCTTGTAGCGGTGGTTTGGTACTGGCAAATTCTCTCAGCATGTTTGTCTGAGAAAGATGGTATCTTTCCTTTATATATGATGCTTAGTTTCGCTGGATACAAAATTCTTGGCTGATAGTTGTTGTGTTTAAGGAGACTGAAGATAGGGCCCCAATCCCTTCTAGTTTGTAGGGTTTCTGCTGAGAAATCTGCTGTTAATCTGATAGGTTTTCCTTTATAGGTTACCTGGTGCTTCTGTCTCATATCTCTTAAGATTCTTTCATTCATCTTAACTTTAGATAACCTGAGGACAATGTGCCTACACGATGATATTTTTGTGATGAATTTCCCAGGTGTTCTTTGTGCTTCTTGTATTTGGATGTCTAGTTCTCTAGCAAGGCCAGGGAAGTTTTCCTCAATTATTCCCCCAAATATGTTTTCCAAACTTTTAGATTTCTCTTCTTCCTCAGGAACACTGGTTATTCTTAGGTTTGGTCACATTTAACATAATACCAGACTTCTTAGAAGCTTTGTTCATATTTTCTTATTTGTCATGGTTGGATTGGTTTAATTTGAAGGCCTTGTCTTTGAACTCTGAATTTCTTTCTTCTACTTGTTCATTTCTATTGCTGAGACTTTCCAGAGCATTTTGCATTTCTGTGTGTCCAGTGTTTCCTGAATTTATTCTTTTTTTTCTTTATGCTATCTATTTCCTTGAATATTTCTCCCTTCACTTCTTATATCACTTTTTGGACTTCCTTGCATTGGGCTTTACCTTTCTCTGGTGCCTCCCTGATTAGCTTAATAACTAACCTCCTAAACTCTTTTTCAGTTAAATCAGGGATTTCTTCTTAGTTTGGATCCATTGCTGGTGCACTGGTGTGATTTTGGGGGGTGTTAAAGAGCCTTGTTTTGTCATATTACCTGAGTTGGTTTTCTGGTTCCTTCTCATTTGGGTAGGCTCTGTCAGAGGGAAGGTCTAGGACTGAAGGCTGTTGTCCAGATTCTTTTGTCCCACAGGGAGTTCCCTTGATGTAATACTCTCCACCTTTCCCTATGGATGTGGCTTCCTGTGAGCCAAACTACAGTGATTGTTGTCCCTCTTCTGGGTCTAGCCACCCAGCAAGTCCACCCAGCTCCAGGCTGGTACTGGGGGTTGTCTGCAGAGTCCTGTGATGAATGGACTCTGTCAGGATTCTTAGCTTTGGTGGTTTAATGCTCTATTTTTGTGCTGGTTGGCCTTCTGCTGGGAGGTGGCACTTTCCAGGGAGCATCAGCTGTAGTAATATGGAAAGGAACCAGTGGTGGGTGAGGCCCTAGAACTCCCAAGATTATATGCCCTTTGTCTTCAGTTACCAGGGTGAGTAGGGGAGGACCATCAGGTGGGGGCAAGGCTAGGCATGTCTGAGCTCAGACTCTCCTTGGATGGATCTTGCTGTGGCTGCTGTGGGGGATGGGGATGAGGTTTCCAGGTCAATGGAGTTGTGTACCTAGAAGGATTATGCCTGCCTCTTCTGAGTCATGCAGGTTGTCAGAGAAGTGAGAGAAAACTGGCAGACACAGGGCTTAACCAGCTCCCATGCAAACCAAAGGGCCGGTCTCACTCCCACCATGCCACCACTAACAGTCCCAAGTTGGTTTCCAGGCAGTGGGTGAGCCAGGCTTGAGAACTTGCCCCAGGCTATCTGCCTCCCAGCTGCGAAAGAAAAGGGTTTGGTTCTTCCCCAGCCTGTAGAGTCTGCACACTGGATTCCCACTCTCCCTTGAGTTTTGGCCAGGAGGCTTCTTGCCCCTTTCAAGTTGCTACAAAGTTCGGCTGGAGATTTCCTTCTCCCTGTGGTGTTTTTCCCCACTCCTCTGGTCACTCTCCTGATGGATCCCTGTGGTGCCAGGCAGGAATGGCCTGCTTGAAGACCCAGCACACTCCCAGGGCCTTTCCCACTGCTTCCTCTACCCCTGGTATTTCACTCAGCTCTTGAAATTGACTCAGCTCCAGATAAGGTCAGAAACTTCTTCCGCAAACAGACCTTCAGTTTCTCCAGTCAGGGGTGTGTGTTCTGGAGAGGAGGATCTCCCTTTCCCAATTCTGCAGTTGGGGCACTCACAGTATTTGGGGTGTCTCCTGGGTCCTGCAGGAGCACTCCACCTCCTTCAGAGGGTCTGTGGGTCCTCTTGGGATTGCTGGTTCGTTCTATGCAGTTGACCTGGAGCTAAAATTCACCACACGAGCCTCTTCATGCTGCTCTGTCTGTCCGAGTGGGAACTACAGTCTAGTCCTGCCTCCTATCCTCCATGAGATCAAATTTATGACTTTTAATCCATAGTCACATGCCAGAATAAGTGCATGGTCTATGGTTTATTGTATCAGTTGATATGTGAGTATATAACATTGAATTTGTCCCCAGCACACCTCACTCACATTAATTTTAATTCTATGTTCAATAAAAATGTGTGAATTATATTAATGAATAAATCACTGCTAAATATTGCATACTTCAGTCCACTGCCCATCAGTGTCTTAAAGTATTTGTTAATATGCACTGGTGAAAGTTGCTTTCGCCCTCATAGACTTGGACACTTACAAGCTACATGTGTTAGTTTAGGCAATTACTTAAACTCCCAAGCTTCAGGTTCTTGTTTGTGAAATGGAGCTTAAAAGATTCAGATAATTTATATCAAACATTTAGCACAGTTTTTGGCACATAAGAATTGCTCATAAATGTTAGCTATTATTACAATTCTGGAAGGTATATTTATGTATCATGTTATAAAGAGTCAATCCGAAACCTTTAAAATAGTTCATAGAATAAATCTCCATTTTTATAGGCAGTGTTTTGAGTTACATTATAAAAAAACAAAAGTCTCATTATAAAAACCAACAGAAGTTATTATATTGGGGAAAAATAAAAATTGTCATGAAATGAGTTATCAAGCAATATGAGTACAGATGTTTCAGATTTTAATGATGAATACTGGTAACTGTCATTTAAATTTTTTAAGTAGGAATATTGATACATTTTAATATGCATCTCATCTTAAAATAAATTGAGGAGCCAAATTCTTCCCTGGATAAATGTGCTGTACTAATTTTGAAATAAAATGTTTTGGTCACAACATAGACCCAATCTGAATATTGCAGTGGAAAAAAAAAACTGTAAAAGAAAGTTACAGAAAATTATTTCCTTACTGAGAAAGATCATGGACTTGTGAAAAGAAGTTGAGTGAAATCTCAGGTCTCTGAGCTGCAACTATATATATGATATAAAAAGAACTTTCTTCATATGCACCAGGAAATGATTTCTAAAATAATATCATTGGGGGGGAAACCCGCTCCCCCACCAGTGTTCATTTCATGTAGTTTCCCTCTAATACACCTAGAGTGAGGCATGAAGGCTCATCTCAAAGTGTGATTCTGTTTGTCCAGGTAGATCAACAGAGGCAGTGTTTTCCAAAGCTACCTAGGTGATTCTGATACCAGTGAGGCCTGGAAGCCATCATCTACAAGGTGCTTCCATCCCCCTCCATTTTTTTCCATACACACATGCGCAAGTTGTCATTATAAACACTTATCATCTCTGGAGTCCCTTCAGAAAATCTTTGAAATATAATATCTCATAATCCCTCCCTGTTTTAAATGCATGTGGTGGAGGCAGCCACATTGAACTAGAACTATCTTGGAGTTCACTTAACAGAGACCAGGATAGATGCAAAGAGCCCAGAATAAATGCCATGGAAGCCTCCACACTGCCTATGCCGAAGTATATATAAATTCATTCTGATGTCATCTTAGGCCTAAAGCTGGGATCATAATAAATTGTAAACTTCAAAATATTAAATAATATAAATGCAATATTTAATAAATGTCTGTTTATTAAATAGTAATATTTTATATTTTAAACTATTGTAAGTATATTATATATTTACTATTATATTTAAATTTATTATAAATGCATAATATTGAATATGTTTATATTATTATAAATAAAATACATTTATAAAATAAATTTGAATATTAAAGTTCTTGCCCACCTTAACTTTTTTTAAGATGTTAAGCAACCTTGCTTTTTAATGGAGGGCTAAAGTTTGGGGGCTCATATTCCAATCATCCTTGAAACATTATATTTTGGAGCAATTAATATAATAAAATTCTACTAGGAGAATGGTTCCTTTCAACGTTGCATCAGATAGAATCTGATCTTGGAAATAAGCTGATAGAAAATAGTCATCAAGTTTTCATTTAGAAAGGTGAATAAGGCCAGGTGCTGTGGCTCACGCCTGTAATTCCAGCATTTTGGGAGGCTGAGGCTGGCGGATCACGAGGTCAGGAGATCGAGATCATCTTGGCCAACATGGTGAAACCCCAGCTCTACTAAAAATATAAAGTTAGCTGGACATGGTGGTGTATGCCTGTAATCCTAGCTACTCGGGAGGCTGAGGCAGGAGAATCACTTGAACCAGGGAGTCAGAGGTTGCAGTGAGTCAGGATCGTTCCACTGCACTCCAGCCTGGCAGACAGAGAGAGACTCCGTCTCAAAAAATAAAAAAAAAAGAAAGGTGAATAAGCACAGAGTGATCATCTCAATTAAGAGTCTAATATATAAATCTTAGTTTAAAACCAGTCTTGCCTTGAAAAAGCTATTTACAACTTTTTAATGAAAAATACAAATGAGAAGGAATCAAAGATCCTTTATTTGAAGGTTGAGATATCCACTGTAAAATTACATGTCAAAAAATGCATGAAGTTTCTTCAAGCACTGACGGTTGATACCTTGCAGACACTGAGCCACTTTGAACATACACCCACAGCACCAAAGGAAACTCCACATGAATTATTTCTTCTTGTCTCTTCAGCATGAAGTTGAACTTTTAAGAAGACTTTAATATGAATTAGTTGTAATTTGAAATTAAATATTGATTTATACCAATTTTTCATTTGATGAAGTTTTTCATAAGTAGCTTTATTATGAGGATGTTTATTACGTGGGTAAAAAAACTTTAGATTTTTTTCTCTGTATCAGAATAATTTAAATAACTCAGAACAATTTAAAAGTTATGTATCTCAGAATATATTATTTCCTAGTTTTGGCTGGAAGATCTTCAAGAATACATCACGGCGGGGCCAGGGGCATGGTTAATGGATACAAAAAAATTTAGAAAGAATGAATAAGACCTATTTGATTGCACAACAGGGTGACTATAGTCAATAAGAACATAATTGTACATCTTAAGTAACTCTGTGAGTGTAATTGGATTGTTTGTAACACAAAGCATAAATGCTTGGGAGAATAGACACCACATTCTCCCTGATGTGATTATTACACACATTGCATGTCTGTGTGAAAATATCTTATATACCCTACAAATACACATGCCTACTATGCACCCACAAAGTTAACATTAGAAAATTTAAAATTATAAAAAGAAATATGTAAAAAGAATACATCAAGGATAAAAATATCAGAATTATTATATTTATCTCTAGTGAAGCAATGACTGTATGTGTGAGCTAAGCATGGCCCAGCCAAGCCTGGATCTCCTAAATCCTTTGAGATGCACAGGATCTATTCTACTAAATCCAAAAAAGAAAGAGTAAATACTGTCAGGGCAACAAAGCTTGCCCTGCATCCAAAAATGATCTTATAATTGCTAACAGCTGTAGTTTGCGAAACCATTTTCCTTGAGGGATATTTTCTCCCTTTTCTTTCCAGTCTTGAAGCAGAATTTAGATCTTCAATATACTTCTGCTGTTATGAAAACTTTATTAAACCTTGACGTTCTTATTAAAGATTCATGTTATTTTACATTTATCCAGGTTTTGTAGGAAACCTCACATTTAGTAACAGATGCTACATATGATTATAGTATTAGCCACTTACTTTAACAGCACAAGTTCTGTAATTTGATTTCCTTCCTCTGAATCCCATTCTGCCACTTCCTGGATAGATGGCTTTGGCAATTTAACTTTCCTGAGTCTCCATTTGCTCACCTAAGGTAGTAAGTAACTAACCTCTTATTATTATTATTATTATTAAGTAATTTTTTTTGAGACAGGTTCTTACTCTGTCTCCCAGGTTGGAGTTCAGTGGTGCAATCACAGTCACTGCAGCCTCAACCTCCCAGCCTCAGGTGATCCTCCCTCCTCAGCTTCCCAAGTAGCTGGAACTATAGGCATGAGACACCATACCTGGCTAATTCTTATCTTTTGTAGAAATGGGATCTCACTGTGTTGGACAGGCCGTTCTTAAACTCCTGGTTTCAAGCAATCTTCCCACCTCATCCTCCAAAAGTACTGGGGTTACAGGCGTGAGCCACCATGCCAGGTCATAACTAACTCTTAACAGCTGTTAGGAATGAGATAATACTTAGTGTCTGACATAGTAAACAGGAAATAAATACCAATTATTAAAAACATTCTGTGCAGCAATTAAGTTATATTATAAATCTTTTCTAAAGTTTCACTGAATCACAGAAATGTTAACCAATTGAATCCAAAGGCCTGAATATTTTAGAAGTGTTAAGAGAATCAAATTCTCAATTCAGAAGAGAGCAAAATCAGAACAGGAGTGATAGACTGCCTTACTAGGGGCGATCGCTGAGGAAGAGAGACAAGAAAAAACAAAACAGCAGCCTGAAGACAGGAAGACAATTCTGGACTGTACTTAGAGTGATATAAAATATGGAGTACAATATTAAAAACTTTAATAATAGGAACATGAAAGAGGGAAAGCAATGCTAATTTAGGGATGGTTGGTAGAGAGCACATAAAAGCAAAAGCAGATCTATATTAATGCCATCAAATGATAGTTGTCTATGAAGTATTTAGGAATTGAGAAGTTAAAGAAACTGGTCAGATTATTAGGAAAATTTTCAAGACAAAAGTAGGAGCTGAGTTTTTCTTCAAGGTGAGGTAAGAATTCAATACAGAGCTATTAAAATGGCATTCCTGGGAGACAGAGTTGGATGAGTGGCAGCAGAGAAGGCACCGTACCCAGCATATCAGACATTCCAGTCTAGTGAGCTAGGAAGATTCAGGAAAAGACAAAAGATAAGATTGGCAAATTCAGGGAGAATCTGTATTGAGAAATTATCCTAATACAAGGAGCTTTCTGCTCATTCTATGGGTGAAGTGGAGCCACTCAATGATGTATACCTGCTTGACTGTTTTGCTTTTAACTGAAGAGTGATGTTATCCAAAGTGAGCCACTTATAAAGCGGCTGCAGAAGTTCAGGCATGACTTGAAAAGATGCAAGGCTTGAATAGAATGAAATAAGAATGTAAAGAAAATGCCTGATGAAATCGCATTTTCTTTAAGAATGTTGAAATCAGTGAGTGAGTGATGTCTTAAAGTTTTCTCAGTTAGACTTGATGGGATCATGGTGACAGTATGACAAGCTAAAATCCATGTATAGTGTTGAAACTAAGGGAAGGTTAACAAGAAATTGTCCCTAAGCTTTAAATATGCCCATCTAACATCATGGAATTACTAATGACCAATTCAATGCCTGTCTTTTGATGATGCGGTTTCAATTTTCTCTATGTCTGCAGGGAAAAAGGGATAAGGAGATAAAGCCAATTTTCTTCTAAAAATCTACTTTTTTGGGGTTTTTTTTAGACTCAGACAGTGCTACCACAAAATTAATGATTTCTTTACCAACTGCATTTGGTTCATTTTTTTCCCCAAAGCCCTCCAGGCTACTTCTCTGGAGAGTACACAAAGTTTCCACAGCGCTATTTTTGTAATCTAAAGCAGTTGTGCTTTCAGGCCTGATGCTACAACTATAATTTTAATTTATCAACCTGCCAGTCAGTGAAATGCTGTAAAAACATTTGAAAGCTTAAACCCATCATTTATTTCTGCACATGTCAATGACACTTTTCTGTACTTGTCAAAATCATTTAAACTACACTATGATGGCATATACAATATCACCAATAAATTGGGTAATCAATCATGTATGTGCATATTTTGACAGTGGCGTCTTGAATGCATGGTCTCCTGGATGCATTTTTAAGAAGCAGGAGCTCATTACTGTTCAACAGTAAAATACAGTAGAGTCATCAAAAAGACTCTCCCTCAGTCTTTTACAATTAAAAAAAAATGTCTTAAGAAACAGAGGGGCTGATTGTGCCTGAAATGGCTTTTATTTCTTCAGCAAATGTTCTCCTTGGGGAAAAGGAAATAATTGCAGATTATAGCAGGCAGGAATATAGTGTTACATGGAGGAAAGAAAATGTATAGGATCATTAAATAGATTTATTTAAGTTCTGCTTATAAAGAAAGCAGTGGTGCAGTACTTTATAGCTGATGATATTTCAAAAGAGTGTTATCAGCACTTCCACCACTATCTAATTTGTTCATATAATAAAGTGTCACATTAAACCCAATATCACAATTCATATCAGTTTTACTTCAAAAATTGGTATCATTATATATCATAGGCAACCCCAGCCCCAAAAATATTTGATGAGATCTTTCATCACAATAAATTATAGAATTAAAAAAATCAATCTATTAGAGAGAGAGAACCTGTTAATCATTAAATCCACTCAGCCCAGTAACGAATTTGATGTCATTTAGTCCGTGTTTCTAAGATAAAATGTTGTTAAAATTGTAACTTAAATAATATTGTCTAAATAATCTAACTCTACCCTCTGAACTCTTGGTTGTAGCAATCCTCACCATTTATTTATATTTTTTAAAAAAGCAAGTCTTATGAGAAACCCTTTAAAATCTATGAAGGATTTATGACCACTTCATAGCACGCAACTCTAATTTAGCCAAACTAATTTATAGACATCAAATATTTCTTTTTTTTTTTTTTTTTTTTTTTTTTGAGACGGAGTCTCGCTCTGTCGCCCAGGCTGGAGTGCAGTGGCGGATCTCAGCTCACTGCAAGCTCCGCCTCCCGGGTTTACGCCATTCTCTCGCCTCAGCCTCCCGAGTAGCTGGGACTACAGGCACCCGCCATCTCGCCCGGCTAATTTTTTGTATTTTTTTTTTAGTAGAGACGGGGTTTCACCGTGTTAGCCAGGATGGTCTCGATCTCCTGACCTCGTGATCCGCCCGTCTCGGCCTCCCAAAGTGCTGGGATTACAGGCTTGAGCCACCGCGCCCGGCCCGACATCAAATATTTCTACATAAGAAAATGAATCGGTAAACTAGACATGCATAAGATCTCACTCATGGGAAAGAACTAACCTTAAGTGTTGTTTCAGAATCACATTTAAAACAAACAGAGCTTTGGGATGTGTATTAATGTACACAACCAGCACTGTTTCCTTATTGCTACCAGTACTGTTTTCAAGGAATATGATTTTGTTTTGTTTTGTTTTTATAATTTTACACTAAGTTCTGGGATACATGTGCTGAACATGCAGGTTTGTTACACAGGTATACGTGTGCAATGATGGTTTGCTGCACCTATCAACCTGTCATCTAGGTTTTAAGTCCCGCATGCATTAGGTATTTGTCCTAATGCCCTCCCTCCCCTTTCCCCTCACCCCCTGACAGGCCCTGGTGTGTCATGTTCCCCTCCCTGTGTCCATGTGTTCTCATTGGAACATGAGTTTTTTAAGGTGTCAAGCCACATCAGAAAGGGTAATCATATAATCAGGCTGTTTAAAGATATATCTACTGAATGTGTATATGAATAAAATAGAAATGGTGGCTAAGATTAGATGTCATATGTAGAATCAATACTGCACAGAGTTGTTACTGCTTTGATTTAAAATAAGATCTTAGTCTCATATACTTTTAATATCAGTCCTGAAAGCAGTCACTAAAACTAATGCAAAATAAGTGCTCTGATTTCACTCGACTACCTTCAACTCATCTCAAAGAAAGCTAATTAAGCTTACTTGAAGAGAACTCATTTCTCTTTTTTTAGCTCCATTAAATATACTGAAGACTGAATTTTCAATTAAATAATACTTGATTATCTAAATAATTTTTGGCAGTTTAAATAGCATTTATTTCAGACAGTTCAAAGTATTGATTATCCTTTATTTAGTGTTCTTCAATGAATCTTTACTGATTCTCATAAAAACAGAATAGATATCATCATTCCACTAATACTGAATAAGTGAGATACAGAGACATTATGATAACTCCATAAATAAACACAGAATATCGGTAGCTATTTTGGAATGGAGTCCAGTCTGGGACTTTTGCTTACAAAGCTGGCAATTTCATGCATCTTAACCCCTCATGTTTTCTTCTGAGTTTCATCTGCACTTGAACATCTAAATAATAGCTTTAATTATTCATGAAAATAATCATGTACATAAAAAGTAATTTATTGCTTTTAGAGCCATTGTGAATCCCAGATTTGCACTATAAAAGTGCTAGCAAAAGTTTTAAAGCCTCACTTCCCAATCACATTCTGTTCATCCAGCCAGGAAAGACTGATCTTTATTTCATCAATCTCAAAATGTGACCTTTTCAACACTTTTAATGACATTTTCAAAGTACAGAAATGCTTTTTGATTCAAAAGGATTTTCTGCTTTATTCTGCAGAACAAGTCAGCTATCATAGTATAATCAATAGCTGCCAACTATTAGCAAAAGCCATGCATCACTTATACTTTAAGAGCTTATCAGGAAAAAAATGCATTCAGTGGCTATATTTTCGCATGCTAAGGTAGATATTAAAATGAAAAGTCAATCCTCAAATGTTTCATGTTTTTAGAAATGTTATTATTTCCTTAGTAAAAATTTCACTAGATCACATTCCAAATATACCATTAGAAGCTGCTGGCCACATTCAACTTCAAAATGAGATAATGTGCTTATAGTTTTATTCAGTGTTAGGCAACCAACTACAGTTTCCCCTTAGCTTCAATGAAAAGCATATAAAAGATGAAACACTTGTTGAGACATTTCTTCCAGATACTGGCTAAATTATTGTATCATGCAATTATAGCCCAATTGGATACTAAAAGTCTTGAAAGCCTTTTTAAAAGTGAGGTTCTCTAGAAAAGTTATTTTAAAGATGTGTTCTGTAAATCATGGGCCTTTGATTATCCAGCCCATGGCAGACTAAGCACTTCAAATTCCCATGTAAAGCCACCAAGTCACAAATTAAGGGACTGCCCAATAAATCAAAGCATTCATTCCTAATTTTCTTAAGTTGTCAGGTTTTAGTTTGAAGCTCTTGAGAAAGGATTTGATAGCATTGCTGCCCTTTCTGTGAAGAACAGTTATCTAATTTCATTAAGTGCATCAATTCAACATTCGAAGGGCACTGTATATGTGCAAAATATCATGTGATAACAATGTCAGTTGCTGTTCTAAACTAGCCTGCTAGACAGGGATAGTTTCCTGCTATTGTGACTAAAAATTGAGCTTTCCTTCCTTATTACAAATATAACAACAACAAGTCATCCTTGATAAGGAATTTAGTAAAATATTTAGACATTTATTTTGGCAATATAAGATGAAGAGTGGTATCAAAATCATTTAGACTTAACTAACAAATATGTCTTCAAAAAATTATGCATTGCACATTGTTTTTAAAAGCATCGTTAATTGCCTAACAGTACCCTCCAAACTACAAATCAGGGGTTAAAAATAGGAAGTGAAGCTTATGATGTGATTTCATTCTAATCAAGACTTTATTTCCAGTATCTTGTTATTTTTGAATAAATTCAGTTATATTTAGATAACATTTATTCAGTGCAAAATTCCATTGAAGTTATATTGGTAGGTGCAAAGCAAGATGCGAGGTGCACTGAACTGCTGCTTCATCTCATAGTGGATTCAGTAAAGCAGTGCCAATCAAATTGTTTTTACCATTTCATTTCAGAAAGTAGGAGTAAGCATTTTAAAACTTATAGCATATTTATATGCCTATGATATCTAAATGTATGATTTTGTCCAAAAGTATCAGACTGTGATAGATTGGAAATATTTTAAATAAAAAATAAAAATTTGGTCCTTTACCACAATAAGCCAGGAAGACTTAGACAAGACTACATCTTTGCCTTTGGGGAGGTTGTAATCTAATGAACAGTACAAAAACCAATAAATTGGTGTCTATAATACAAGGTATTGCTTGGGAATTCTGATCTGCTGAAGAAGATAAAATAAAAATGAACATATATCTATAACATAAGTCATTCTTTGAAAACTCTTGAAAGAGAGGAAATAAAAGGTTGTGGGACTAGTGATACATAATGGCACACAAAGCCAGATGGGTTTAGTTTCTGTTTGGAGATAGGTAGTAGCACCATTTGGCTGGACCAAAGGGCATCTTAAAAGAGACACTGGATGACATACCTAGAAAATTCAACTATGACTATATCAAGGGAGACTAGAAAACCCTGAATATGTTTTAACTTTTCTTCAACTCCCCTCTCCCTTTCTCACCCCTCCTGCCTCTGCCTTATTCTCTTACTTTCTGTCTTTCCTCCTTGGCCCCTATTTATTTTCCTCTCATTCTCCTTCTTTTCTTCTCTTTCCTCTTCTCCTCTTTCTTTCCTTCTCTCTTCTTCTCTCCTCACATTCTCTCCTTGTCCTACTTCTTCCCTCTACTTCTTTACCTCTCTTTATTCCTCCTTCTCTCTGCTGCTTCTCTATATTTTTCTTCATTTCAAAAAATGCATGCCTTCCATCAGAAGAGAATATCTCAAAATATTAAGAGCCATCTATGACAAACCCACAGCCAACATAATATTGAACAGACAAAAACTGAAAGCATTCCCCATAAGGCCTGGAACAATACAAGGATGCCCACTCTCAGCACTCCCATTCAACATGGTACTAGAAGTGCTAGCCAGAGCAATCAGGCAAGAGAAAAAAATAAAAGGCATCCAAATAGGAAAATAAGTCAAACTATCTCTCTTCACAGATTAAGTGATTTTGTACCTAGAATGCCCTAAAGACTCTGCCAAAAGGCTCCTGCAACTGATGTGCCACTTCAGTAAAGTTTCAGCCTACAAAATCAGTGTACAAAAATCAGTAGCATGTCTATATACCAATAATGTTCAAGTTGAGAACCAAATCAAGAATGCAATCCCATTTACCATAGCTGCAAAAAAAATAAAAATAAATAAGTAAACCAAGGAATACATCTAACCAGGGAGATGAGAGATCTCTACAAGAAGAACTACAAAACACTGTTCAAAGAAATCATACATGACACAAATGAATGGAAAAAACATCTATGGCTCATGAATTGTAAAAATCAGTATCTTAAAAATCGCCAGACTACCCAAAGCAACCTATAGATCCAGGACTATTCCTGTCAAACTACCAACATCATCTTTCTCAGAACTAGTAAAAGCTATTCTAAAATTCAAAGGAAACAAACAAAAAAAAAGAGCCTGAATACCCAAAACAATCCTAAGTAAAAAGAACAAAGTCAGAGGCATTACATTACCCAAATTCAAACTACACTATAAAGCTACAGCAACCAAAACATCATGGTACTGGTACAAAAACAGACAATAGACCAATGGAACAGAATGGGGAACCTGGAAATAAAGCCACACACCTCAGCTATCTGATCTTTGACAAAGTCAACAAAAATAAGCAATGAGGAATGGACTTCCTATTCAATAGTTAATACAAAAATTAACTCAAATTGGATTACATATTTAAATGTAAAGACCTCAAACTATAAGAATCTTAGAAAAAAACTTAGAAAATGCCATTCTGGACATCAGCCTTGGGAAAGAATTCATGGCTAACTTCTCAAAAGCAATTGCAATGAAAACAGAAATTGAGAAGTGGGGCCTAATGAAACTCAAGAGCTTCTGCGTGCAAGATAAACTATCAAGGAAGTAAACAGCAAAATATTTTGCTCCCTACAGACTGGGAGCAAAATATTCAGAAACTACATATCTGACAAAGGTCTAATATCCAGAATCTGTAAGGAACTTAAACAAATCATCAAGCAAAAAACGCCATTAAAAAGAAGGCAAAGAACATGAATAGACATTTCTCAAAAGAAGACATACAAGCTGCCAACAAACATGTGAATAAATGGTCATCATCACTAATATTCAGAGATATGCAGATCAAAACCACAATGAAATACCGTCTACTGCAGTCAGAATGGCTATTATTAAAAAATAAAAAAATAACAGATGTTGTCAAGGCTGTGGAGAAAAGGGAACACTCATACACTGTTGGTGGGAATGTAAATTAGTTCCACCACTGTGGAAAGCAGTCTGGAGATTTTTCAAAGAACTCAAAATAGAACTACCATTCAACCCAGCAATCCCATTACGGGATATATCCAAAAGTAAACAAAGTGTTCTACCAAAAAGACACAAGCACTTGCATGTTTATCACAGCACTATTTACAATAACAAAGACACCACCAAGCTCAGTGGCTCACACCTGTAATCCCAGCAATTTGGGAGGCAGAGGCAGGCGGATCACCTGAGGTCAGGAGTTCAAGACCAGCTTAGCCAACATAGTGAAACCCCATCATTACTAAAATTACAAAACTTAGCTGGGCATGTTGGTGCATGACTGTAATCCCAACTACTTGGGAGTCTGAGGCAGGAGAACCTCTTGAACCCAGGAGGCAGAGGTTGCAGTGAGTCAAGATTGCGCCACTGCACTCCAGCCTAGGAGACAACGAGAGATCCATCTCAAAAAACAAAAATATAGCAAAGACATGGAATCAACCTAAGTGTCCATCAATAGTGGGCTGGATAAAGAAAACGTGGTACATATACACAATGGAATACTACACAGACATGAAAAATAATAAAATTATGTCCTTTGCAGCAACATGGATGTAGCTAGAGATCATTATGCAAAGTGAATTAATGCAGGAACAAAAAAACCAGATATATTAAATGTTCTTACTTATAACAAGGAGCTAAACATTGGCTACTCATGAACATAAAGATGGCAGCAATAGAAACTAGGAACTACTAGAGAGGGAAGGGAGGGAGAAGGGAAGTTTGAAAAACTGTTGGGTACTATGCTCACTATCTGGGTGATGGGATCAATCATACCCCAAACCTCAGCATCATGCAGTACACCCAAGTAACAAAAGTACACATGTACCCCCTGAATCTGAAGTAAAACTTGAAAAAAAATGCATGCTTTCAACAAGGAGCTTTCTTTGCTTTGCAATAGATCTCACTATTGGAAGGGAAATTAACATATGTGAAATGTTGGCTTGGTACCAGAAATAACATAAATTCCTAGTACATTAG
Source organism: Trachypithecus francoisi (assembly GCF_009764315.1). Lineage (NCBI taxonomy): Eukaryota > Metazoa > Chordata > Mammalia > Primates > Cercopithecidae > Trachypithecus > Trachypithecus francoisi. Next base: position 40,543,441 of record NW_022681472.1, read on the forward strand.
CCTATTCTCTTGCTTTGCAGTTGAGAAAAAAATTTACCACTAGCTTAGTGACATATTTAAAATACTAGGGTATATCAAAAAATGTCATGATTTTTTAATATTAGGCCAGTATGAGACTGTTCTCTATTTGGGAATTAGCTGTTTATCCTCTCTGAGGAAATTAGTCATCCCAAAAGACAATCAAATGCTGACATTTGACATGCCCAGTAAACTACTAGGACCCTACACCACCATGTTCCAGTGAGGCCCACCAGTCGATAAGCCCTGCCCACATGTACATCCACACACTCATACACACACCCACACACACATACACACACACACTCACAAAGCTGACAGCCAGGTTTTTGATGCCTTGCCCTGAAATATAAGCTAATCAACAAGGAAAGAATCACCAGGCATTTTAGGAAATACTCTAACATGGAAGAAAATCCCAGAGAAAATCAGATTTCCACAGAAACAGGGGAAATATAGAGTACAAAACTAAACAAAAATACTAAAAAACTCATAATTAATGCCCCTAGAAATAGGAAAATGTACATTTCAAAGTATTACTTAAAAGAATATATGAAGAACAAGAAAAATCTTCTTAGAAATTAAAAACTTTAAAGCAGAAATAAAAAATTTAATAAAAGTTTGAAATATGAACTTAAAAGATCAAAAAGATAAACAGATGGAAAATAGTAAAGAAAAGATTTTTAAACAATTAGACCCTTACTCCAGAGATTCAATATCAAGCTAATAGTGTTTTCACAAAGAGAAAACTTAGAGGACATTATTCAATCAGAATACAAGAAAATATCCTAACACTGAAAGATACTAGTTTTCCAATAAAATATGCTCAGCACAATAAATGAAAGATGACCCAAACTAAAACAGATTACTGTATATAAGACCTTAAATGTCTAAATAGAGGAATAAAAGCCACATACCAAGACAGACTCAGAATAACATCAAATTTCTCAAGATTAGAACGTGCAGACAATAGAAGAATGCCTTTAAATGTCTTTTGATCACATGAATAGACTTATTGTAACATGGAATGCTCAACACTAGTGCCATTAAAGTATCTAATTCTGACTTCAACTTTTAAAATAATTAAAATCAATAAAATCAAAAAAATCAAAACAGGATAGTTACCAGAATAATCGTGCCATTATAACCACATTATAAAGAAAACTTCCATCAAAATTTTATGATGTGACAAATCCAGTACAATATATTTTATTAAATATTACATTCCACTCAATTTTGTAATATTCCGTTTTTTGATGAAAATGTTTTTCAGAAGAGAGGCTTCAGATAAAAAGAAAAATTGGAATAGAAATACGTATGTTGAGATTTCCCAGTGTCACTGTTACAAAGTACCTTAGATGTCCTGTAATAATTGTTCATAGGTATCTTTAACAAATGAATAATTATTAATATATTTCACAGATAAGTCACTTGGCACTTTTTATTGACATACAACTATATAAACTTTTAGTAAAACATTTAAATTGTTTTACTTTGAATCACCTCACATTTTATAAGTTAGTTTTCATTTCTTCTGCTTCTTTAAAAGGCTTGGCCAGGTTGTTTGTCCATAGTAGGATCAACAAATTTTGAATTGTACTATATTTGTATAATAACTAATTTATCCAACTTAATATGTGGGAAATAATGCCTCTCTCTGTATTTAGATATGATTATTTGAAACAAAAATAATTAATTTTATGTATGTGATAAGAAACAGCCTATTAAATATATACCTTTTTTAAAAAAAGCAGCACAGATAGCAGATACAGAACTCTTTACTATCAGTACTCTTGACTATCAAGAAATGAAGCCACACTTTAGAAAAATGCAAGGTAAGAAAAAATTCAAGTTACCCCTTTGGGTAAAAATCATCCCTTTAATAATATTCATTTGTAATTCAAATTCACAGCATATCCCATCAGCCCAAGGTGATCTTCTAAAATGTCATTATACTTGCAGTATTATAAGTTTTTTTCAGACCAGTATTTATGGAGGTCACCGTGCTACATCAACAAAACATTTTAACTCCAGTGAGAGTATAGCTTTGTAGCATTAGCTCCTTTGACAATTGTCTTTCTAAAAAGATTTTTACTTTAGAACCCTCTGATATATGTAGTTTTCTTCAGATCCAAAGTATCCAAATGTTTTGTAAAAACCAACATTTTGTGGTAGACATTCAAGGGTAATCTTATAGTAGTTCAGTTTCTTGCTTAGCAAAGTACAAGTTGATAACAATTTGCCAAGCTGTCTTCCCTGCATTCGTTACTAACAACATCTACTCTTTCTCTCTTAGCACAGGAATGGATGAATTTACGTTCTGTTATCAGAGTTGCCATGGCAACACTCTGTCACCGAGTCACATCTTCCACAACTATAACATAATGATCCCCAGATTTCTTTGTATGCTCAAAGGACTTTATACATTATCAGGGTTGACAACTCCAGTGGCAGTTCTCTGACCCAGTACCTTAAAAAAAAAAAAAAAAAACCCTATGTTAGTTGTATTAGTCCATTTTCATACTACTATGAAGAAACACCCAAGACTGGGTAATTTATAAAGAGAAAGAGTTTTAATGGACTCACAGTTCCTTGTGGCTGGGGAGGCCTCACAATCATGGCAGAAGGTGAAGGACGAGCAAGGCACATCTTACGTGGCGAAAGGTGAGAGAACATATGCAGGGGAACTGTCCTTTATAAAGCCATCAGATCTCATGGGACTTATTCACTATCATGGGACTAGTACAGGAAAAATGCACCCCCATGATTCAGTAGGAATTGTAGGGATTATGGGAGCTATAACTCATGATGAGATTTAGGTGGAGACACAGCCAAACCATATCATCAGTAGACAAAGAGGCCTTAAACCAAGCCTTCTGGCAAGATGTGTTGGAGAAATAACTGAAGCATTTGTAGCTATGTTCTGATTCTAATCCACTTCTTTAAGTAGACTTGAGTCAAAACATAGGAGTTTCATCAGGTTTCATCTTTCCAGGAAGGTCTGTTTGATAAACCTGAGGCAGGCCCACCATGGCCCTCAGGACACCAGGTCCCACTCTCACTTCCTGACCCCCAGCCCCTCCTCACTGCCTTTAAAATTTTGAGGGAAAATTATTTCCAGCCAGAAGGCCCAGACAATCAATCAAACCAAATACACTGTTAATCAAGCACAAAGACTTTTAAAAGATACAGGTGACTCTTGTTATTTGTGGAAGTTCTATTCTGTGAAGTCACAGCAAACACTGAAATAGCAAATACTGAACCATTGGTCCTAGGGGAAATATAGGGCTAGATTCCTGTGAGCCTCTGGTCTCAGAGGAATCTTTTGGTCTCAGAGGAAATTCACAACATTTTTGTCAACCAATTAATACATAAACTTGCTGTTGGTGTGTTTCTGTTTAAAGACCCTATGTCTTTAATGTATGTTATATCAATATGTATGTTGATTCATTAACATCGAACTCACAGCCAGCAGCACACCTCATGCCTGAAAGAAGCTCATCTAAAGAAGCTCACGTATTTTCTTCATAAGACACATCACAGTCTTCTTGTGCTTAGGAACACTGGACAGCATTTCAGCACTATACTGGGGGGCCGTTTTAAGCCACAAAATTACCAAGAAAAAGCACATAAATGTGAAAAATGAGACACTAAATAGATCATAACGTAGATGCTTATTTACAGTATGAACTGAAACAAAGAGGCAGTGTCACCTCACTGGACCTCAGCGGGGAACAGGTAACTCAAAATGTTTACCCTCTGTGCATGCTTCTGAATGACCATAAAAACCCCGTGAGTATTGATTAGGAGGTCACAAATTTTGCAAAGTTGCAAATACAGAATCCATGAATAATGAGAATCAACTGTATTTTCACAAATATAATTATTCACAAGCTATTTCTAAGAAATCTAAAGGTTGTTTCACCAAACTTATCAAAGTAACCAAAAATAATGGGGGGGGTCTAACACAAAAGAGAAGGAAGTCCTAAAGGTGGCTGGTGAAGAGAAGTACCAAGATGACAGCTTTGTAGCAGACCCAGAGAGAACCAGTCTGCGTTGCAGCAGGATAGTGGAATGCTCCAGGAAGAATGAAAAAAGTAGACCATTATAAGTGCCAAGTAAACAATGACTGTACAAGAAGGAAATATAATCATTGCACAGTATGTTCCTCAACTATTATATTTATGTGGTTATACCAATATAAACATTGAATATTGACTTAACCAAACAGAAAAGAATTAATGAGGAAAAAACATGGAATTCACAAATAAATTCTTCAGTACAAGTAAACAGAGAAATATTTTGAGGGCTCAAAGAAGACTCAGTTTTGAGAATAAGGTTTTTTCTAGAAACTAAAGAATATTGGATAAAATGTCTTCTTAATATTCAGAAGGAAAGTACCTCTAAGAAACATTTATAGGTTGTAATAAGAAGAGATTAATTTGGAAAATATCAGGTAACTCTTTAAGACACCAGATTCAATACAATGCCCCATTTGAAGCAGTAAATTAAAGATTTGATACTACAGATGAAAATAAGGTCAATAAATGATATTAAGGAAAATTAACAAACATTCCATGAGAAAAACAGAGGAAAAGTGGCAAAAATGAGAACAAAAGAAAAAATGGGATGAAACACCATTGAATTTAATCTGTAAATAATAGCCATTGCGAAAGATGACAATTTTGTAGAACGTGAGTCAATAATAAAAAGTAAAATATATAATTCATTGATTTTTCTAAATGACGCATTTAGAATTTGAAATGTAAAGAAATCTATAGGAATCCATAAATTTAAAAAGAGGCTAACTTTAAGACAAAAGATAAAATCGAACTCAGTTTTCTCTGTGATGTGCTAATGTGAAGATAATCCTGGAGAATTTTTTAGGGAAAGGATTGTAACACAAGAACTCTGTGTTCAGCTACGTCATTTTTTAGTGTGAAGATGCCAGAAAGACACCAACAGAAAATTATGATGTATCATGTACCAATCCCAGACAAAATTCTAGAAAGATAGCCCCTCACCTGATTTTATCTATCCTGAACACCAGCATCTTAAGGCTCAACCTATTTTACAAACATATGTTTAACAAATATTTAGTCATGTTCTTTAACTGGAAACTTTATGGAAGGGATAAAGTGATTCATTTAAAATGACTAGGTAGAAAATCAGGGAGGAGGAAAATTTGACATTTAAAAAATTCAGCTGGTAAAATATTGAGGAGTTTTTTTTTTTTTTAATTGAATAATAGTAGTAGGAAGGAGACTATCTCTTCTACAAATTCATGATTTAGGGATAAAAACTGACATTAATCAGTGGGGAAAAAAATAGAAACACAATAAAAAGTCATGTTTACACAAAAAAGTCATAATTGACAAAGTGCAAATCAGTTCAATGGGAGTGGAAGAATTATTCAATATGCTACTTTTGCTTCTATAATATTTGTATGAAATACTCATTTTAGATAATATGTGTCCAGTGCAGTATGAGCTTGTAATAAAAAGGTAATAGAGGACATGTATAAATAGCTAGGTATTTTAGGAAAAATGGGCAATGCAGAAAATCAAGTGCATGTGTCTAGAGGAATGACAATGTTTAGTATATAAAGATTTGCTAAAATCTTCAATATTTATAGATAATAATGGTGATAAAAAGCTGTCCTCTCATTTTAATTTGAATAGTTTTACTGTTTTATGCTGAATTAATATTCCCCACTTGTTTTTGCTACAGCCTATTGTGTTTAAGTAGTTTTCTTATTACTGTTTTACTTTGAATATAAGAAATGCCTCTTAAATTTTATCAAATGTCTCTTTAGCATTTACAGATAAAATCTGTAATCTCTTTTAATTTGTTTTTGTTCCAGATTATGTTGATAGATTTCCACACCTGAAAATATCAGTATCAGTACTAAGATGTCAAATAATGTCAAATAATAGTATCAGTACTAAGAACCTCTCTGGTTTACTTTGGCGTATAGGTTGCTCTTTGTCTAATGAGATTAGGTCTGAGTTCTTTTCTTTTTCATCTTTCTTCTTTAAGAATGAAGGCATCTAAAGCTGTAAATTTTTCTGAGTCAGGTATTCACTGTGTCTCACAGGTTTTAGAAAAAGCATTCTTTTTCTTTCTTTCTAGAGAATATGAAGTGCAATATTTCTTTTTTGACTTGGCATCAGTTTGGTTGGGGACAGTCAAAGAAACTGAACTAGTACTAAAGGAAAGTGAGCCAGATTTAGGGTACCAGCTTTTGAAAATCTGTAGGTCAGTATCTAAATGTTACATTTTAACAATGTAACTTAATTTTAATAAAATTATGAAATTTTAACTTGAAAGATATCCCAGAACTATATAATGCTATAATGCATTAATCCTCTTCTCTAAAAAGAATTCCCAACAAATAGTTTCCAGGCTCTTGTGCCATATATATCTGTGTGTTATATTACAACATACAATGTTTTGTCATGGTGTTTTCCATTTTACGATTCTGTTTTTTGTTTAAACTACTAGAAGCTTGCGGTATTTGGTATTAATTATCTTATTTCTTTGTTAAATTAAGCAGTAACATCTTCCTTATAATTACTACCCTTTAATACTCATTCTGCCTTTTGGAGCCACAATGAAGAAATTCAATTCCTCTTCCACTCAACAGCCTTTCAAATATTTAAACAGTTAGGCACCTTTCTTCCCAAAGACTGTCTTCTGTAGCCCAAACATCCTTATTTAATTCAATCATTTTTTATACAGGGGAATTGTCTTGAGACTTTTGGCCATCCTAATTTCCTTCATCTATACGTATCCTACTTGGTCAAAATTCTAAAAGTGAACTGATGCATACTAAACTAAATATTTCCAGTGATGGCTCAAAGTGAAAGTCCAATGGAATTATTACCCCTTTTTTTAATAGACACTACAAATCATTTAATGCCAATTAAGATTTCATTATCTGGCCAGGCCTGGTGGCTCACACCTGTAATCCCAGCATTTTGGGAGGCCGAGGCAGGTGGATCATTTGAGGTCAGGAGTTTGAGACCAGCCTGGCCAACGTGGTGAAACCCTGTCTCCACTAAAAATACAAAAATTAGCCAGGTATAGTGGCACACACCTGTAGTCCCAGCTACTTGGGAGGCTGAGGCAGGAGAATCGCTTGAACCCAGGAGGCGGAGGTTGCAGTGAGCAGAGATTGCGTCACTGCACTCCAGCCTGGGTGACAGAGCGAGACTCCATCTCAAAAAAAGAAAAAAAAAAATATTTTCTTATCTTTGTGGCTTAAGATTGCAATTGACAAAAACACTCAAGTATTTCTTACAGCAATATCTGAGAAGCCATACACAAGGTAGTCTATGCTATGAACTTTGATTATATTGATGCCTTGGTTCGCTCATATATAAAGTCAAGATAATATTAATACTAACTCATAGAATTTTTAAGACAATGAAATAATTTGATATATGTAAAGCATTTAGAATAGTGGCTGATAAATGCTAAGCCTTCAGTAAATGTTAACTGTTAACATTATTATAATTAATTATTATCTGTTTTGACATCATTCTCCAACATTTTTAAAAGCTAGTCTCCACCATAAAGAGCTTGTGTAGTTGATATATTTACCCTTGAAGGAAAACTTTGAAAAAATCATTTTAATTCGATTGTTAAATCATAAAAATATCAACGAACTATGAAAAACATTTACTTGTAAATGGACAAGCATACTCATTGACTACATGTCACATATGGTTATTCTCAACAAACACGGAATACAGAAACACAAAACACACGAAATGCAACCCAGCCTAAACTGCGTTGTGTCAGTCAAGATCTGCAAAAGAATATTGGAATAGAAAGTGCTTGGAACAGATACTACCTCTGTGGCTGAGGGTGAGTACTCAAGGGAAAAACAAAGTTGAAGAGAGTCTCTCTCCCCAGGGCTGAGATTCAAATCTCACTGGAGAAGATGTGTTTGCAGCTGACCGAAGGTCAGAGATGTCTATGGGGATGTTGGTGGACTGGAGGTGATGAGTAGGAAACTTCTGCTGAGATGCCCATGGTTATCACTGGACCTCTGACAAGCTGCTGGTAGCTGTGCCAGAGAATAAGAAGAAAAGCATCTGGAAAAAGAAGCTCCTTCTTCTTTTATGCCTTGCAGTTTTCCTCCAGCACCCTATACTGCCCAACTTTAACACTGTGTCAGCAGGCAAAGGAGGAATGTTCATAGAGTCCAATTCCATTATTACAAAGCAAGCTCAAAAAAAGGGTAGATTTAGAGCTGACCAGCAATAAATTGATAGATGGAAGAAAGATCTAACCCAATATAGCAATTGTAATGCTCTAAATATTCTAATATTAATAATCAGGTGTTTGAAAATTCTAATGAAATCACTTTACTTTTCTACAGAAAGTAAATACTATAGTGGAAAGTTCCACAGATGGGTAACACTTGATTTAAAAAATATATCTTTGGGTGACTAAAACACCCTGCCTTTCAGAGCTTATGATCTAGTGAGATAGACTCATAAACAGTCAAATACAATATGTTTAGATGAAAGTGTGTTTAAGAAGCTATAAGAATGAGACCTGAACATTAATGACTACATTGAACAGTTAAAGAGATCGATCATACTCTACAGGATTTTGACATGAGCCCTCCTGGAATATCTTACCCTGAAAACTTCAATGTCAAGAAATTCAGATAAATTAGATTAAGTTCAAATAAGAGAGATGGGGATGATTAATGGAAGGGAAACACTGGCTTGTGACGGGAAAGGCTAACAAAAATCTATACAGATTAGCTAAGTGACAAGAGAAGCAGAGAGTTGACAAGCATGAGTTGGATGTAAATTCAAATAAGCTATAATCAAAGAATAGCACAGAAAGTGGAATTTAGTCTAATTCAACAAACTTGATAATGTGGGAAGATGTGGAGCTTGAGTTAGGCCTTTAAGAATGGACATATTAGGCCAGCCGCGGTGGCTCACTCCTGTAATCCCAGCACTTTGGGAGGCCAAGGCAGGCGGATCACAAGGTCAGGAGTTCGAGACCAACCTGGCCAACATTGTGAAACCCCATCTCTACTAAAAATACAAAAATTAGCCAGGCATGGTGGCGGGCACCTGTAGTCCCAGCTACTCGGGAGGCTGAGGCCGGAGAATCGCTTGAACGTGGGAGACAGACGTTGCAGTGAGCCAAGATCGCACCACTGCATTCCAGCTTGGGCGACAGAGGGAGACGCCATCTCAAAAAAAAAAAAAAAAAAAAAAAAGAATGGACATATTTCCAGCAGAAAGAAATATACAACACATGTTGATGGATGGAGAGTATAACAGAAACTTTTTGTTGAGCCATCAATTGAGCTAATGCAGAAGATTGTGTCAAGATACAAGAACATCTTTGCCTGAGAGCAAGACTTTTTTTTTTTTTTGTACCAGAGTAGTGCCAGGCAGAGCGTAGGTGCTAAGAAATGCTGATAGATTAAAAGAGTAATTGAATAAATAGTGAAAGAATGTCAGAGAAAGGAGCTACATTTTGGAGAATCCTAAGTATTGAAGAGGTCTGCATGTTACCTTGTAAGCCATGGGGACTAATTGAAGGATTTTATGCTGTTGCTGTTATTTTTATTTAAGTACACTTCCTAACAGACACAGTACAGAGAAAAGTAATAGCACACCCCATTCAAAGTGATAATTCCAAAATCAGAAACCCTGTATTACTAGCCAAAAGAAAGAAAAATAATTGGTTTTTTTCTTCCTCTTTTTCGCATTTCCAAAATTTACTCTTCATACATTCTGTCACTGCTCTATCAATTAAAGTAATCATCCTTTAAATGTGTGAGACAGTAAACTTGACTCACAGCAAGTGAAGGATGAGAACTCTTTCTTAAGTTAGGTGGATTATTTTCATCTTTAGAACTTCTTAGCCATTTTCTCTTCCTAGGTGACAGGTACTGACTCACCAGTAGCCAGGAACTCTATAAAGATATCATAATTATTTAGGTCCCATTAGGTTTCTCCTCACCTTCTCCCTTATTACAAAGGTCCTTGAAAATAAATTGAATATTTCATCAATGAAACTTAGACTAAGTAGCTTATTTCACTGTTTTTGAATTTTGCATATATGTGTGCATATGTACTGGTGACATACACCAAAGTAAATGTACAAATTTATATGTATTTCCTAAAGTGAAATGAACAGATTTTTGTTCACAATATTATATTGGCAAAGTTTGTAAATTTAACTTTAGATACTCTGACAGCTAGAAACCTGCACCAACATTTTATGATGAATTAGAAGCAAGATCCTGTAAATACATCTAAGGATACTTCTGATTTCACCTTATCCACAGGGAAGTATGCTTTGGAAATTCAGCCAGTTAGTTGAATTATATACTACATTATTTTTACATTATACCTTCTGCACTCATAACTTCTAGAACTAACCATGGGTATTCTGAAGAATAGCTGTGCCAAGAGAGAGAATAATCTCCATAAAACATATTGTCCATACTTGTTCCACATTCTTCTACCACCAGGTTTCTTGATCATCTAGAAAGACCTACCTTTTGAGCAATGACTTGTCAAATCCCTACTCTTTGCAAGGTCCATTTCAAATGCCAGTTCTTTCATGAAGCCATGTTTGATCCCTGTGTCTCACACCACATCCTATTTCCCCTGCTTATAAACTCTCATAGAAGTTCTTATTTCTGATTGACAGTTATCAAATTCTGTCTCAACTTACTTTCATCTGTGTATTTGTCTAATCTCTTATACTTAGATTGAAATTCCTTGAGGTTAGAAGTCATGTTCTACTGATATAATTATTCACAACTCCTAGTATTGCAGCTGACTTACAAATAAGAACTCAATAATTGATTACTCAATTTAATATAGGAAGCCAGTTATAGCAATTGAGAAGGCTCTAGTAGTAGTTATTATTGGCAAGATGTTTGCTAAGAACACATTAAAATATTTCCTGCTTGTGCTAGGGAATTTATTAATATTCTCAAGATTATATTTTAATGAAGTTTGGTGAAGGAAAATAAAAAGAAATACTTTGTGTATTAACCTACTCATATGAAACTAGCTTTATGAATTCAAAGGGATTAGAAAAAAATTGATTACATATATTGTAAAACCCAATGAGTTGTGATTCTTCTATAAATGAAAAAGTTCAAATGAAATTTCAGGAAAGTTATTTGGTCCTCATTTAATCTTCAGTAATAAAAGAAACAGTGTGGATGTATGGCTCTAAGCAATTACTTTAGCAATTCTGATTCCCCATTACATTTTGAGAGAATGTGATTGTGAATGATTAAGTAGGATAAAATTAATAAAAGTGTACCAGATTTTTAAATAAACAATATGAAATATTTATTTGCACTAAACATTCAAAACCATCATTTCATTTTTCTAGAAGGTCAGATACCTGCCGTAAGCCACTGGTTATGCTTCCAAGCAACAAAAACCTCAGCATTTCCTTGGTTGAGTTTCATCCTAGATAGTGCCCTAAACATCTAATTTACTATCATTTTTGTTTTCAGTTACCTAAGAACCAAATTGTCATACTAAACTGTTAAAGTGAGCGTTTCAAAAGTTCTCTAAAATAGATCATCCCATAAGGATCACAGTACCACCCTCAGTTTATGAGGGAGAAACGGGGTGTGGGGCAGGGATTTTTCTTAACTGAAAAATCAATTCTTCTGGTCAATACAGTTCTAGGATACATAAAATACCTTAAAAAACTGAATATGACTCCTCACAATGCCATCTTTTGGTGGGTGATTTCAAATAGAGGTTCACTCAGAAAGAAAAAGGGGATTTTTATGAAAGATAGAATCTGGAAAGAGAGAAAAGGAGACCCTCCCCCACCAAAAAAGGACTGAGAAGGGTGGCAGGAACACTGGGGAAACAATAGCTGCCACTAATCAGACTTGCCCTGGTGTGATCTTTGAATCTCTTTGAATATCTTTCTCTTTCTTGGAAATCCAGCTTGATTTTATAGCTGATGACCTGACCCAACTACTGCCATGACATTTCTGCTAAAAGCCCAAACCATTAAGACAAAAGCAGTCTTGATATGATTACCAAGACAGGTCTGTTTGTGCATTTCATTTTATTTTTAACTTTGACAGGTAAAATTGAGTTTATGATGGCAGGCAGTGGAACTTGAGAATCAAACAATTCAGAATACTTAGCTATAACTGGTTCTTGTAAATACATCTTAGCAGTCAGGACTGAACAAAAAATAAGCAGGCTGGACGAGATAATTTAAGCAGCAACTGAAAAAAAAATGAATTTTCTTTTCTTGTGTACTTTTACATTTCCAGAAGGCTTTCAATCATTGAAGTATTTACTGAAGGTATAAGACATATAAGTGGAAATCATTACTGTCATCTCTATTAATAACACCTTTATAATTGATCACTATGTCATATTTTTTCTTGCAATGAAATTCTGCTATCTGAGATTATAGCATAAAAAGGAGTCTCTGAAAAAAATTATAAAAACAATTTAGTCACATATTTCCTTTGTGAGTTTATTTGGTTACATCCGAAAATACTGAGAACTTCTATTCTATGAAGATGATTGTCCCCTCAATCAATAACTACTGAATGTATCAAATATGTCTAGCACTATTTCTGCTACACAGTAAATACTCACATATATTTATTGGAATTAGCAACCATTCCCTTTTCTTTGCATCTTCTCCACCTGTTGTTGTTTTTTGATTTTTTTTTAACAAAAGTCATTCTGACTGGTGTGAGATTATGGTTTTGATTTGCATTTCTCTAATGATTAGTGATGATGACCATTTATTCGTATGCTTGTTGTTAGCCTGTATGTCATCTTTTAAGAAGTGTCTGTTCATGTCTTTTGACTTCTTTTTAGTGGGGTTATTTGGTTTTTTGCTTGATGATTTAAGTTTCTTACAGATTCTGAATATTAGACCTTTGTCAGATGCACAGTTTGTGAATATATTCCCCCATGCTGCAGGCTGTCTGTTTACTTCCTTCATAGTTTTGCTGTGCAGAAGTTCTTGAGTTTAATTAGGTCCTACTTGTCAATTTTTGATTCTGTTGCAATTGCTTTTGAAAATGTAGCCAATATCAAGTAGGGTGTTTGTTAGGTTTTCTTCTAAGATTTTCATATTTTGCGGTCTTACATTTAAATATTCAATCCATCAGCTGGGCGCGGTGGCTCACACCTGTAATCCCAGCACTTTGGGAGGCCGAGGAGGGTGGATCATGAGGTCAGGAGATTGAAACCATCCTGGCTAACACAGTGAAACCCCGTCTCTACTGAAAAATGCAAAAAATTAGCTGGGTGTGGTGGTGGACGCCTGTAGTCCCAGCTACTCAGGAGGCTGAGGCAGGAGAATGGCGTGAACCCGGGAGGCAGAGCCAAGATTGCACCACTGCACTCCAGCCTGGGCGACAGAGTGAAGACTCTGTCTCAAAAAAAAAAAAAATTCAATCCATCTTGAGTCAATTTTTGTACATGGTGAAAGGTCAGGATCTAGCTTTATTCTTCTGCATATCAGCCAGCTATCACAGCACTATTGACTAGGGAGTCCTTTCCTTATTGCTTAGTTTTGTTGAATTTTTCAAAGATTAGATGGCTGTAGGTGTATGACTTTATTTCTGGGTTCTCTGTCTTGTTCCGTTGGTCTATTGTCTATTTTTGTGCCAGGACCATGCTTTTTGGTTACTGTAGCCTTGTAGTATAGTTTGAAGTTGGGTAATGTGATGCCTCTTGCTTTGTTCTTTTTGCTTAGGATTGCTTTGGCTATTCAGGCTCTTTTGTTGTTGCTGTTGTTGTTCCTTATGAATTTTCAATAGTTTCTTCTAGTTCTTTAAAAAACAGTGTTGGTAGTTTGATAGGAATAGCATTGCATCTATAAATCGCATGGGGGAAGCATGGCCATTTTAATGATGCTCATTCTTCCAATCCATGAACAAGAAGTGTTTTTCTGTATTTTATGTTGTGATTTCTTTGAGCAGTGTTTTGTAGTTCTCCTTGTAGAGATCTTTCACATCCTTGGTTAAATTGATTCCTAGGTATTTTATTTTTGTCTGTGACTAGCATGTATGTGATTGCAGTCTTGATTTGGCTCTCAGTTTAAATGTTATTGGTATATAGAAATGCTACAGATTTTTGTGTATTATTTTTCTTTGCCGGGTTTTGGTGTTAGGATGATGCTGGCTTCATGGAGTGAGTTAGAGAGAAATCTCTCCACCTTGATTTTTTTGGAATAGTTTCAGTAGGATTGGTAACAACTCTTCTTTATTTGTCTGGTAGAATTCAGCTGTGAATACAAATGATCATGAGCTTTTATTGGTTGATAGGTTTTTGTATTACAGATCCCATTTCAGAACTTTTTATTGGTCTGTTCAGGTTTTCAGTTTTTTCCTGGTTCAATTATGAGAGGTTGTGTGTTTCAAGGAATTTATCCATTTTCTCTAGATTTCCTATTTTGTGTACATAGGGGTCTTCATAATAGTTTCTGAGGATCTTTTGTATTTCTGTGGGATTGTAATTTTATCTTTGTCACCTCTAATTGTGCTTGTTTAGATCTCTTTTTATTTGTTAATCTAGTTAACAGTTTGTGGATCTTGTTTATTTATTTAGAGAGCCAACTTTTGGTTTTATTGATCTTTTGTGTAGATTTTCACATCTTGGCTTCATTCAGTTCTGCTCCACTTTTGGCTATTTTTTTTTCTTCTGCTAACTTTGGGGTTAATTCGCTCTCGTTTTCCTAATTCCTCCAGGTACTGTATTAGATTGTTAATTTGGGAGTTTTCTAATTTCTTTGTTTAGTAGTTTAGTGGAAAGTCTTGGGAGATGGGCGCCTGTATATATATATGTGTGTGTGTGTGTGTGGTGTGTGTGTGTGTATCTCACCCTAATGGAATATTGTTCATCCTTAAAAAGGAATGAAATTCTGATACATACTACATGGATGAACTTTGAAAATGTGCTAAGTAAAATAAGCCAAACACAAAAGAACAAATATTGTGTGACTGTGATTGTACAATTTGTATTTGTATTAATGACAGTCTGGAGAGGCAGGAATGGAAAGTTATTGTTTAATGAGTACAAAGTTTCTGTTTAGGTTGATGATAAGGTTGTTGAAATGGATACTGACAATGCACAATTTTGTGAATGTACTTAATGCCATTGAATCATAAACTTTAAAATGATTAGGATAGTAAATTTGGAGTTATGTATGTTTTGCCACAATAAAAAGAAAATGAATAAGTAAACTTTTTTTTTAATTACTCCCCTGTGGTACAGTTACTCCATTCATCATCACATTAAGACTTCTTCCAGGTTGGGGAGTGTTGCGTGGTGTTGTGAAAACGACCCCACTTGTGAAATCAGGAAACTTTCCCTTAAATCTCAGTAATGTCACCTAGTAGGAATGCAAATTTGAGCAAGTCCCTTAGGTCTGTTGCACCTTAGTTTCTTCAGGTTATGCTGAGTTGTTTTGATGACTGTATTTAAAATTCATATAAAGTGCTTCATAAATTCAAACAACAAGGCAAGTGGATGGAGGTGACTTTTTAAAATATATTCCTTTAGGGAGCTTAGTCATAATACTCTTATCACTGAAATGCATTTACTAATTCATATTTAAATATACTAAAATATTAAGGTATTGTTGGTAAGACAGCCACAGTTATTTTTCTAATTTTTCTCTATTTAAAGTATTGAATCCATAGTTTTTAGAATTAAAAAAATGCTGAATTTCCAAGGAACTACATTTCTGTTTATCATTTCTATAATGAATGGGTTACTAAACCTTTCCATTTATCTTATTTCAATACCTTTTGTTCATTATGTAGCCTCATTGTACATACCTTAGGAAGAAGGGATAATAATATTACCTCAGAAAGAAAGGACAACTATATGATATCTTGTCTGAGATGAAAAACTGTGGTCTTCATTCATACCTAATTAAGTTTTAAAGTATTTATTTTGCTACCTGTTCTCATCTTCATTCCAAACCACACAAACCATTATCAGTCTCTACATTGTCAAACATGACAATGACATATCAAATTGAACATTATTTTGGAAGGTCCTTTGGATACATAATTACATTGAAAAATAAATATTTTAAAAGTAACAAATTTTATGCTATAACATCATAAGTTAATAGTAAAACTAATGTCATTGAAACAAATGCCAACTAATTTTTTTGTTTCCCTCTTTAGCGGTTATGTCTTTGACTATGATTACTACAGAGATGATTTCTACAACCGGTATGTGAATTTTTCATCCTTGTTTTCCTAAGATTTAAGTTACCTTTTAACCATTTTGTACATTTTATTCATGGGTGATCTTGATTATGGTATTTAAAACAATATTTTATAGTTAAAAATAAAATACTAAATCCCAACAAATCCCAACAAAATATACAGATTTTTCTATTTTCATTATACTTACTTGAGTACAGTGGATCTTGGAATTTTAGGACTTTGGAGGTGCTCAAACCTAAGATTTGGTGTCTAATATTTAGATAAAATCCTAAAGATTTAATTAACAATATCATTTTCCAAGTCATTTGTTGATTTAGAATCCTTCAAGATCGAGTTTGAAAACTCAGAAAAATAACTGCGACCTTCTAAATACATAATAAAACACTGAAAATGTTATATTGGGTAGAGTCCATAAAATTTACAGATCGTTCCTGCTTCACAGGACAATAGGAGGCCATAAAGGTGATGATGCAAGATGAAACCATGCAATGAGGAAGAAACAGGATTGTCTCATGACCTTAAACATGTTTGTCAAAACATTAAAAACTTTTATTCTCTTCTTTATAAATTAATAGGAAACTATAGTAAAGCTAATTGTTATTTAGTGTACTATAATTTAAAACAATAAAAATATTAAGAATTAAGGTGTTTTAGTTCTTTGTAAAGAACACTTATCAAAAGGAGTTGAAACAGTGCAGGCCTTCTCATTTCCTAACTCGGGACAGGATATGGAGTAGGCATCTGTTTTATGCCTTGTTGGATACTCCTTTCTAAAGCTGAATTAGCTTTGACATTCTATCAGTGTTGTGACCTATCTCTGAGAGTTCTTTCAATGTGTGATTCTCTTGCCAGGGTCACTTCCTCTTCATAGCTTTATATGTTTCATCACATCACATCCACTTTCCTCACTTATGTCGATAAGTTTGCCTTTACTAAGTTCCTCTGACTCCATACCTAGAGTCTCTTGAGTGGAGAAGTATTAACATCCCTGTAGTGAACTATTTCTTCTGTAATTTCATTTACATTTAATTTGAGTTTCACTTCTAGTATTACCACTCTTAGATTCTTTGCTGCATTTTCATCTTTGTTGATCAGTTCTTTCTTTCGATTATTCAATTTTGTAAAATGCCACATATTTTATAACTGAGATAAGGAAGCATTACAATTAATTATCTGAAACAAGCGAGTAAAGTGAATAATCAATGAACAGCAAAAAAATCATTGACAGACTTTGAAAGAAGGAATGTGATTAGTGATCATTGTTATTATCATGCACATTTATTATTTATGTATTTATTTGTGGAAAAGCTATAAGCAAAGTTTGGACTTTATTAAATTACTTACCATTTATATGTTGTAGTAACTAAAATTTGTGTTGTCGGAGAACTGGTGTTATTTAACTAATATTGGTAACTCTGATATGCATACATTGGTAATAATGCATGCATATCAGAGATGAGGATCAACTATAGATAGATTATTGGATCAAAAAATGTGGTAAATATATTTTAAGCCTTTAAGTATTATGCAAACAACAAAAAAACCCTTAGGTACTGTATAAAAATGCAAACTTAGAAAAAAGTTTTCAATAGATGTTTCAAAGAGGAAGAAACTGTGATCCTTTAAAGAGTCTTATTCTCTCTGCTCCAGCCTCTAGAGCCCTTTGTAAGTTCCACAAGAAGTTCTTCCTGCCTCAGGTCCTTTCTCTGTGTTGTTCCATCTCCTCATACCTCCCTCCACCATCTGGTTCACTTGACTCCTCATCTTTCAGATCTCAGCACGAACATCCCTCACAGATTAAATTAGGTTCCTCTGTTCCCTTCTCTCAGCACCCAGCACTGTTACTTCACAGCACCTCTCCTAATTTATATTGCTATATTTCTTTTCTGCAGTGTTTGATTCATGTCTGTCTGCCTTCCCCCGCCTAATGAGGTAACATATTATCAGTTTTGCTTATCTTTGTATCCTTGGGGACTATCAGTAAACCATAAACATAGTGGATACTCTGTGTTATTAATTCATCTCCTTAGATTTAGAGAGACAGCCATTTTTCCAAGGTCACCCAGCTAATTAGTAACAGAACTATGATCATAATCTAGGTATCCAATTTAGATTCAATAACCAACAACGTGAATATGCACAACGGGGTGGGTAACATCAGCCTATGGAGCTATGCCGATTCCTTCCTGGGAATCAGGCCCACAGCTGTAACTGCATTGCTGCTATGCTCACACTACTGAATTAAGCACCTTATTTCACTAGTTATCCTTTTCTGACAAAAAATCATCTTTAAGAATGATTTTCTCAAAACATTTTATAATTTCTATAAAATATATTTATTTTAAATAGTAAGAAGCTTATAATAACTTATTCTAAACGTGATGTAAACATCTGGCAACATTAAAATAATCCCATTTACTATTAAGGAAGGATATCTAGACTGTTTTTATACTGTTTGAAAATGTTAGTTTTTGATAAGTTTAAAGATATTTCATACTATAGCTTTTTTTCACTTGCTACGAATAAAGTACGTTGTCTTATACTCTGTCTATATAAAACCATTTTAGCATCTTTTATTTTCTATCATGTGACTTCCTTACACATTTAAAGAATTTCCACCTAACATGGAGTTTTATCGACATGGTAGGAGACCCAAGTTCTGGCTGTTACTGGGAAGGGGTCCCAATTCAGACCATAAGAAAGAGTTCTTGCATCTTGCAAGAATTAATTCAGGGCGAGTCCACGGCGCAAAGCAAAAGCAAGTTTATTAAGAAGGAAAGGTGGTGAAACTATAGCTGCTCTATAGACAGAGTAGGCTATTCCCAAAAGTAAGAGGAAGTACTGCCCTAGGTACAATGCTTGTTTATCCATAGGATAACAACAACAACAATAAAAACCATGGGGAGGTGTGCTCTACCACAAGGTTTGTGATAAAGGATTAATTTTTCTAATTACTATATTTTGCAAGACTCGATATTACCTTTAAAGCAAAATTAGTAATGCTTTTGTTCTCAAGATATGGAAATATCAGGACATTCATGGGCCTGGGTCTGTTTAGTAAACATTATTAATCTGTTCCCTTAACCATAAACTTCTAGAAGCTAGGAATACCTAATCTCCTGGAAATGCAGCCCAGCAAGTCCCAGCCTCGTTCTTCCTAGCCCTCACTCAAGATGGAGTCGCTCTGGTTTGAATACCTCTGACATGGTAACTAGCCTTATAACTTTAGGCAAGTCAGGTTTACAGTTTTCTCATCTTTAAAAGGAAGCCTGGATTTGCATTTTATTTATTTAGAAATGATAGCTCAATAAAATCATTAGATAGGTGATAGATGGATGGAGATAGATAGATATAGATAGACAGATAGATAGATAGACAGATGGATGTAGATAGATGGATGGATGATATATCCATCTTACTTGCCAAAGAACAAGGGCCTTAAATAGTCAAATAATTAGAGAGGCTGTTGCTTTCAGGTGACTCTCTACAAGAACTTAGCTTCAGTATGAACAACTTTCAAAATCATTTATTTGTTTTGTGTGCAATTTGTTTGGCATGTAAGTGTGCAGTAGATCAGTATGGTTATATTGTTAACAGACTGTCTGAGCAGTCTGTGCTCGCATTAGTTTATTTTCCATTTTTGGCACTTGGCTAAGAAAGACATAA
Organism: Trachypithecus francoisi; assembly: GCF_009764315.1. Classification (NCBI taxonomy): domain Eukaryota; kingdom Metazoa; phylum Chordata; class Mammalia; order Primates; family Cercopithecidae; genus Trachypithecus; species Trachypithecus francoisi. Next base: position 40,563,371 of record NW_022681472.1, read on the forward strand.
GCATCTGCCACTAGTGGATATACTCAAGAGTTCCCTATAAACATAGAATACCATGAAATGAAAACAGAATGGCGAGGCTGGACAAGATACATAGCTTACAGAGTCACTACTAATCCATAGTCATTTCTCATAAGTTACAGTCTTCTTGCATTTGTGTGTGTGTGTGTGTGTGGTGTGTGTGTGTGTGTGTGTGTTCTCTCTTTTTTAGTAGAGGTGCAAACTTGGGCAAGTTAGTTAATATCACAAAATCTGTTATGTCCTCTGGTAGGTAAGCATGAAATTAATTCCTAACTGATGAAATCATTTTACGAATTAAATGAGATAACATATTATAATGGTCAGCATTATGCCTGGTATGTTTTTAGTGCTTAATCAATATTAGCTAGTATTAACAGTAACCATTAACAATAATGGGGCCAGGCGCGGTGGCTCACGCTTAATCCCAGCACTTTGGGAGGCTGAGGCAGACGGATCACCTGCAGTCAGGAGTTTGAGACCAGCCTGGTCAACATGGTGAAACCCCGTCTCTACTAAAAATACAAAAATTAGCCAGGTGTGGTGGTGGGTGCCTGTAATCCAAGCTACTCGGGAGGCTGAGGTAGGAGAATTGCTTGAACCCAGGAGGCGGAGGTTTGCAGTGAGCCAAGATTGTGCCACCGCACTCCAACCTGGGCGACAGAGCGAAATTCTGTCTTTAAAAAAAAAAAAAGAAAGAAAAGAAAAGAAAGAAAGAAAAAGAAAAAAACAATAATGGTAGATGTATTTCTCATATTGACATTCATATAGCAGTGTCCGTATAACTGAGAAACAAACTGGTTGGTCAGTTTTTCTTCCATAGTAGCTTATTTGGGACTTCTCTGGATTATTCTGTTTTCCCAGTTTTCCCTCTCCTACTCCCCCAAAGCATTCCAACTGCAGCTGATCACACTTACTTGCAGAGAGCGCTCAGCTGTTTCTGTTAACTTCATGCTGCTTGTTTAGGTCACAAAAACAGAAATTCCACTACTTTTCAGAAATTGCTGTAGAAAAAGAGTCTACCAGAGCTGAAACTATGCATAGGAGATTCTGTTCAGATGGTGCTGCTGTGTCTGAGTCCACAAGGAGAACCTGTGGTGCTGACAACCAAATCTCTGAGACGGGGATATGGACTGACAGGTGCTGGAGTCTTTGAGGGAACGTGGAGTGGCTGTTCTCCAAGTGTTGCAAAATTACTCAGACTGGATTCTGCTGCTGCTACTGGAATGAATTGTTGTTGTCAGGGTGAAGAAACTAGATTGGGGGAATGCCGAAAAGAGCAGGAAGCCAAAACAAATAAAAACCAAAACAAGGAGCAAGTCCCTTTTTCTTGCTCCAGTCTTGCAGTCTTTCTTAGGTCCTTTATTGGCTGAACCCAGCAGAGAGCTAGCTTCCCAAAACCAACCCTAACCCTAACCCTCACCTCCAGAAGTGTGGTTTTCAGAGTTCCAACCTTATCTGTGGCAAAGGGTAGGTCTGAAACCAAAAAATAATAGCTTAATAACTGACATATGTCCACATTATATTGTCATTCTATTTCTGCCAGGTTTGGAGACTCTAATGTGACTGAGGGTTTCCAACCCTTAGATAGTTTTACCTTAGAAAACTTTACAAAATATACCACCTTACTGTGATTCATTGACCTGTCTATTCATGGTTTCAGAGATCATTAACAGTATCATTAAAGAGTAGAGTGGTTTTTCTAAATTCTTATCTTTCTCTTTTACACAAAGCATTGCCCAAAAATTTACAGCACTGAATGGCATTTTCTTTTAAAGGTCCATGTATGACTCTGAATGTAGGACATTGTATGTTAATACATTAAACATAAGTATTTATACTCTAACAAGTCAAGTAAAAGGAGATGTATATCTAAAATTATATTTAATCTCCCTAGGGAAGGGTTTTAACTTCTGCAATGCTGGCTATCTAAATCCAACCTCTCTTTTCAATAACATTAGGAAGAGCACTGATCAGTTTATAGTTTCCAGTGATAAGCAGACTTTTATTAACAGAGAAAAAACAAATGCCACAGGTGTTTTACCTTTATAAAAAACATGTATACATTTTAAATGTTCTAAAATAGGCATTGTTCAGTTCTGGAACCATTTTGACTTTGTGTTAATTGATCCAAGAAGCTACTAGATTTGCAGTTAATGAAAGAACACTAAGTCAAGTTACAGTTGTTTCAGATCATTGATTAGAAAGCACAATATATATTCATGAATATTGGAAAACATTAACAAGAAACAATGTCTGTTTTGTTATACTAATTTGAATTATCCTCTGGTAGTATGGTATTCCATTTGAAATGTTTGAAAATAACAGCATGGTACACTTGACCAATGGTATTATTTGGAGTTAGAAGATATGAATTTCAAGACTAGATGCACATGTGTTCACTGGTTAAGCTTGGAAAAGTCACCTTTTTGCCAGTTTCCTTCATGGGCAAAATGGCTTAACACTACTGACTTTACAGAATTATAAGACTTAAATTGAGAAAGTCATTTTAGTGGCTTATAACCCCACAACAACCTTTTGAATTTGTTAACTTTTTAATTACACAAAGCTGTATACAAAATGTTACGAAGATTATATTAGAATCAAAATATTGCAAAAGAGATCATTCAAGATTGCAAACAACTTGCTTTTAAAAGCATGTTCCAGAAGTATTTCCATGTGATCTAAGGAGAAAACTTCACAGAAAACCTTGGAAAATTTAATAACAAAAAAGAGCAATGAAATTTACTCATTAATTGGTCTCAGGTGAAGTGTGTCTTTTAAAATAATTTTCTGATTCAATTGTAACAAAGACTTATTTGAAGTCAGAGTAGAAATTATAGGCAGAGTTTATGAATTCTGAGTAGTTTAAACAGTACAGGGAACAGATATACTACCAGCCTATAAGAATTATTTGTATAGATTTCAAATGTATCCCTTCTTAGAAATGAAAAGGCACCTTACTTTGGTTTTATAGACATCTGTCAAAGTGAAGCATAATGAAAAGGAAGTCTGGAGGTTGAATCAAGACATGGAACTAGATCTTCTCTGGTCGTCTTGTTATTGGTCTTTGTAGATCTACTGAAAGGTCCTGGTGAGAATATGGCCCTAAATTTGTTCTCAGGTTTTGCCTCTGGGCAGCCCAGAAAATTTAGCCCCCTGGGGAAGACCAAATATTTTTGTTAGCATCAACTACTTAGTAACTATAAGTTTTGATTCATGAGTAGGGAAAAGGAAGAATTGTTTTCATGAGGGCAATTTAGAAACAGGTAAATACCAGGAAACGTTTAAAGTTACTACTAATCTAAAATGAAAATTTAATATTCAGTAGTAAAATACTACACATATATTACATTTCCAGTTTCTTTTCTTGTGTTTGAAACCACGTTTGTTGACACGAAAATGTAAGTATCAAGTCAGAAGTTTAGCCATCAAGTAATGATTTATTAGAATGTGGTGTGTCTATCTGAGAAAATGCACCACAGCCATTAAAATAAACATTAAGAAGACCATTTAACATGCCTGAGAAATGTTTTTAATATAAACCAAAGAGAACGAGCTAGAATACATGACTGTACATATATTATGTTTTCAATTATGTGAAAAATATGGAAGCTTATAGAAAAAAGATTAAAGGATTATAGTAGTTGTTCTGAGGTCTGAGACTGAGAGTTTTATAGTTTTTTTATGTACTTTTTTTCCAAAATGTTACTTTATTATTTTTAAAGCTTAATAATAACAAGCTCTTTATTTTAAAAGACAATTAAAATTATGTTTGTTTGCTGTGTTAATATGCCTTTGTCCAAAAGGCACTTAGTTTTAAAATTGCCTCTGTCCAAAAACAATTACTGTTTAAGAGCAGTGGATGAAATTAAATGTCCTTATTCTTCCTAGAGAAAAGTTATGTCTATTTTATCACATAAACTAATATTAAAATTAATATTACCAGTTTTTAGCTTGTGCTAGGTAATAAAGTTACATATGTCAGATATTATTTAAAGCATTAAAAGGCAAAATAAGAAAAGGGTACCCAGAAAATAGAAACATTTATTAAATGAAGAAATTAAATTCTCAAATTTTCTTCATGAATTGGTTTTATTAAAATTGGACTGAATTTTTAAAATTTATTACTTGACAGCAGGTGTTTTAGAGTTTTCACTGTAAAATAGACCTTGAGGAAAGAAGAATTATTATATGTTTGGCTTCATTATAAACCATTATCTATTTGATGAGTAAGTATTTGGGAGAAAATTATCCTTACCAAGAAATACTAGGGAAAATTAAGGACTATTAAAGAAAAGGAGAGGAAATATAACTCCAAAAGGGTAAGGAACAAGAAAAACAAGAGGAAGGAAAAAAATTAAAGCTTTTAATTAGCCTGGAGATTTAGATTCCATTTAATTCTGCTGGACTGCCATTTCTGCTGTCAGTCTATAATCTTAAATGAACTAGTTCCTTAGTCTCAATACTATTTGCCAATCTAATATTTGATAAAGGTAAAATTTCTTTGATTTACTGTGGACAGAATTCTGATGAGAACGCCTTTCTTGGCCTGCCTTTCACCTACTTCCCTCTGCATTTTGAAGAACCCCTGTATCCCATCTTGCAATCCCAGAAAGTCTTCCCCTCTTTCTATCCTTGTCTTGTTATGTTTTTGTACATTAGGACAACATCCAGTCTTCCTTCATTTCTAATTAACTCAAGAGTGCGCGATGAAAACTAAGAAAGATTTCAACTCCATTAAAAGTTGTAAAATTAAAAATTATGCCCTCATGTTAGCCCACGTTACTGGTGGAGGATGTCCAGGTTCTTGAACAAATAATTGGGCAAAACACATAAACAAAGGAAGGAAAGAATGAAGTAACAAAAGTAGAGATTTATGGAAAATGAAAGTACACTCCACAGGGTGGGAGCCAACCGAAAGTAAGGGCTCAAGAGTCTGGTGACAGAATTTTCTGGGGTTTACATACCCTCTACAGGTTTCCCCATGGGTTGCTTGGAGTATACCCTACGTAAATTAAGTAGTGGCCTATGGTCAGTCTGATTGGTTGTGTAAGGGGACCAATCAGAGGCTGAAGTTACAAATTTATACCCTATGCAAATGAAGACTTTGCCCAGGACCAGCCTGACTGGTTGTGGAAGGGGACCGATCAGAGGTACTTTCAAATTTTCATCAGCCATGCAGCAAAAGGTGGCGGGATGAGGAGGGGTGCAAAGGGAGTAGCCTCTGGTCCTTTTGTTACTTGGGCATGGAAAGTTGGGGTTTTACTTTTTGTTTAGTTCTAGGAAGTCAGCATGAAACAGCCTTAGGTTCCCTGCCTCCAGACCCTATTCTCCTGCCTCACCCATTCCCAATTTTGTTTTGTGAATGACCTATCACATTAAAATATTTAAGTCCTGATGCTGCCCAACTTTCCATCAAAGTTTTACCAAAGAATCGGTAAAACGTTATTTGATTCCTTGGTGAAAGTCATCCAGCCAGGCTTGGTGGCTCATGCCTATAATCCCAGTACTTTAGGAGCCCAAGTTGAGCAGATCACTTCAGTCCAAGAGTTCGAGAGCAGCCTGGGCAATATGGCTAAATGCTATCTCTACAAAAAATACAAAAATATTTAGCTGGGCGCAGTGGCATGCAGTAGTCCCAACTACTTGGGAGGCTGAGGTGGGAGAATTGCTTGAGCCCAGGAGGCAGAGGCTGTAGTGAGATCATACCACTGGACTCCAGCCTGGGTGACAGACACTCTGTCTCAAAAAAACAAAAGAGAGAGAAAAGAAAAATAGTCATTTTCCTTTGAAGTAGCTCACCAAAATATTCAGAGAACCGGCCACTCACCATAGGAATTTATACCAAAGGAAAGTTGTTTAGTAATATACTACATATATTACTAAAATGTATGCCCCATACTAAAAGCAAATCACAAATACAGTGAGCAAGTATGGCTGTTTCTCAGCATAAGATAAGGCCATGCCACCGTTAGAGGTTTGGTAATCCTTGGCTGGGAGAAGCAATAGAAATATCGATAAACATTTTTCTTCCCTATAAACATAGTATTAAATTACATTGCAATTAAAGTAGCAGTGAATGTAGTGAACTTTACTTGGCCTGTATTTTTACTATAGCACTCCTACATCATTATATATTTCTATTGTGTTTTAGAGATTTTCTTAACCCAATTTATAGATTGGCTTGTTTAATGAACCTGTAAAACTGCACATTGGTGTCCTACGGAAATGGTCCTGCTAAAAGAGCTTGCCTTTCATTTCAAGCAGCAACTTCTACTCTAGAAGAGATCAGTCAATTGCCATATTTTCTTTTCGCTCAATAGTTTTGGGTGTTATAGCTCATGCAAAGTGCCTTTGTATTTTGGTTCACTGACTTAAGGTGCTCTGTGAATTCAACTTATAAATAACTAATGTAGACCTTGTTTTATGATTGAAATGAGGGGCAGGTCTAGCTGACCCTTTTGATTCTCAAGCCCCTAGTGGTATAGATGATATTCATAACCCTTTTCAGCCTCATCCTGCCTGTGCTCTTTGAAGTAAACTATTATGTGTTGACATCCATGACCTGTTCTTTGCTAGCTGTTCTTCAGCTCTAATGGGCTTTGCTTATTCACAGAAGATGGCACCTCTCTTGAACTCTGTCTCATTTCATTTCTTTTCCTTTGCAGATATCTCTTAGTTTTTCCCCAGCATGTTCTAAATCATTTTTGAATACCCTAAGTCTCTAATGTAGGAGATATTCTTAGTACTAAGGAATTCTGCTTTAAATTTGGTTTAATAGTGCTTTTTGCGCTTCCCCCACCCCATAGTATAATAGTTTTAAATGTCTCTAAGTAAATATTTGGAAACCAGTCTATCTTAACTTTTATTATATTTCATATATTATTTCCTAAAAAGAGATTATCACATTTTCATCTGTACGTATAAACAAGATGTAATTTTGTCAATTAACCTATTATAGAAGTTTTTTTTATTTTCTTTCCATTCTAGTTTCTCATTTCTGACTTTCATATTAGATTGTTTTTATTGACTGTTTTAAAGTAATTATACAAATGTAATCCAATATTTTATTCTGTCACAATAAAATATGTAACAATTATAATTCTAAGTCAATAATGCTATTTTCTTTATAGTGAATAATGTACTTACATGTCTGGTTCACTGGAAAATAGTCATGAAAAAGTAAATGTATCCCAGTATTTTTTCATTGACCTTTTAGGTTACTCAAATGTACTGTCATATAAAAATTTGTTGTATATGTGGATGCAGTATAAATAATACAAAGCTTTTGAATCTATGAATTACATATTTTTATAAATGAGCTAACCCTTGTACTTTGTTTAATGGAAATTCACTGATTGTGGTGAATATCATTTTTCACTTTTCAGCAAAGGTTTCAAGTTTTATGGATTTTTGGTTAAATATGCTTGTAATATCTAACTATAAAAATATCTCTAGTCTCAATTTGCACATCTAGCAAATGGTCAGAATAATTAAAAGATATCTTGATAAATACTTCCCACCATAAGTAGTCAACAAAGTTTTGTCCTCATGCTAGCTCCACGTCATTCAAACTGTCTCCTTTTGTCTGCAATCAGAGAAGCCTTTTGTTACTGAAAAGATTCTTAGAGTGAGCTGAAGCACCATATTGATTTGTCTCTCATAGCTGTTTTCTTTAAGCTGGTTTTACTTTTTATCTTGCTGGGCTGTTGACTGTTTGAACAATAATTTTATTTCTTTGTTCCCATTCTGCAAGATCTTTTCCTCTTTTAAACTAATGTGCTAATAAGTGTTTGACATGTAAGAGGAATATTTCTGTTCATAAGAAGTGCAAATCTGTTTTATCAAGCAAAGAAGTATATTTAGGGATGAAGATCAGCATAATTTCAACAAATTGCATGGTACTGTTGGAGCAAAGCTCCTAGTCCTTTCATACCTTACAAATGAGTTCCTCTTGGAGGTCACACTCTAAAGTCCAGAAAGCATAGACTATATTAGCATCCTATTTTCTTAGTGAAAATTAAATCTGCCAATAAATACCTGCATCTGAATATTAGAGAACAACAGCAGAAAGAAAACATTTATTGAAATTTTCTACCAGGCTATTCTGTTAATCGTTTCACATATTTGATAGAATTCTTGGGCATCAAACCAACTCTCAGTCCCATTTGTGTTTTGTAAAGGTTATTTGATTACCACGGGCGTGTGCCTCCACCTCCCCGTGCAGTAATTCCACTGAAGCGTCCCAGAGTGGCAGTCACAACGACTCGCAGGGGGAAAGGAGTCTTTTCCATGAAAGGTGGATCAAGATCTACTGCCAGTGGGTCAACAGGCTCTAAATGTAAGTAAGGTCCTTCATTTTATTTCTCCTTAAAGAAGGGGGTGGTTAACTATCATTGCATGAATGCCTATATTCAATAAATTAACCAGATAGTTATGAACGGCCTGCTATGTATAAAGTATTAGAAAATCATAAAATGGATAAGAAATGGTCTCTGCTTTCCACCATACTGTGTTGCAGTAGGGGAGACAAACACAAACATGTCTAACAAAAACCCAGGACCAATTTGAAAAGTATTTTATCAGAGCAAATAACACTGTGCTCTCAGCTTAGCTTGTGACATATTAAAGTCCTGAAACATAATATGTTGCTTTTAATGAAGAAATCATTTTACTTCCAAAGGGAGTGCATAAACTGTCTTTTCAGAGAAGCAATATACAAAATTAGTTCATGGTTTGAATATTTGATTCAATTAAGAGAGGCAAACTATAGAAATGTTAAAAGTATAATTTACCATACAGTGATAAATTATTATGAGATATATGTATCTGAAAATATATTTAATGTCATAAAAAGTAAAATAATATATGCATAGTTTCACATTAATTAGTAAAAAGCAGCGATACAAACTTTCCAACTAAACACACTGCTAAATTTTTATGTGGAGTGATTCAGAAAAAAATGTTATTTGTTGTTATTCTTAAGGAAAGCAAAATTTCCTATATTCCTTGAGATTGCCCTTTATCAGAAAGCAAACAAATAATAAACTGATCAATAGGTAAAAGAATAAACACATAGAGAAAGTTGGGAACACTATATTTCATTGATTGAAGTGACATTTGAGTGGAAACCTAAAGGATGTGCTTGTTATTATAGCAAGACAACAGATTGATCAATTCCATTCATTTCATATAGTTCTATACATTTAGAGCTCAAGTCACAAAATTTAACTGTTGATTTGTGTTACTTTAGTGAAACATAAAAATGTATCTATAATTCACTGGGAAGCATAACTAGAATCATGATTTAATATTCTTTCTAGGAGCATATTGGCAGATTATATTATATATACATACATGTACATAAAATATATATGTGCATGTATAAATATTCATTAAATTTATAGTACTTTTTATAATTAGGTTGGTTTCTGGAAATAACAAAAGTTTCAAACTCAAATCACAAATGAAAAGTATCAGTGAAGTTTAAAATAGACTATGTTAATATTGATATAATCTGAATAAAGATTTACTGAGGTATATATCTTACTCTTTTATTAATAGCTGTTTCCAGCATTTAATGGTTTGGCAAGTTCAGAAGAGGAAATTAATGTTATAGCTTGGATAATTTGTCATTTCTTATTTCAGAATTTGTAATATGACTGATTTCTGCTAAGGAGAAAACTATATAAAGAAAAATATATTAATGTGATAATTTACCAAAAATGAATACTGATAAGCATTTAAAGTGGATTGCTTTAAATAGATTACCACTAGGTATTTCTGTCCCATTTCAAATCAAATTGAACTAAAACTATAATCAACTTGTCCTGTCCTGACATCATAGAGCCATAAAATAAAGAAAATATGATATTGCAGATTAGCATTTTACAAAAGAGAAAACATGAATATCAGTGAGCTTTAGCTGTAGTTTCTTAGTGGAAAAAATGATGCCCTCTGGAAAAAAAATTCGATAATATCAGTTTCTTTAAAGAATTAATTTAAATTCTAATGTCTAACAAGAAAGACTCTGGTAAGTTTGAATGCCTTTAGGGACTTGTCAATGCACTTTCAGTGACAGAACAGGTGACAAACTAATATAAATGCCCTGAAGCATCTAACAGGAAATTAAAGACAGTTCAATTAAAGTTAAAATTGAGAATTAATCCCCAATGCTAAGAAGGCTTTATGTTGGGTTCCTCCCTTCAAAAGTATGTGATTGAAATACAGAGATAAAGCATCAACCAGAGAAATAATATTAATACTCAGCAACATATCATTAAACATTCCCATCCATCCATTATCCTAGGCAAAGTATATTCTGCTTTAGAGATTTTTAAAGAGAGAAAGTACTATCAGCCAGAAAGGTTAGAGAAGGCTTAACAGAGAATTTTGAATTGAGTTCAGAAGAGCCGGTGCATTCAGAACGGTAGAATGAGAGATACCTGCTTTCTGGGAGACAGAATCTGGGTGGAGAACAGAGGCTTTCCTGTCAGATTGCCTGGAGTGGAGTCTGTTTCACAGTATACTACCACAGTGGCCTTGGGGAAATCCTTTAACCCCTACATACCTCTAATTTCTACCTGGAAATTGAAAATAATATATTGTATATCCAATAGTTATTGTAAGAATTAAACTACTTATGTATATAAAATGCTTAGGCACATAGTAATGTTCAATGAGGTTATTGCTACTACTATTATTATTATAGCAGGTAGGAGCATGGAACATGTAATTGGCTGCACCTAGAATCCAATAGTGCCTCAGCCATTTATTTTGTGTGTTTTGCAGCAAGGTACTTGCTTGCTGTGCCTTAGTTTCCTCATCTATAAAATGGGAATGATAATCTTACTGCCTTCTCTGTAGAGTTGTGAAGATTAAATGAGCTAGCACATGTAGAGCTCTTAGAACAGTGTCAGCTAATATAAAAGTCTTAATAGATAATAAACTGTGATAGTAAAAATAATAATTGTTATCTGACGTAAAGATTTATTGCTAGGAATGTCAGTTAATAAACTGAGGACATTATTATTAAACAAGATATAAAATTGGGTAAAAGGATAATGAAAAACTGTGCAGAATATTGAAGGGTTTGGATTTCATGCAGGACCAAGATAAAAAATTCTCAGCAAAGTGCTACCTGCTCAAAATGATATTTTAGGACATCTGTATGATGGGTGTCATTAGTTGGCAAGGGCTGTCATAACAAAGTACCATAGTTTGGGTGGCTTAACCAACATAAATTTATTTTCTCACAATGATGGAGGCTGAAAGTTGGAGATCAAAGTGTCAGAAGGTTTGGTTCTTTCTAATTGCTGTGAGGTAAGGGTCTGTGTCAGTCCTCTCTCCATGACTGGTAGATGACCATCTTATCCCCATGTCTTCACACTGTTTACTCTTCATGTGTCTTGTCTAATAAATTTCCTCTTCTTATAAGGACAAGTTTAGACCCCTCTGTGTTACAAGGGCATCACCTGTCCTCTAACTTCAGGCCAGTTTTCATTTTTTTATTATGGAACTTTCACTCTTCTGCTTCATGTCGTAGTTATTTGTATGGACATCTAATCTTTCTATTTTCAATTACAAATTCATTCAAGTTAATTATGCTTTGCACAGATTATACTCTTAAACATTTGTGAAATGTGACATCACTATTATTTTTGCTTTTTGCATTTTACTTTTTGTCATACATTTTACAGTTGACTTTGAACCACACCTTTAAAAATGCTACAGCTCAGAGAAAATTAGTTACAGAAAATGTTGCATCAGTTGGCGAAACAAGGGGACAAATTCTGGCCTACACTCCAGGGTCTAAGAGAAATCAGTATGACATGTATTTTCAAGTTATGTGATTTGAGATCTGCTACTTCTGTTACTTAGAAGGCCATTTTTGCTTGCTGAAATCTAAAGTATCTTTCCAGTCATAACTCAAAAAACTATTCTTTTATGACTATTTTCACAATCAGTTATCATCAAAACTAATTTATCTTTTCTCTTTGCCCACATAGTTGATACAAGTTCAATTAATCAGCACCTAACACAGACAGGCACTAATTTTCCATTGATGAAATAGACATGAGCCCTGGGGAACTGATATTCCATAGACAAAATTGATGTGATCTTTCATTTTCAGGCACTTACTATCTGGTTGGGGGCAGGGGGGACCAGAAAATTTTAAAATGGGAGATAATTTCAATATCAAGTGACAGAAGATTTTTACTATTTCTCATTTTTTGTATTTTATGTTATACATATCATAATAAATTACTTACATATTTCTTTTATGTCCCTAGTTATAGAGTCCATGAGACGAGGGAGGCAGTTCACCATGATGAGAAGCTCATGATGGGCAGTGGGGGATAGGAGGGTAGGACCTAAATACCCATGGCTTTGGCGTCAGGCAGCCCACTCTAAACTTGAATTGTTGCCTCTTGGCTAAAGCAATCTTTTTAAAGAACATTTAAAAAAATTTTTTTAGAAACAGGGTATCACTTTGTCACCCAGGCTGGAATGCAGTGGCACGATTGAATAGCTCACTGTAACCACAAACTCCTGCACTCAAGCTATCCTCCTAGCTCAGCCTCCTGAAGAGCTAGGAATATAGGCACATACCACCATGCCTGGCTAATTTCCTTATTTTTTGTGGAGATAGGGAACTCAGCATGTTGCCCAGGCTGATCACAAACTCCTGGCTCAAGCAACTCTCCCGCCTCAGCCTCCCGAAGCACTGGGATTATAGGCTGAGCCATTATGCCCAGCCTGCTAAAACACATTACTTAACTTCTCTAATATTCACTGTTGAAATCCAAAAGTAAGTTTAACAATTCTGATTTGCATATTGGGAATAAATTAAATGATATACTTGCAGCTTCTAATGAAATGCAAGATGAACAGATGCAGATAGTAAGCATTTAATGAATACTTATTGAATAAAATCCACTCATTCTCCATTTCATTTTCTTTCTAAAAAATATAGAAATAATGGGTATAGATGTATGTAGGCATAAGTATTATGAATACATACATATGCATATATATGTAATTCCCTGTTCTAGGAAATTTCATCTATGGGGTGGGTGAAAACCAGTTGCTGCAATTTATTTTAGCAAAATACTTTAAAGTTTGGCTTTTGAAAACTATTTCTGAGACTAGCAAATTAGCCTCTTCATCTTGAATTAGCTTTAAAAGAAATTGTATTATGTATTATGTTACAAGGGTATCACCTGTCCTATAACTTCAGGCCAGTTGTTCATCTTCTTATTATGGGATATTTATGTATATATAAAGAAGGGGACAGATGGAAGCAGAGCAGAGGCATTGAAGTGATCATGATAAAGATTTCCAGAAACCTTCCTTTTCTTTTCCTGAATATTATTGAATTAAACACAGTGGTTCATTAATTCATAGTGAAGGAAATAACTGGAAATGATGATCATATTTTTCACATCAACTGAAGCTGCATGGCACAATAAAAAGTGTAAAATTGAAAGTAAGAAAATCTAGGTTTCAGCCTAAACTCTTACCTGTGCATATCACGTAACTTTGGGAAAATGCTGTACATCATCAGATTCTCAGATTTTTTATTGTTGAAATACTGTATTTAAAACTGATTTATAAATTAAGTGATATGCAAATTATATTTCTTTGTTTTGGACATTCAAATAATGTATTAATGGCTGGGGAAAATAAAAATAATAACAAATTAATGTGATTTATTGTCAAAGTCCACATGATTACAAACATTTTTCAGTTTTCTAAATAGTTGATAGGAAGCATGATATTGGTAAGGGAGGTTATATAATTATCTAGAGCAGGTTTCAATAGTTTTGCATGATCAAGATTTGGGGTCAGATCATTCTGTGGTGTGGTGTGGGCTATCTTGTGCATTGTAGGATGCTGAGCAGACTAAATCCTCACTAGAAGCCAGTAGCACCACCCCTCCAAGTTATAACAAGCCAAAATGTCTCCAGAGACAGAATCTCTCCCGCAGAGCAAAATCACCCTCTATTAAGAACCACGGATCTAGACAATTAGCTGAAGCTTCTTTATTTACCCAGAATAGACTTGACCCAAAGATGATTAAAATAAATTGAAATATTTTTTACCACATAAGTCAGAAATGCACACATTTTTATATAGACAGATGGTATCATCCCATGTGCCTAATATTCTTTTTGGATTATGTCTCATGTCACAGCAGAAGGCATAATCATTTTGTCAACTATATCAGGATATAATAACATTTATCACCAAATCAATGACCTGTATAGAGAGCGCAGATCTGAAATGACTTAATGTGACTTATTTTTTAAAATAAAAATACTACAGTAACAGTGAGGCAACCTGACTTCTATTTCTCTAGTGTTCTTCTTGCCTAAAAATAAGCTAAAGTAATTTGTCCTAGGAACTTTGTAATTTTTTTAATTTATCACTTTGCTGATTTTGTTTGGTAATTCTAAATTCAAGCCCTATAATCACTCATAGAAAACTAAGTTGTCCTCAACAAAACAACCAAAGATTTTTATTATGACAGCATGTTTGCTTTTGTGTATAATTTTTTTTTTTTTTTTTTTTTTTGAGACAGAGTCTTACTCTGTCACCCAGACTGGAGGGCGGTGGCACGATCTTGGCTCGCTGCAACCTCCGTCTCCTGGGTTCAAGCAATTCTCTGCCTCAGCCTCCCAAGTAGCTGGGATTACAGGTGCACACCACCATGCCCAGCTAATTTTTGTATTTTTAGTAGACATGGGGTTTCACCATATTTGTGTATAATTTTTGACAAGTTTTTTCTGTGGTAAAATTTATCTAGAGAAAAAGAGCAAAAGATATTTTTCCTGTGAAGATAGTCTTACCAATGTCTTCTAAAGTATCTGTGATGTAGGTATATACACTCAACTACTAGAGAATAGTAAGCAAAAATAGGGACAATATAATTCACTGTGCAGTAGAGAAGTTATTAACAGGAGGGGAAAAAGCAGAAAACAAAAGCAGAAGAGAGTTAGAAAGAGCAGTACATGAGAGATAGAGGAGGTTCATTCCAGGCATTCCATCCAGAAACCAGATGTAATAACATAAAACCATAGCCCATATCTAGTAGTGACTCTACATGAAGAAAAGTAGAAAGTGGACTAAGGCCAATTGGACCAGGTAAGGGGCAAGCCTTCTCCCAAGGACAGCACTGAGATATTGAAGTGTGATGAGGAAATGACTTCTACAATTGCTCAAGAGGCAGCCAAGATTATTTGTAGAGCCTGCTTTGCAGGACCTAGATGAGCATTTGCTGTCCCCCATTCTAAGAGAGGAACTGAGCAGCCTGCATAGGGTTAGAGGCTCACTTTAACATTTCCTGGTAAGTCCAGGAAAGAACTGACAGAATCTCTCCAGATTTCTGTGTTACATTTGAGCATTGTTTCTTGAGTAACATTATTAGACCCAAATTCCATAATAATCCAGCTGAGATCTGAAAGGTGTTCTTTCAGTGCTAGACATGAGTCTAGACTTAAACGAAACCTTAGCTCCCTGGAGACTTCTAAGTTCCAGCCAGATGAGTCTGTATTTCCAACTGTTTTCTAATGTAGGTTCAATAAAGTGGAGTAGTAGTGGTTTATTGGTTTTTGGTTTTTTTGTTTGTTTTTGTTTGTTTGTTTTTGAGACAGTCTCACTCTGTCGCCCAGGCTGGAGTGCAGTGGCCGGATCTCAGCTCACTGCAAGCTCCGCCTCCCGGGTTCACGCCATTCTCCTGCCTCAGCCTCCCGAGTAGCCGGGACTACAGGCGCCCGCCATCTCGCCCGGCTAGTTTTTTGTATTTTAGTAGAGACGGGGTTTCACTGTGTTAGCCAGGATGGTCTCGATCTCCTGACCTCGTGATCCGCCCGTCTCGGCCTCCCAAAGTGCTGGGATTACAGGCTTGAGCCACCGTGCCCGACCTGGTTTATGTTTTTTAAGGCAATACATAAATTAAAATTAGTCAACTGCATTCCTGGGCGAAGGAGTAGCTCTAATTGCTAAGAAATATATTCTGTTAGTTTTCAGCCATAGTCTTATTTCTCCTGCACTGAAATCTAATGTTATAAGATAAAATCTTTTCTATTAAATTTGATACATTTAAGTAAAACTACATATGCCTTCATCAAAGGAATGAATACCACTCTTCAAAGCAGAATCAATTTGCAATTGTGACAGATGATGTTTCTCAAATTTAGCTGCAATTCCACAATGGTACTTTGATGTCTTTGAAGTAATTGACATGAGGAGTGATTCTGTATTTTACACTGTTCTACTTTCAGTTTAGTCATTCATCAGAGGGATAATCCAGAGGGCCCATACTTCTTGCAGTTTTTATTTTGCAAACTACTTTGCATTGTAAATAAAAGTCTTTAAAAAAAAATCTGATTTTATAATGGGAAAAGTTTTCTTATTTTTATATAAAAATCTGTTCTTCCCTTGAGACTTAGTGTTTATGATCCATAATATATCATGTACACTATATCATTTCTTAATTGACAAATAGTTCTATTTTAAGCAACATAGATTGTATTTTTTTATTTTTTCAAAAAAGTCTGAAGACTAAAGAATCAAACTAAACACTCTAATTCGCTCAGAAATTTCTGGGGAATATCTAGTCCAAGATTATTAGAAACCAGAAGGAAAAGAGACAGAGGAGAAATAGACTGGAATGAAATAAGTGTCCAAGATCTTGAAACTTGGCTCTTGACTGAGGTGTGAATACTGCCAGTCCACCTAATAAAAGCTTGGAGGCAGGTATAGCTGTTCCATAGTGATAGTTTTAAAATCTTTCATCTCTGATTGTTGTGGATTCAACATATTTCTAAATTCCATTATCCATTTGCATACCCTTCAGTCAAAAGATTTAGGATTAAATGCTCATATCACTGAGAATCCCTATTTGTAACTGTCAAAATAATCCAGTATTCCAGGATCCCTAGAAGTAATGAGAAGGTGATAAAATTGAAATGGTTTTCAGAAAAATAAGGACAGTGCAGTAAATTTTTTATAAATATAAACATATTTCATTTAAAGAATTGTCTTTGAAATATGAGATTGTTCTTTCCTTAAGCCTTTTTCCCTTATAAAATAATTACTGTAGTCAACAGTAGGCTATTTATTGTTGTTTTTAACATCCATACTTGGCAAAATGAAAAGTTGTCAGTCTTATGTTAGTCCCCACTTGTTTTCTTTGAAATGGTGCTAAACTCTAAAAATCTAGAATGAGAACCACTACTATTGAAAATATCAATGGGAACTTCCGTGATTTTCCTTTCCATCAAGCCCAGGGCTTAGAGGAAGGCATGCACAACTCACTGCCTTTTTTTTTTTTTTTTTTTTTTTTTTTTTTTTTAAGAAAAACTGAAGCTTCATAGCAACTTTGAGGGAGCTGGAGTTTTCTCGCATCTAAGACATTTTATTTAAAGGATAAATTGTATATCCTGGTTTCCATCCATTTCCAAGGAGCTGGATTAAAATATCATTGACTGCTAAAATATATATTACGATGTAGTTCCTCAAAGTAGTATCCGTTATGATTTAATTATTCCTTCATCTGAATCCCTCTCACATTGAAGATTTACTCTATTTGCTGAAATTTAATTTAGCATCATTTGGTTATTTTATAAAATATTTCTAAATTCCATTATCCATTTCCATAACCTTCAGTCAAAAGATTTAGGATTACATGCTCATGTCACTGAGAATCTGTATTTGTAATTGGCAAAATCATCCAGTACTCCAGGATCACGAGAAGTTGATAATATTGAAAAACGTCCTATGTGATTGGACACAGACTTGAGAAAATACGGGATGCCTGTGAGTTGGGTCCTAGGTGAGTTATGGTGCATTTGATGCTCGGTTGTTTTCTTCCTTCTTTCTCCTTTCCAGTGAAATCAGATGAGTTACAAACCATCAAGAAAGAATTAACCCAGATCAAAACTAAAATTGACTCCTTGCTAGGGCGCCTGGAGAAGATTGAGAAACAGCAGAAGGCGGAGGCAGGTAAGTGAAAAGGATCTGTGATCACAGACAGGTCAGAATTGAACCAGTGAAACGTTGTCAATCACAGAGGCAGTACAGGGCCAGAAAGACACTGGTTAACAGCGGTTAATACAGATATGCCAATAATATCTTTAAGCCAAGAGTTGCAATAATAAAATATGATTTTTTTTTCTTTTAGAGAACATGAACCAATTTTTCTAAGATTCATACTAAAAATAAAAGGCAAGGAAAAGTGTTTTGATGGAGTAATCAGCACTAGTTGAGTCACAATTGAGTTTGTCTCAATATCAAGTAACCTTTCAGAAAATCAATTAACAGAATAATGCTATCAGGCTAACATAATATTCACATATAATTAAATTAACTGCAGCAAAATTTGACAGGTTTCAACAATTATTATAATGCCCAACTCCTGCCTTTGCTGCCACCCTGAAAGACTTCAGTACCCAAGTTCAGGAACCTCAAGACTAAGAGCATGCGCCTGGCTACCCACAGGCCAAGTTATTTGATTACATGTTTTACAAATTAATAGCCTCTGTCTTTTGAATTGTCAGCCCTGACCCAGCTCCTTTCTAGTACAACTCTAATGCTCTTTTCATATGGCTACAGATATTTTTTGAGTCACAAGTATATGATAACTGGTATAAACTAAGAAGTAGGCCACAGTTTGAAAAGTGTGTTCTACAAGGCTTTGGATGCCTCAGAAGCCTCCTTGGAGTTAAGATGGGGATTAGGAAGAGACCCAGTAGGTAGCCAGACTTACGCTTCTTCAAAACCCAGCCCTTGCTCTGACCAGTGTCACTTCCCAGTATCTGTTCTAGATACTGGCATTCAACATAAGACTTAATTTGCTGGAAGAGTTCCACTTCTTATAAAACAAATAAATAAAGTGTGAAAGCCCTTGATAAATCTGGCCTCTTCATTTTGCAGATGAGAAAACAAAGTCTCAGGAAAGTAAAGTGATTTTCCTAGATCTGTATATCTAGTTAGTGATAGACCTTGGTCTCAAACACACAGGAGCCTGTCAGTTTTGTCAAAAACTGGGGCTTGTTACTGAATTTAATGCCTTTTCCCATTTACAGCCCCAATCTCAGGTTCTCCCCAGGGCTTTGGCCCAGGATTTCACTGAAGTAAGGCTATCTGGGTAACACTTAAATGATGAAAACTTATGGGGACCTAGGGCCCCTGAGCTACCACACACAGGAGCCTGTCAGTTTTTTGACTCTTATCACTGGGGTGAGTGTTGGAGCTTACCCTTGGTAGTGAGCCATATAGGGCTCAAGAATGAAAAGAAGCAGATTTGAGATGGTAGTGTAGCATAATGGATGACAGAAATAAACTCTGGTTCAAATCATTACATACCACATACACAGTTTTCTCATTTATAAAATGATACTGATGGCTGCCTCACATGGTGAGTAATGAACAAAGTAGCATATGTAAATTATATAGCACAGAGTTAAAAATATAATCATTGGAGTAATCAAGGATTAGTAGCAACACACCCATGTACAGGCAAATGGACATTTCCTCATACTTTCATACAGCCCATTTTAAAAAAAACACAAGCCGTGTACCTAGCACATGGTCGACTCACACTAACATTTGTTAAGGTAGATGAGTAATGATAGACTAAATGGAATCTTCTTAAAAATTTCTATTACAAGTGTATTTTCTATTTAGAAAAGGTACACTGCCTATACTTTTTAATAAAAAATTTTAGATTTTAGAAAGTTTCTACATGCTGTCTATGGCACTGAGGTGTTACTGTAACTGAAATAGTCTGTGATGTTGCCTAAATCAATATTTCCCTTTGAGGAACTCTGTAAAATTCATTATTATGTAAAACAACCCTTACAGCAAAGGACTTTGATAACCAATTTGCACTTCAGTTTAAAGGATTATGGAGAACTCATTTAAATATAAATCACCTCAAAGAGAAAAATGTGATCCTTATTCCATCATAATATACCTTCAGTTTCCTGCAATGACTAATATCTTCCACATATCTTTTTGGAATATCATTTAGAAATGAACACTAAAATTCAAAGCTTGCATCTTTTTTCATGAGATGTCACTTACTTTTGAACATGTTTAACCTTTTCCAGTCATGAGACAGTTGATTTTAAAATAATAGACTTAGTCCTTTGATATTTATATCTTTCTCTTTAACTTTGTATGAAGAAAATGGATTAATTTAATTTGTAACTCCATTCTTTTAGTAATTGTTTCCTGAATAGTGTCTATATTTATAGAGATAAATGTTTTATACATTTTACCATATTTTCTTTATGAAAAGAAATCAGGGTTGCCTGGAAGGAATTAACACTACCTTATGGAAAGTGGAGTGAAATGCACTGAAACTCATTAAAAAATGCTCATTGCCTCCTTATTCAAGGGGACAGTCATTATAATGCTTAATTAGTTGAAAGCTAATTACTTGGTAGCTAGCATTTACTCTTCATTATTACTCTTTCATAAATTTCTCACTCCTAATTTACTATTAGTTATTTGATAGTGAAATTTTTCAGCAGAGAAGTAATGGCAGGAAGGAGATGGAGAATCAGAAAGTGTGGGGAAGGACACACAACATGGGCTGTGCCTGAGGTCAAGTTCCATAGTATCTTTTTGTTGTTTGGAAGTAAACTCCTAAGTTCTTAGTACATTATTTTGGATTTTCTGTACCTTAAATTGCTCAAATAGATGTGCATGTGGTGTCCTGTCATTTGAGATTATTAAGTCCTCAGAACAAGATCATGTCTTCTCTTCCCTAACTCTACCCAACACCAGGTATTATGTACTGGGCACAACTTAGCAACTCATTTAACTCTCTTAGGTTTAAAGACTTTCAAATGTAAACTAGAGGAATGGGTTATGGCCTCAAATGTATATTCTAGCTTCTAAAATTATGATTAGTGTGAATCCACCATGCATATATTATTTTTTCCATTACATCACACAACTTATTTGGGGATATAGTGACTATGTAGAATATAGAAAACCAGAACTAACACTTAAAATCAGTTTGGCCAGCACTTTTGCCTCATTCTTAGATGATTCTTTTAAAAGAGCCACATATAAGTTGCCACATATGCATAGCACAAATTACATGCTTTACACAAAGATGTTAAGTGACCAAAAACAGTGAAAGGCACAAGAAGGAAAAGTAAAGACTGGATATCATGCAATGGGCACAGTTACTCCATGGGTAACTACATTTTTATTAAAAAAATTACATTTCAAGTGCAGACTTTCTGAAGTCAAAAGGCAATTAGACATTATTTAGTTCAATTTTATTCTCACTGTTATGCCTGATACATAAGCAGCTACATCTGACTGGGACAGTTCCAATGATAACATTGGGATGTTAGACCTAAGCCTCAGAGAGGTTACAAATAGGAATCCCACAAGATAAATTCATCCTACCCATGTTTGGTATAAGAGATGAAGTTTTCAAAAATAAATTAATGTCAAAAAATTGGAATATTGTAAATAAATCTCAAAATTTGAGTTTTAAAAATATTGAACTTTTCAATACTGCTACTCACTGTATCACTCTATACATGGCATGCACTTTTCAGTTTGCTAATATCTTTATCCAGCCAGTTCACATATTTATATTATCGGTCACTGTTCACATTTATGTCTGAGACTCCTATTACAGGTTTTCCTCACACTGAGCCAAAATGTATTTTGCGTTCACTTGGTTCAGTTATCACTTTTATGTTCTCTGAAAAGAAACTTAATGTCCAATTCCTTGTCATACAACAGTCAATTAAGTATTTAAAGGGAGTGGCTCATGCCTGTAATCCTAGCACTTTGGGAGACTGAGGCAGGTGGATCACTTGAGGTCAGGAGTTCGAGACCAGCCTGACCAACATGGTAAAACCCCGTCTCTACTAAAAATACAAACATTAGCCAGATGTGGCGGCACATCTGTAATCCCAGCTACTAGGGAGTCTGAGGCAGGAGAATTGCTTGAACCCGGGAGGTGGAAGTTGCAGTGAACTGAGATCATGCCACTGCACTTCAGCCTGGGCAACAGTGAGACTCTATCTCAAAAAACTTTAAAAATAAATAAATAAATAAAATAAATGTAAAATATATATATATGAGCTATAAGTATTCTCACCCCTCCAAAACCTTTGAACAGAGAGTTGATATCACTGGCCTGTGTGTAGTCATCTTAACTGCATTCCAATTTTGATCACAGCATTTTAGAGGCCTTTTTGGTCTAGAGAAATATCAACAGTTCCTGCAGTTGCTTCTCATTAAACTTGGTTTTGTACCTTAAACTATTGCCATCTCTCTTCTCTAGTCATTATGTAGTCTGTCGACATTACATTGCTCAGAATGGAAAGTGTTGCTCCAGATGTGATCTGACTGCTGTAGCCTGTAATATGACTCCTATTTCTTTTCTGAATACCTTACTGCTCTCATTGATACTTCATATTTGGTGATGCTTCTGGTTACAGATGATGAATTAAACACAAGAATTGAGTAGTGTTCTCCCTTGAAACTGCATTAAAAATAAGGATAGGGTTTAGCAGCTGGACAGGAGGTATACCTAATTTAGCACATCCTAGAAATCCAAGTCCAATTTTGATCACAAACTCCCAAAAAGTTCAGAATTCAAGGCATCATATTCCTCGGGAGGGAATAAATGGTTGAAAGTCTGTTTAGGAAACAGATTCTTATGTCCCAACTATCTCTGCTGCACTTTGAAAGAAGGCTGCAGAAGTTTCCTCTAGAGAAGGTAAAACAGTGGGTCTCAGGACTGGTAGATGACAAGGAAATTTGAGAGCACTTAAAAGCAGTTGGGGGGCCGGGCGCGGTGGCTCACCCTGTAATCCCAGCACTTTGGGAGGCCAGGCGGGTGGATCACGAGGTCAGGAGATACAGACCATTCCTGGCTACACAGGTGAAATCCTGTCTCTACTAAAAATATAAAAAATTAGCCACGTGGTGGCGGGGGGCCTGTAGTCCCAGCTACTCGGGAGGCTGAGGCAGGAGAATGGCGTGAACCCGGGAGGCAGAGCTTGCAGTGAGCCGAGACCGCGCCACTGCACTCCAGCCTGGGTGACAGAGCGAGACTCCACCTCAAAAAAAAAAGAAAAAAGCAGAGGGGGGAAAGTTTCTGTAATCACTGTAGAAATGCCACCTTCTCCCTGACTCAGCTACCAGACCACTGGCAGGACACTAGAAGAGTCTTCAGTTGAGAGCATGAGCAGCCCAAGAGGAAGGACTTAAAGATGCCAATATAGGATCAAGTAAGGAAGCACTCAGCCAGACCACCTACAGAGACAGTGTCTCTCTATACTTACAAAGTTGCCAATCGATATTTTAATACTGTTAACGCGAACAAACAAGAATCACCAGATGAAAGAACACATTTAACATAATAAGCAAATGCCAAAAAAGTCAGAGGAAACAAGAATATACAGGAAGAATAAAACTACAAAAAAAAAAGAAAAAAAAAAACACTAATACCCTCAGAGACATGAGAAGATACTGTAATAAAAACATAAAATTATAAAACTGAGTATTCAAAGGACTGATAAAAGAGCTTTTAGAAATTAACATATGATAGCAGAAATAAATAACTCAATACAATGATTGGAAGACAAAATTGGGGAAACTCTCCCAGAAAATATGGAAAAAAACAGAAATGGAAAATAGGGGAAGGATATGAGAATTACAGGATGAATATCTGAATAAGTTTAAGATTCAGTTTTCATATTTCATCTCCATTCAATGAGTTGGGTTTCAGTTTACCTATGTGGGAACCCAAGGCACGGGAACCATCTCAGCCTAATGGCCTTCCAATTAACTATTTTAATATACCCTTTCTCTGAAAAGTACTAAAAAGATTACTTCACCAAAAGCATGGTGATAAACCAAGAAAGAAGAAAAACAGCCTTCCTAAAACATAAACTCTAAAAGCAACAAACAAAAGGAATTCTCAAGATAGAGGTAACAGAGATCCTAGGAGATGAGCTGTGCAAGAGATCTGGAAAGAAATGAGTCCAGGTCAGAACTGCTCAAAAGCTCTGGGATAGACTTTTTAAGACATCAAACTTGATGAAATAGCTACTGGGTGGGAAAGAGGATTGGTTCAGAAAGAGGAGTAAGTTTGCATAAGTACATAAAGAGAAGCACATAGAAAACTAATTTTTAAAATCTGAGGCAATTTTTAATTCTAGAGAAAACAAAATATTCTTCAGGAAAGAAAAATCATTCATCCTGTACTAACAGCTTAGCTGCACAAAGTACTTTCATAGTAAAAATTATGTAAAAACTGAAAATTTATTACATCCAATTAACAATGTGATTCTCTAGAGAGATGGGAAGTGAGTGGGGATTGCAGGACCAAGAACTGAATCCTCAGCTTCCTACGGATAATGTCAACAGATAGTGCATAAAACTGATTGAGAAGTAGCAATATAAACATTATTTAGAGATAGGAGCGCGTGTATTTGAAAGATTCAGCCAATAGGAGTGCATGTATTTAAAAGGTTCAGCCAAGTGAGTGGAAAGTCTTTAAGGAGCTGGAAATGGTGAATAGGTAGGAACAAAACGCTGCTGTTTTTCATAGCGAGCTTGTAGAAATATTTGAGTACAAAAATTAAATATTTTAAAGAAGTTCAATATAAGGCGGAGAAAAGACATTGAGTTGTCTTTAGCAACTAGATCAAACCTTTCAACTGCTTACTGGAGTGCTTCTTGTAGCTATCCCTGTTAACTGTAAAGGCAAGATTGCCCTGGACACTTATTAAAAGCAGCAAGGAAGGCTTTATTCAAGACCATTGCAATAGGAGATAAAAATTGAACTAGACTCTGCAAAAATAAAAGACAGGATAATTTTTTTAATGCTAGAATGAGCTAAAGGCAGGCAGATTCTTGAATGCTGGAGCAAGTTAATGGAAAAGTATTGGAGGATGTTGGAGGAGGAGATTTGATCACCATTTGTGTTTGCTAATTAGCTCTTATTAAAGTTAGGCTGCTACTCTCCCAAGGAGACTGGAAGACAATGGCCCTAACTTACTCAATGATAACATGTCAAAGAAATAGGAACTGAATCTTAGGAAAAATATTCCTGGGTTACAGAAAATTTGCCTCTCAAATGGGCAGAGAAAGAATTTATAACTGCAAGTTTGTTAAAGCAAACACTAAGGAAAGGATGCTCCAGGGCCTATGGTCAGGAAGAAACCTACCTGTAGTTGTCAAGTCAAGGAAAATATTAAAGCCATCTTGGGAATAACTGAATCACAGTCTTTCAAAATTGAATTCTTTCTCCTCAATTTCCTACCTAGATATACTCCTCTGTACCCTATCAAATTGCCAGTCTCAACATTATCCTCTATTCCTACTATAGCAGTGTTGCCAAATCTTATACCTTTGGTATATTTTTACCCCACCCCTTCTCTCTGTTTTCCTAAAGGTACGCCAATACCCAAACCCTCATCATCTCTCATATGTTCTGTTGCATTCACCTTATTTTTTAAATGAATTTATTGAGGTATACTTTACATAGAATAAAATTTACTCATTTCAAGAGTATAATTCAATGACTTAGTAATTTTACCAAGTGACACAACCATCACCAGAAATCAGCTAGGACATTTTCATCCCCATAAAAATCACCTTTTAGTTGGCCTCCACTTCTGATTTGTTTCCTCTCCAATTCATCTTCCTTGTGAAAAACATATTTACATTATCTAAGGTCCCAGACAGGAATAAAACAAAACTAGGTTCACATCACACTAGAGACCTAGTTTAACTTACTAGCTGAATGAAATTTGGGAAAGTCCCTATAAAACCTATTAAATGGAGAAAATAATATCTCCATTAAAGCCATTATTATATTTAAATAAACACAATTATATCGGTAATTTTTAAATGATTTATGTTGCATTTGTTTCATCTCAACAATCTTGGGTATTTCATGTGAACAACTTTGACGCCATTTCCTCCAAAAATGTACTTACATAACTAATATATTCATCTAAAAACAGTCTATGTAATTTTCCTGATGTTCATTTATGTGGTTGATAGTAATACCATCCATAATAAGTTGCATTTTTCTAAATGGCATTTATTGGAACCATTGAGTTAAATTCATACTATATACAGGTGTTATAATATAAAATTTTTCTTAAAATACAGTTTATACTAGTATGCAAAAACAATGATTCAAGGATACTAGCTTGGCTCTAGTGAATAATGTGACTGTTTTTGTATCAACATTCTTTCCAACCATCTGCTAAGTACAATTCAGCTAGCAATTATCTAGCAATTAAGGCAGCATGTCAAAAAACTTATTGCCAACTCAACCAATTTTCATAGTTATATTAATGATAATAGCTATGCAGCAAACTCAATTTAATAAAAATGCTTTGAACATAAATCTCAACAATTCTAACTTGTTTTCTGAATCATAGATAGCTTTTTGAAGTAGAGATGAGATGTGCAGAAAAAAATATTTGAATATGAGGATTGGAATGTAATATTAAATTCTTTCCTTTCATGGTTTTTTAAAGCCTTAGGCATTTTCCCTTATCAGAAATACTTACCTGTAATTTGTACTTCTTTTCCTTTGATAGTCATTGTTTAGCTAACTACAACATGTGCCCCTAACTAAACAGACTTCTTCATTCTTAAAACTGGTTACTGAAGAGATTGGAAGCATTCCCTTGGTATGTCAAATTAGGCCTTCTTTTTTAAGAGATATATTAGAAAACAGCCAAGGTTATAAGATCAGGAATTTTAAGTTGGAATTCCAGCTCTTGCACTTATTACTGTGTGACCATGAGCACTTATTTTTTCCTCAGTTTCCCCATGTGTAAAATGATAAATAAGCCTACATTGCAGTATATTTCAAGGACTAAAGTTAATGAATCTTACATAGCCAGCACTTCATAAGCACTCGCTAGCTTGTAGCCATTATAAACCTTTATGTTGTAATCCATAATGTAGGTGTCTTTTAGACATAAGCTGCTGGTTTTTTGGCTTCTAATCGACTCTTCAAAAAAAAAATCTGATACTTATTTCTCTGTTCACAAAAGAAATGCTATGGTCATCCATCACTCTGACTTAAAGAAACCAACAGACTCCAAAATATGTCAGTGTTCGAAGGCTGCCCTCCTCCAATAAGCACTGGAAGACTTCACATTTCATTTTTCTCTTA
This sequence comes from Trachypithecus francoisi, assembly GCF_009764315.1. NCBI lineage: Eukaryota > Metazoa > Chordata > Mammalia > Primates > Cercopithecidae > Trachypithecus > Trachypithecus francoisi. The sequence continues at coordinate 40,590,585 of NW_022681472.1, forward strand.
AAGACTTGTCAATATAAACACAAACAATTTTCTTCTCAGAAAATTTCAGATCTCACATTTTACTTTGACTTTGTGGTATGGGATTGTCATGTAGAATGTGGCAAGGAAGTTTTTCAGTTTTGTTTGTTTTTAACTTATCTTGGATTTATATTTTTGTTACCATCGTGTGCAAAATTCAGCTGCCACTTTAACCAAAAGAATTTGACACATTTGACATTTATTTTCCTTAGTTGATTCCACAATTCATTAATATATTCAGCAAACACTTAATTTGTGATTAAGGGTCTGAGTTAGCCACCAGGTAAACAAAGATGAATAATAAAAATGTTTCTGCCCCAAAGAAGCTTTAGTGGCAGAGAGAGAAATGCATATACACACACACACACACTCACATTGACAACAGTGATGACTAGAAAAATAACTATGCAAAGAGAATTGTATAAAGTTAAGAATAAACTAAACAACATTACTCATCTCTAAGAAAAGTAAAATTAGATATTTATAAAAAAATAACAAGTTGCTTTATCTCTATTTCAGCAACATAATTACTGAATCAAAACTGCCTATTAAACTGTGAACCAACAGTTAAAGAAGATGTGCTTTCATGTGTGATTTCATTCATGGAACCTATCATTGTTTAGTGATTATATTTCCCACTGAGATGACAAAAGCTATGTTCACTAGCTATTACTAACGCATAGGCTGATGATTGTATTTGTTAAACTCCTATAAATCAATTACCATTATAATTAAAGCTTTTCTTTTTTTTGCTCAACTCAGATAATGACTTCCAAGCATTTAGCTTTCAAGTTAATGATTGGATGATGAGAATAATATATAAGATTTTTTGCAGTGAACTGTATTAATATACCACTGCCTTTGAAATACATCAGAATCACATGTATGTTGTATATTAATACAAAACATAGAGTAACTGTGTCTATGTACTATGTACTGTATTAGTTTGTTCTCATGCTGTTAATAAAGACATACCCAAGACTGGGTAACTTGAAAAAGAGGTTTAATGAACTCACAGTTCCATGTGGCTGGGGAGGCCTCACAATCACAGCAGAAAATGAAAGGCATATCTTATATGGCAGCAGGCAAGAGAGAGTGGGAGTCAGGAGAAACGGGAAAACCCTTATAAAACCATCAGATCTTGTGAGACTTATTTACTATAATGGAGGAAACCACCCCTATCATTCAATTATATCCCACCAGGTCCCTCCCACAACATGTGGGTATTATGGGAGCTACAATCCAAGATGAGATTTGGGTGGGAACACAGCCAAACCATATCAGTACTAGACTATGCCTGTCTAAACATAGAACTAAAAGGGCCGTTTTGAAACCAAAATTCAAAATAATCTTTGTAGTGCCCGATTCTTAATGATCAATAGGGGTGAATAATTTTGACATGGGAAATTTGTCTATAGCAATCAAGAAATAAATATAGATTCAAATCAAGAACTGTTTTGAACCTGTTATTACACGTTTGTGTGGTCTTTGCAGTTTAAAAAACACATTCACATCTTTTTCTTCATTAGAGCACACAGCAATTCTCTGAAATAGATGTTATTTTCATGCTTACCTTTTAGAGAAGAAAACCACAATTAATAGGACTAATAATTAGCAGAAGTATGGATCTCAAACCCTATATCCTTCCTGATACCTTACCTCTTCATTTGCAAGGCATTCAGTGCGGGCTATACAGCACAACAAAATGTTTTGATAACTGACTTGTATTGTGCTTTTCAGTTTACAAAAGATGAACCTCTATATCATCCCCTTTTAGTGTGACAACGATCTTCTGAGGCAATAGCTCAAACTTCCAGGAAGCTTAAACACTAATGAAAAAATAAGTAAACAGAACCAACTATAAGACAGCATTTGATCAGGGCCTTGGTTGATCAAAGAGGGAAAGATTACATTCAGCTGGGAAGATCAGGAAAGTCAGCTTTCCTGATACAAGCTGAAACAAATTGATACATGAAGCCAGATGAGGACTATGCATCTTTAAAGTCGGGTCCTACAGGGGTCCTTTGAAAATCTGCTATGCTTCCTTGACCAGAGATCTTCTAGAGAAAAAATTATATATATATATATATATAAATATTATATATATCACACACACGTATATGTTACTTTCAACATCAAAACATAAGAGTTCTCAAAAAACAAATGTTTCTGGAATCATTAGAGAAGAAATGGATATGCTAGGCCAATTGAATTTCTCATATTTGTCAGTCTTAAGCAAAAGTCCATTTATGTGTTGTAACAAAAAGATAAACACAGTAACCTAACATTGAGAGCGTTTGGTTTGATAAACACAATAACCTAACATTGAGAACGTTTGGTTTTAAAAAATTTATAAGATTCAAAGCATTTTTCACTGCATAGAATTATAAGAATCCCAAATTTCCATTTCTCCCTCTTTCTTAAGGTACCAGCACCAGGTCTTGAAAGCTAGGGCATTTCAAACAAGCAGAATGGTGACATACAGTGGCAAGAGGTGAGGGGTTTAGGTGATATGTACAAAAACTTTTTTTAGGAGGAAGAGTGGGGGCCAAAACCAGAGTAGCCACCTCCATTGTGCAGTCAAAGGCTCAGTGATAGGAGAGGCAACAGAATAGAACAAGAGATGTGATTATTGGTAGAGGACTCAAAACTGTCCAATGCTCGAGCTAGTCGACCTATCACATTGTTTTCTCAGTGGAGCCTACTCATAGATGTGTATGTGGGTTAACCTAGGTTACAGAACTAGAATTGTAGAGCACAATGAATGATATCTGGAAGGAAAATGAGAATAAAACCTAGAAATATTCAGTAAGAGTAAAATTGAGAGTGTTTTTGGTCTTTCTTGCCTTATTTACCTTCCTTTTAATTCAGACAACTGAGTCTTCTCTAGATTAAACAGATTTTTTAACTCACTTTTACCTTCTTAAATTGGATAATTTTCTATATTTAGAAAAAATCTTGGTTATATTTTACAATAACCACTTTATAGTCTTCATAGGACTTTCTGTGCTAAATGTTATATAGACATTAGGAAAAATGGGAAGAATTTATATACCACACTTCCATCAGTACATCTGTATATGCATATCAAGATAAAAAGTACAGTTTTAAAAGCAGAGTTCACATCCTTACTGCACTAGTAATGTTGTTAAATGGAGAAATTTGAACCTAGTAAGTTGATTTTAAAAACATCAAGACGTGTATAGCTTGTGTCTATTTATATGAAGTAAATGTCTTTCTCTTAATGAAAAGGAGCCTGTTTTGGTCATTTATGATACCCATAGTAATTATTTGCAGCTTTGGTTTGATCCACCAGCTCCTTTCCTCCTCTGAATCATAGGCTCAGCCCCATGAGTGTTATTCTCTGATCTGAACAGGCCTCTTTGATCTACGCTTACTGTTGTTGTTATTCCTTCAACATATTCACAGTAAGAGCATACCATCTCCCTTTTGTATCTAATAGAACACATTTATGTAGTCCTTTATAATTTGCAGAACATTTCCCAAATACAAGCTCTGCTAAGTCTCACAGTAAAACCCAGAGGTAGGTATAGATGAAGAAGGAATGACTTAATGTTTTTAAATGACCTAACCTGACCAAATGGCCAAAACTTAGACTCAAACTCAATGTCTGTAATTCAGTGGGTAAGTAACAAAGCTAGAGCTAGAATCCTGTCAACTAGAGCTCAGAGTAACTAAACTCTGACAACAGAGGCAAGGCACAACAACCCTCTACTATGGTCTTATTTTCAACAAGCTTTATCATTTGGAGAATTAAAATGCAAGAAGGTATAAAATTATTATTTTAACTGTAAATAATTTCTTGGAAAGAATACCTGCTTATTTGCTTATTTGTACATTATATTTCTATCAGTTTGTTGATTTACATATTAGTTGTTTGAAGTTTTGTGCTGAGACAAAATGTTTATATCAGTGCTCATTTTCCTTTTATCTCACATGAAAAAGACCAGAAATGAATACCCTAAAGTTACTTATCTCTATAAACTACCTTTATTGTAATAAATTATCAAAATTTAGGCTATTTAAAAACTCAGATCAAAGGATAGATTAATAATCTGATTTTTAAAAACCCAGCAAAATTAGTGAAAACAACCAACTTTGGAATAGTCATGAACACATGGGAATAAGGTAGAGAAGGAGGAACATATGATGATCTAATTTATTGGATACCCAACATTTATTTATATTATCATAGGAAATGACTACCACCCACTAGAGGAAATAATTATGATGCTGTCAGCACACTTTCCATTTGAGCAGGTTTCTGTGAATGGAATGCACAGATCCTGACTAGAAGAAACTCTAATGTAGAGTGTAGCTTCGTTTGTTGAGCACTTATTATTTGCAAGTCACTATACTAACACTTCGATTCACTACACCAAACCCTGAAAGTGTAGGAAATTGTTGTCCTTATTGCATGGATGAGAAAACTGAGACACATGGAGGGTTAATCATTTTCACTTTGAACAGCATCACAAAGCTATTAGGTGATGAAGCTCGACTTTGACCCAGGTTGTCTGACCCCAGAATTTATGTTCTTAACCATTGAAGTTAACCACATCTGTCAACAGAATTTAGACTTTAAATTTTCAGGGTATTGTTCACATAGACATGTTTTTTGAAAAAACAACACATTTGCTTTTGTACTTTTTTCCTCAGTGAGTTTTTCTTTGTCTTTTTCACTTAGGTTTGAACTTGTCAATGAATTTTCTCCATCCCGCTTCCTTGAGTGAACAATTTCTATGATGAGTCTGATTTTTGCCATTTGTTTTTGCTCTATTTTCCTCTCAGAAAGACCATCCTTTTTAGAAAGCACTATATATAAAATAAAGTAGCCAGAAAAATCAATCCGTTTATGTAAATCTTAATAATTTATGTACTACTACCATCTGGATTCCCTAATTTTTGCTAATTCTGTTACATATGCTTACATGTGAGTGCACATAGAAAACTGTACATGATTGAAAAAATTCAACTTAAAGCATAATGTTACCTTACCTTCTGTACACCTTTAATAGCATACAGAGTTTACCCTTTCATGGACTGTTTTTTCATGGTTTATCCAAATGGCTCATGAGCAACCCAAGGTAGTAGTCATTTGCTTTTTCCCCCCCAGAAGCTCAGAAGAAGCAATTGGAAGAGAGTCTAGTGCTGATCCAAGAGGAATGTGTGTCAGAGATTGCAGATCACTCTACAGAGGAGCCTGCTGAAGGAGGGCCAGATGCCGATGGAGAAGAAATGACAGATGGGATAGAGGAGGACTTCGATGAAGATGGGGGTCATGAGCTGGTAGGAACAAAACATTTGGTATTCACACCCTTTGGGTAACAACACTAGCATGTTAGCAACTCATTCATTCTAAAATAATGATTAATTCATTTGGGGCTTATTTCTCTTATATGCATATATTTAAGGGAACACAAGTATAGTGCTTTGCACATAATAAGTGCTCAATACTTTATTGCTAACTTAAAATAGGAAGGTCTAAATGAAGGAGAAAAATAAATATTATATAAGTGATTAGGTATATTTAAAGTCTGAAGTGAAAGATTCTCTCCAAAATGCTCCATTGCAGAAGGAACCTTGCATTTATGCAATTACAAGTGAACTATATGTGGATATAATATCCTGGTAACAAACTACAATATACTGGATGATACCTGGGATACTAACTGATGATAATTATTTATACTATTTTTGTGGCCAACATTCTTGTCTACAGTGTGCTCCCTAAGATGACACGTTGGTAGATGGCGAGTTCACCATTTTTAATTCCTGTACTGCCTGATAATCAGTTATTATGAGTTGGGAATTTGGCTAAGACCTGCTTCTTTACAAGTTGTATTTTCCTAATATTGTAATCGTTATACTGCTCATTTCCAGACGTCCTTTCCTGCATAACCACATCACAGACTTGGTAAATGTATGCTGATGAGGATGTTATTTCTCATATTTTATCAAGCATGAAATTAAATATACTATCTCAAAGGACTGAAATAATAAAAATGATATGTGGGCAAGTTTGTGTGTATATGTTGCCAATTTCCAAATATCTATGGACTGATCATATTAAACTTGGCTTATCCCAGGTAAAAATCCAATTCCAGTTTGTTTTAATACTATACCTTCTGTTACTTAACTCATTTTGTCATGGTGGTTGTTTTATCAAGTTTTAAAGACAGCTGAATTGTACAGATTCTATATTGACTTTTAACATGCCAGTTCTGTTAAAATTCATGGCACCTTTATGATTTTTTGTTTGTTTATTTAATTAACTAATTATTTTTGAGACAGAGTCTCACTCTGTCACCCAGGCTGGAGTGCAGTAGCATGATCTTGGCTCACTGCAACCTCCGCCCCCCTGGTTCAAGCGATTCTCCTGCTTCAGCCTCCCGAGTAACTGGGATTACAGGCACCTGCCACCACATCCAGCTAATTTTTGTAATTTTAAAAGAGATGAGTTTTCGCCATGTTGGCCAGGCTGGTCTCGAACTCCTGACCTCAAGTGATCTGCCAACCTCGGCCTCCTAAAGTGCTGGGATTACATGTGTGAGCCACCGCGCTCAGCCAGCACCTTCATTTAAACTTTTCAAATATGAGCTTTTAACAACCACCCCTATTTCTATGAAAGTCTGTATCAGTTTGCAGAACTTAAGCACCTGTTCTGAGACTGATATTGATTTCAGGAATCTGTTGATTAAGGATTAGAGTGAAGAACAAACAAATGTCCCAGCTTCTCCTTAGGCAGGACTACATGATTTGGCAGGACTAATTCAACAACATGATTTCCTCAACTCATTCTAATCAGACCTCTGCTGTCAGGATTTTACTCCTTGAGCTCTCTGGAGGCCTCCATGTTGCCATTTACAATGGTTACTTCTCTGTTCTTATTTTAATTTACTTCTCAGCAGAATTTTGCATAAGCTGACCACTTCCATCTTCTGAGAAATTCTCCTAATTTACCATTTGCTCATTCTCAGTTTCCCATACTAGAAATTTTCCCTCCATGCTCCCACTTTAAATATTAGGGTAGCTCAGGGCTTTGTCATGGGCCATCTTCTCTTTCTACACCCTGTCCCAAGGTGTCTTCATCAAATACTAGAGTGTTAAATATTACTTATAGGCCAAGATTCCTAACTTCACATTCTATCCTTGATCTCTTCATGGGACTCTAGAGTCAAATGTTTAGCTGCCTATCACCACACAGATCTCCAATAAACAACTGAAACTTAACAAGGCCAGAAACAGTCTTGATTTTTTTCCAGTCATTTTAGTCTTTCCCAGGCTTCCTCATTCTGGTAAACAGCATCACCATTAACATAGTTATTAAAACCAAAGATTAAGATCATCCTTGACCACCACCTTTATCCTTAATTCTACTTCCAATTCACGCCCCCAAAGTTAGTTACAACTCCACGACGAGTACCATGACCCAAGCCACCATCCCTGCTCTTCAGATTTTCCATAATATCTAAACTGGTTTTCTTGCTTCAACTCTTGCCTCATGCAACCCAATCTCCACAGAAGAAGGGTAAAAATCTTTATAATCTGTCAGATAATGCCATTTCCTTGCTTAAAATCCTACAATGTTTTTCATCACACATAGAATCAAAATCCCAAAGAGTGTGAATGTAAGTTGTGATGAGATTAGGTGAAGAATGCCAGTAGAGAGAGAGAACTTGGTGAAGAGAAAGATAAAAGTTCCCCAATGCTGAAAGGAAAGGAATCCAGAACACAAGTTATATACCTGAAGACTCCTCCACTGCAAGTGACTATGGTTAGTCTGAGGATGTTGTGGCAGGAGTTTGAGGGAGTTCAAGTACAAACTAGATAAGTCAGAGAGTGATAACCTCTGGGGAATGAGGAGAGATGGGCACTATCACAGATTTGAGGAGAATGAAAAAGATTTGAAAAGGCTCCTATGGAAAACACTAAAGATTACTAATTTAGAAAACATAAAAGATTGGCAGTGTTAGTAGTCAGTTAAGGTTAAAGATCAAGAATTAATATAGCATTTTGCAAACTTTAAAATGTATCAGAACTACTTAGAGAACTTTGTAAAAACACAGATTCTTGTGTCCCATTCTGAGAGATTCTGATTTAGTATGCTGAAGGGGGCTCTAGGAATTTGTATTTGTAACACGTTCCTAAATTATACTGATGCTGCTGGTCTGGGGTCACACTTTGAGAACTACTGTTATGAAGTCATCAATCTGCCTTTTCTCCATTGGCTTTTATCAGCCCTTATGGAAGCATGAAGAAAGCAAACATGTTCAGAGTTGCATTTTTGTCAGATAAGTGCAAGAAAACAATAAATAAAAGGAGTTGAGGATATTAGTTTAAAAAGAGTGGCTGACTAGATGGGTCATGGAACATAACCAATGAGGAAGGAAGGGAACACGGTTGGGGCAGGGGGTTAAAAATGAGAAAATAAAGGCACAAAGGGAGCAAAAAGCCCCTATATATACCATTAAGGACCAGAGAAAGAGGAACTAAATGAATAAAAGAAAAACAAAGTCTGTACTTAGGGACCAAGATATTTCAGAGGTGGAGAGTTAGAGATGATGAGATGCTCCATGGGAGGGAGTGATGATAGAAGTGGGATCAGTGCCAAAGTCACAGCAGATGAAGAATTTAAGGAATGAGGGGCTCAGATGCAAGATGAGTCATCTAGATGGACATGAAGTCACTCCAAATATTGGATGAGAAAATGAAAGAGTAAGACAGTTATCAAAAGGCTGACATGAAAGAGAGGGCATAGCCAATTTCAGTCCCAGATCTGTCATTATCAGTCCCAATTGAACTACCTAACCAAATAACTTCTCCTAGTCTCTCTTGACTTTCTTTTTTACAAAATAGTAAGGCAAAATCAGAAATTTCAAAAACCATTCTGTTTGATTTTTTACTCTGGATGCACATGTTTCCTAGGAGGAATATGTCTGAAAGAGCAAGACTTGACCATACAGTCATGGCAATAAATCCAAACCATGGTATCTGGACTATGCTCTAAATATACAGAAGTAGCTGATGAACTGAGCACCTGCCTGGAGGTACTCAGGTTTCCTCCCTCAACCCTGTTATTATCATTGGAGGCTTAGGGAACTAGAGATAAATCCTATCTCTAGTATATCATTTTGTTTCTAAGACTCAGAAAATAATAAATGAGGAAGGGTTTAACACTCAGTCCTTGCAATCCGGATTGAAACTAAGGAGTCTCTCCTAGTGATTGGCCAAGAGAAAATTCCTTAGTCTGGTGTTCACTGTTTTCTCCTTTCCAGGCTACTGAACCAAACCATCCTTGGCTCCCAAAAAGTGAAATAAAAACACAAATCTTTTCTTAGATAATAAAGGGCATCATAGACTTGAACAGCAAAGATACAATATAATTAGAGATTTTCTCACAAAGAAGAGCTGGTATCCACATGCCCATTTGGCTGCTCAGGGCAAATCCAGAATGCCATTGCAAAAGAATGAACAGGAAATAAGAACTGGATCTGAAGTGAAGGAGATTCAACAAAATGAGCTAGTAGGGTAGCTGTAGGTGGTGGGGCCTCTTGTGAGATGGTGAGAAGCCAAAGATAAGAGCACAGACTATCCACATAATGTTTAGTTCTAAATATACACTTAGTGAAATTGATTTCCATGAAGCAATTCTTTCAACTAACATTTGGAAATCTATCATGCATGCACCAGGTGCTACCAAAAATGCAGGCATAACTAAAGTCATTGCTTTATGTATGAAAGGAAATGTTTAAGAGTATGATTCCTTGTCTCAAGTAGTTTAGTGGCTTGTAGAGAAAGGACTGATTTCCTGGCTGGGTGTGGTGGCTCATGCCTGTAATCTTAGCACTTTGGGAGGCTGAGGTGGATGGATCACCTGAGATCAAGAGTTTGAAACCAGCCTGGCCAACATGGTGAAACCTCATCTCTACTAAAAATACAAAAATTAGCCAAGCATGATGGCAGGTACCTGTAATCCCAGCGACTCAGAAGGCTGAGGCAGGAGAATCACTTGGACCCAAGAGACGGGGGTTGCAGTGAGTTGAGACTGTGCCATTGCACTCCAGCCTGCGCAGAGCAAAAACTCTTAAAAAAAAAAAAAAAAAAAAAAAAAAAACACAGAGAGATGACTGATTTCCTCATGCACAAAAACAGAAACATGCACAAAAACAGAAAAACAAAACAAAAAACAAGCTTGGACTTTATAATTTATAAGAAGTCAGCCAAGACTAAAAATCTGTGATTCTATAATAATCTACCTATATATTTCAGTAGTGCATACAAATCAAAATTTGGATTTATCTACAGTTAAACTCTTTGTATTGATGCACTATATGTACACTATGAAACCACTACTATAGTCGTGTTTCTGAATAAATCCACTAGCAAGTATTTATTGATTGACCACTGGGGATAAAGAAGGAAAATAAGAAAGATATGAACTGACTGAGGATAAAGGCCACAGACAAAAAATACAATGCAGCATGTCATGGTAAGAACCATATGAAAAACATAATTTACAGGTGGGGAACCAGACATAGCCACTATGGTCAATAAAGACTTCTGGCAGAAATGGGGTTGGAACTTTACCTTGAAGGAGGACAAATTAAAGAAACGACATGTGCTAAAGTTGAATAAACAATATTCAAGTCATCCTTCATTGTCCCCAGATCATTTAATGCAAAATATATTTAAAATCCAAAATGCATTAGATAAGTCACATGATACATAAAGGTGAATTTTAAAAAACAAAACTACTGGAAACTTCACAAATACAACATTTCAAACTCTTTTATTCTCTTTATTTGTATCCACCAAATCTGTATTCCTCTTTATAAAAAATAATATCATCCAAAATTAAAGTGGTCTTTGCCATAATGGAAATACTATAGGAAGGCTAGTGCTTAACACAGTGCTAATTCAGAAAAGCAAATGAGCTCTCCTCAGGTGTATGGGAAAAGGCTTCTGTGAACACTCTAGGACATTATAAAGCTGTCAGATGTGTTATGCAGCCTTAGGCTAATCCAGTGTTTTCCAAAGGAGAGTTTTTGGTCAACTTACACTCAACACCTAGGGTGCTTGCTAAAAATGCCAATGTAGATTATCTCAAGAAGCAGCCCTGGAATCAAGCCAAGGTTTGAAACTACAGAGCTAAACCATCAATTCCCAGAGGAAACTATAGACAAGCAAAACATTTAAATGGATTAAGGAGAATTTGAGTTCTTTTGAATTCTACTTATAATCACTTTTCCTTTTACTGACTATACGCAATCAAATCAGGTAAATCCAGCAAGAATCCACAGTAGATTTACCTAGCTGAATTGTGTAATACTTAGACATGCAAGCTGAGTACTACGTTGTAATACATCTTTCAGGATTTAACAAAACATTCAACTAAGCAGTAAGTCACCTGGGCTTACCAGGTATTGAATTTCTATGCACACTGGGGAAGGTCTGGACCTCAAATCCAATCCTGCAGTTTAAGACAACTCAAAGCAAACATTCTGGTGCACCATTGAAAAACTGGAATGCATAAAGCATTCTGATCAGTATTCTTGGTCTTTCTTTATGAGAAAGACTGAAAATGTCTCTTTCTTTTTGAGACTTTTTGTTTCTTTCCTAATGAAGTCCTTCACCTGGATGATCCCCCTTATCAACTGTGCTTCTCTTTCTTATCATTTTGAATGAATGCTGGCTAGAGGACAAACAAGAACTTGTGAGACATGTTCCACAAAGGTAGTACCAACTGAATTAGTTAGAATGATAAATTACAAGGAAGAAAGTAGTACTTAATCTGTTGGATTTGGGCATGTATTTTAATACAGTATTCAAAGACCTTTATCTTGAACTCTGTCAATCCATCATATGCTGTCTTCCCTGTCCTACTGAGAATAGATAGTGAGGGCATAAAGAAAGCAGCACCATTATTTGAATGGAGTTAGGGATAGGATGAACAGCCATGGTGCATGTGTCCTGCAATTGACCTGGCCTAGGCGACCTGCATGGGTCATGCGTGCCCACTGGCCAGCTATTCTCAACAGAAATGGGGTATGACCCAGCCTTTGATGTGAGGGAAAGTGTGTAATAGGCAGGTATCTCTGCTTCTAGCTTTCCATCTGGAATCCCACCTCTTCAAGAGCTCTAATCCCTTTGTAATAAGTGTCCCCTCTTATTTCAGACTTGCTACTCTTGGCATCTCACTTGATTTAATCATTTTTATTTTAGTTAAAGAACTCTGCCATTAAGGCAAGATCTTTCCCAGAGGTTGGATGGCTTAACTGTTAGAAACAAGAGCTCTGCCTGCAGTATGACAGAAGCATGTTCAAAGTCCTATGACTCTGAGCAAGCCACTTGCCTGTGCCTTCACTGACTTTAGTTTTTCCATCTATAAAAGAGGGTTGGCAATAATATGTATCTGGCTCACAATTGCCATGAGGAGTAAATGAAGTAATGTCTAAAAGGCACATACTTGGCACAGAGTAAGCATTTTGTGCTACTCTTTACTTACTTAATCTGTTTGATTTTGAATTTTGATTTTTGTATTTCAGCACAGCATTCAAAGACCTTCGTCTTGAACTCTGTCAATCTATCATAAGCTATCTTCCCTGTCCTACTGAGAACAGATATTTAAGGCATAAAGAAATCAAAACATTATTTGGATGGAGTTAGGGATAAGATAAATAATCATGGTGCATGTGTCCTGCAATTGACCTAGTCTAGGTGACCTACTACTATGACCTAAAAAAAAAAAAAAAAAAAAAGAAAGATTTTGCTAAGTCTTTTTTGTGTTGTAGAGCACTTGTATCCTCTTATATATTTTTTCCCAAAGTCAGAAAAACTTTGCCAAGTCTTTCTGTTTTTATTGTAGGGCATTTTTATCCTTTTGAGTATTCTCTGGTTTGTGTGTTTGCTTGTTTCTTTGTTTTGAGATAGTCTCTCTGTCACCTAAGCTAGAGTGCAATGGCATGATCTCAGCTCACCACAACCTCTACCTCCTAAGTTCAATTGATTCTCCTGCCTCAGCCTCCTGAGTAGCTGGGATTACAGGCACCCACCACCACGCCTGGCTAATTTTTGTATTTTCAGTAGAGACAGGGTTTCACCATGTTGGCCAGGGTGGTCTCGAACTCCTGACCTCAGGTGATCTGCCCGCCTCGGCCTCCCAAAGTGCTGGGATTACAGGCATGAGCCACTGCACCAGGCCTGTATTTTCTGTTTTATTGTCCCACTTAACTTCGTGTATTTAATTTGGTGACCCAAATGTTTCCATGTATTTCCAGACATGGGATAAATTAAGTCACAGTTATAATAATAATAAAAGTCTACTGGCTTTACCTCAGCTTCTGCATAGCTGCAATACCTTGCCACTCCCTCACAATCTGTCCTCGCTGCTTCTGGGGGGTCACAGAAAGTATCTCACCTGTGCTCAGGAGCATATCTGATGATGTGCTTCTTCTGCCTGCCCACTACCTGCCCTCCTCTTTGGGGATGCAGCCTTGCCACAGCCTTTGCTGCTGCCTTTTGTGGGAACCAGTGTGCCTCTCTCACACTCAGAGGTGCAGGACCCACTAGGTGCAGTTGGTGCAAGATCCCTTCAGGTCTCATTGTGCCAGAGAAGCCACATCAGGTCCCACATTAAAGTTACAAGGATAATGCCCTGTCCCCAGCTCTAAGCTGGAAGTTGTCACCAAGACTCCAAGTAACACAGCTTAAAGCCTGGACCATGAGTTCTACTACAGAGCAAAGCAGCTACATGAGCTACTGACTGAATATTTTGCAATAACTCCCTGCTTCTGGCCTTATTCTTCTGCAGATTGTTCTCCAAAGAGCTGCCAATTTGGTTGTGTTAAAGCTTTAGCCAGGCTATGTCATTGTCCTTAAAACTCTCCAATAACTGCCTACCTTGCTTGGAATAGATACCTAAGTCCTTACAATTATCTACAAAGTCTTGCGTGATCTGGTCCCTGCTATCTCTGATCTGGCTTCTAGTTCTCTCCTGTTCACCCCACATCAGCTCTGTAGCTTCCAGGCTCTGTAGCTTCCAGGCAAGCCCTGCTCAGCTCCTGTTTCAAGGCCTTGGCATTTGCTGCACCCCGAATGTGGGGACCAGGAGAACAGAGGGCAAATTATAAAAGGCCTTGATGCTTTGCTAAATGTTTGAAGTTTGCTGAAAGTTTGAAATGTCATATAAGTAAACCTATACTTACCTGTACATAAGAGAAAATTGGAATGCAATACAACGTAGTGGTCTGATGCAAAATTTTTGGAGTCAAATAGAAATAGCGTCTCCAGATGACTTGATGGGTGCTAACGAGTTGATGGGTGCAGCACACCAACATGCCATAAGTATACATATGTAACAAACCTGCACGTTATGCACATGTACCCTAGAACTTAAAGTATAATAAAAAATATATTAAAAAAAGAACCAAAAAATAATAATAATAAACCATGTGCAAATTTAGAAAAAAAAAAAAAAAAAGAAATAGGGTCTCCAGATTTAGCAAATAAAATACAGGACACTCAGTTAAAGTTGCATTTCAGATAAATAGTAAATGATTTTCTAATATAATCATGTCCCAAATATTTCATGAAATGTACCAAAAAGTGTTTTTATTTAATAAATTTGAAATTCAAATTCAGCTGGGTTTCCTGTATTTTATCTGGCACCCCTACAAAGAAATGGAATTGAATATTGGCCTTGAACAAACTATTTAACTTCTTTCAGCCTTGGTATGAAAACAGAATAATAATATCCACCTCATGGGGCTTTTGTAACGATTAAAAAATTTAGTGCATGGACTGCACTTAAAGTCACTGGCAAAAAGCAAACAAGTAAATTGCAGCTGTTGTTATCATTATTGCTATTGTTATGATCATCTCATGTTGCCAGTGAAGCTTTCAATAAAACATTACATTTCTAGCAACATAATCTTCATATGAAACTTTGTATTTTAAAAAATGCTAGAGTATTCAAATTTGTTAAAAAGCACTTCTTATTTGATAAGAAAGACTTCAGGAAACAACTGTAATATTCTGAGAAGAATTATGATTTGATTTCAGCTTGTTACATTTTTATTTGATTTTACAGTTCTCAGCACACTCAATTCAAAACAATTTATTTTTAAATTCTATTCTTATGGCTTTTTAAATAAAGATAACACTAACAGTATCCTGTGATGATATAGGGCTTTTGTTTCAGTTTTTGCTATAGATTTGTTCTCTGGCTCATGTGATCTAGCTATGAATTTAGTAACAGATGGTAACTTGTGGTTTATGAAAACTGAGTATGTGAGAAGCTTTACATATCACATTTTCTTTAGTCACCCAGACACTTATTCATTAAAACCACCACCAAAAGAATTTTTAATTAAATAGTGGAAACTCAGTAATGTGCCAGATACTATTGGTTGCTTAAGATTCAAAAAATAAGACCTACTGGTTTCTGGTTTCACAGAGCTCTCTCTGGGTAGAAGAGAAGATGTTGCAACCAGAACAAATAAACAAAACAGTATGATAGGTAAAAATGTCACGTAAGTCATGCAGTCGGGTATGGGAAGTGACATGATACAGCAGACTTCACAAAGTCTGTGTAACATTCTAGTTGGTTCTTGAAGAATGAAAAAATGTATGCAAAGTAAAAAAAAAAGAATCAGATGGTATTCCACACAGAGAGAAGAGAGTATATACAAGGAAGAAAGGTATGAAAGAATTGCGGAAGTTGTTAGTTTAGTTTGGCTAAAGCAGTGGAACTCAGAGGATGGCCCCAGAACCAGCAGCATCATATCATGTGGAATATTTGTAGAAATGCAGATGCTCAGGCTCTAATCCAGACTCACTGCATCAGAAACTCTGGGGTGGACCCCAGTCCTCTATGTTTTAACACGCATTCTAGGTGATTGTGGTGCCTCCTGAAGTTCGAGAACCCTGAAATACAACAGTAGAGTTTTTAAAACTGTGTGCACATGACATCACTGAAGGTGCATCTTTCATAAACACCAGTGACAGGGGCCACAAGCCATAACAATTAAATCAGAGTTTCAGAAGGTGGAGCCCAGACCAAAAGTCTAAAGATGTTTTACAGTGCAGCCAAGGCTGAGAACCACTGGGATAGAGCACATGGTACATGAAGAAGAAACGGCAAATAGACACTTCACCAAAGAAGTAAACATATGAAAACTCACTCAAAATCATCAGTCTTCAAGAAAGTACAAATTAAAACCACAGTAAGGTAACACTGCACACCCTCACTCAGACTGACCAAAATTGGCTGATATAACCAAATGCTGTCAAGGAAGTGGAGCACTAGTGTATCATTGCAACTAAACAGACAGAGGTTGCCTGAAGGGTAAGGGTGAGGGGTAGGGATTGACTTTCCTGAAATGTCATTCCATACCTGATCCTGGTGAACGCCCACTTTTATTTCAATACTCAGTTTTATCTGGAAACCTTCCTGAAATTCCAAGTTACTCAGGTGCATCCTCCACAACTCCCGCAAACCTCTGTTAGGACACTTCCTTCAGTGCTGCTACCACTTTTTAAAATGCCTTTCTCTTCAACTAGACTTAAAACCATTTGAGCCAGGTTGTTCTTTCTTCATTGTGGGTCCCTCACGCATACCACAGTATCTAGCATTTTTATGGGGATGGATGAGTGAGTAGATTGAGGGATGTTGGGTTAACTGATGATTTTGACACACTGTGTTATGCCTCCATGCATTTACGTATGCTGTTCCCTCTGCCTGGAATAACCCATTCGTTCTACCTTCTATGTTTTGTCTCTCTGGCAAAAACATCTCCTCTCTTAAAGATCATTATTCTATGTCACCCATTCCATAAATCTGTCCCCCAATGAGGACACATCCATTTGGGTTTCTTTCTTTAGGCCATGCTTTTTACATAGCTCCTCATAGTTAACTTACTATATTGTAAGTAATGATTTTCCTTCTTTCTGGATCACTGATTTGTAAACTTCTCAGGGGTTGTTTTACTTTGTGTTTTTCCTCAGTGTAGTGCTTAGCATATGTTAATGTTCATAAATATTTGTTAAAGAAAGAGAGAGGAAAATGTCCTCAGATTACCTCAAATATATTATGAGCATTTTTAAGCACATTTTTATTGTCTGTCATAATCAGATTGTGTTCTAAGTATTACTTTTGTGTGCATTCCCTCTGTGATTTTGAGGATTATTATACAAAGCATAGAAGCAAACAGTTTTCATTATAGCTTAATCACTCGGTCATTCAGGCAGCAGCCTGAGTCTTGAAGGCACTGAGGAGGAACAACAGGAGGAGGCTTAAAACCAACACATCAAAGTCAACACAGCAGTATTGACTCTATCATGTTGGTTTTCAGTGGTTCTGAAATATTGTCTCCCACAAGTGATAGAAATGCAAATTTGAAGTAACCTGAATTTAGTTAGCAAAGCTAGAATGCTGACTTTATAAAACAAACCAGAAAATAAGCCTTCCTCTCACTCCTGATCTACAGTTTTTAAAGCCAAAAGAAAAGAGTCACAAGTTCATAAGAAAGTAAATTTCAGAGGATTCAAAACTAAAGTACGCCCAGATAAGTAAGATAGATGCTCTGATTTC
This sequence comes from Trachypithecus francoisi, assembly GCF_009764315.1. Taxonomy (NCBI): domain Eukaryota; kingdom Metazoa; phylum Chordata; class Mammalia; order Primates; family Cercopithecidae; genus Trachypithecus; species Trachypithecus francoisi. The sequence goes on from NW_022681472.1 coordinate 40,608,217, forward strand.
AACTGCAGCTATCATACGATGTGATCATTTAAAAACAGGCTTTAGTTCTAAGGATTTTTGAGATAAGAGTATTGTAGTAGATATACAATTTTCAAACAGTTTCTCATGATGTTAAAAGCCAACTAATAAATCTAGAGTATAGATCCAAACAAAATATTTTCACCATTTCTGAGTTTCTATACAGAGGGTAACACAGGAGGAAGAGAACAGATTCTAGAGTCCTTTGGAAATGAGAAGCAGCTTAAATATAAGCTTTAAATATACAAAAATAGGAAAAAATAGTTACTTTTCTAAAAATGCTATAATGTGTTAGAGGAAAATGGGGCAATGTAAAGTCTTAATTCTGTGAGATTTCAAAAAGCTAATTATGAAAGTGGTTAGAAAAATAAAACCATTTTGCCATCAAAAAGACCTCTCCCGGCTGGGCATGGTGGCTCACGTCTGTAATCCCAACACTTTGGAAGGCCGAGGCAGGCAGATCATCTGAGGTGGGGAGTTCAAGACCAGCCTGTCCAACATGGAGAAACCCTGTCTCTACTAAAAATACAAAAAAAAATAGCCAGTCATGGTGGCACATGCCTGTAATTCCAGCTACTTGGGAGACTGAGGCAGGAGAATGGCTTGAACCTGGAAGACAGAGGTTGCGGTGAGCCAAGATTGCACCATTGTACTGCAGCCTGGGCAATAAGAGCGAAACTTTGTCTCAAAAAAGAAAAAAAGAAGAAGAAGAAGAAATGACCTCTCCCTATCAATATAGTAGGAAAACAAAATTTTTAAAATTGCATAAGCGGTAACAAATTTACAAGCATGTAAGGTAGCACCAAAGTGACCACAATGGTAGTGTCAAAGCAAAAATAACAATGGATGACGTTAAACGGGCAAGGAAGATTTTATTTAAGACTGTTTCAACAGAAATCAAGACTATCATAATAAGAGAGAGATTGAACTCAGCTCTGCTGAAACAGGCAGGAGAGCTTTTAAGCACTGAGGTAACTAGTGGAAAAGTACTGGAGGATGGTAGGGGAAGGTTGGTCAGTGTAATTAGTCCATCCGTGTTTGCTAATTGCTGCTTATCTAAGTTAGGTTCACACCTCCCACAGAGAGAGAGAGAGGCTGCTTCTTACCTGATGATTACAGTTCAAAGGAATGGTTCCAGGTCCTTAAGAAATATATTCCTGGGATTGTGCAACTGGGAAGAAGCTGGGGGAAGATTTATATCTCCAAGGATCAGAGGGAAAATTTACAAATACAATTTTTCTAAAGTAAATGCTCTAAGAAAAGGGAAGTCAGGAGCCAATAGTCAGGAAAAATTCGGTCTAAAGTTTTTTCAAACCCTCTTGGTCATCAGGACAAAATCTCACACATTTTATTTGGCCAAACAGAAGAAAGGACAATTATTTCCCTGAGACAAAAAATGATACCTCATGACAGTTTTCTGAACAGCTCTTGAGAGATCTCAGAGGTAATTCCAGGGCTACATTTTTACATGTGTCAAGTAAAAAACAAATCTGGACTTAGTAATGAGAGACTTATTTGAAAGGGTTACTGCAAGGGGGCAGAGGGACTATTGCAATAGGGAGAATGCTTTGGCCATGAGCTCTGCAAGCATCTCAAGTACTAGGCAAGAAGGGTTTTTCTTTTTATGAGAGGAGTAAACAAGATTAGAAAGAACCCAAGGTGGAGAAGTGGGATGAAAGATTGGCATACTGAGTAAATATATCTGAGGATGTTTTACCCTGAAGCCAGCATATTTTCCAGGATGGCCTTTAAAGAGGGGATGGGTGCTGGCTCAGGCTGAGGGTGGACTGAAGTTCGGGGTCCTGGGAGAGGGCGAGACTCTTAACCAAAGTTTGATTAATAAGCATTTTATTCTCATTGACCAATGGAGACAAAATAGTTCAGTTAGTCATGTATGAGGGGAAGAGTGGGAATTCATAGTGTCTGTGTCTGGCCTTATTATAGGTAAATAAGCAGGTGTGAATCTTATCTAAATCAACTGGAGAAGGGTAGTTCTTTGCAGTAAGCCATTTCCCAGAACAAAGGGTTTCCTAACTTTCTTAATAAGGCTCACATAAAATTCAACATCATCACATATCCAGATGTTACTTGACTCACAGTCTTGGAGATGTGTTAGGCCATCCTCACATTGCTATAAAGAAATACCTGAGACTGGGTAACTTACAAAGAAAAGAGGTGTAATTGGCTCACAGTTCTGTAGGCTGTACAGGGATCATGCTGGTGGCGTCTCCTCAGCTTCCGAGGAGGCCTCAGGAAATATAATCATGGCAGAAGACGAAGTGGGATTGGGCAAGTCACATGGCCAGAGCAGGAGCAAGAGAGAGAACTAGGTGCCACACACTTTTAAACAGACAGATCTCACAAGAAGTCACTCACCATTGCAAGAACAGTGCCAAGAGGATGATGCTAAACCATTCATGAGAAATCCTCCCCCATAATCCAATCATCTCCCACCAGATCCCACCTCCATTACTGCGGATTACAATTCAACATAAGATTTGGACGGGGAACACATATTCAAACTATATCATATGTCTACATTGTAGACATTGGAGAATGGGCTTAATCCCTAATAAAATTTATTTTGATGTCAAAGGTAAGAGGAAGGACACAGATTCACCAGGCCTCCAAATAGATACACTAAGAAAGGGGAAAGGGGAAGTTAGTGCTTTGCCTTTTATAATGGAGAAAATTGTTTCCATTTGCCCTTACAAAGTGCAGATATACATTTATCGATGCAGTTATTTGGGTTATTTAGGCTTTAGGGGTTATTTGGATTTCAGGTTCAGATGAACAAGGCTTTTAATTGATATCATATTTTAGGCAAATCACTGGGTCTCTGAGGCTCACTTCCATATCTGTTAAAGGAAGATTTTTGGGTTATTGAAAAGATTAAATAGGATCATGTTTATGAAAATCCCTGCTATGGGATTTTGTATGGCAAACTTAATATTTTCCTCAAGGAACAAAATTTAGTGGACATGCCAATTACAGGAAGTTTTAGTAACACTGAAAGAAAAAAATTAAAATGATTCGTTGGCCAGGCATAGTGGCTCATGCCTGTAATCCAATACTTTGGGAGTCCAAAGTGGGAGGATCACTTGGGCCTAGGAGTTCGAGACCAGCCTGACAACACAGTAAGACTCTCTTTTTTTTTTAATGATTTGGTTATGGTGTTTATGCATACCCTTTGTAACTTTTATTGTCTTAAAAGTCCAGAATATTTTATTAGCAATCTTGTCTCTCACATCAAGACACTCTTTTGAGGTATTCGCTGTTGAACTAGGGTACAGTGTAACACCAAATCATTTGAAATTGCTGAGAAAAGTTACAGTGATTTCAAATTTGGAGGAAGTTATTTTTATTTATATGGGAATACTAAGAATAAAGGAACTAATCAAGATGAAAGAGATGATACATAATTATCCTACTTAAGGAGAAGGGTTTGTCATTACTTAGCCGTACATAATTGGACCACAAATTCTAAATCTTTGTATTTTGGTCTTTTGAATCCCACCCCATCCCCAACCCTAACCCTCGCGCTTTAATACCTTAGTCTCCTCACATTGCTCTGAACACAGAGAGACAGACTAGACCACTTACAGGCGGGTGACTGAACACACACACATATGAGGGAGTTCTATGGGGAGAAGTGGCATCTTCTGCCTGCCCAGGAGGTAACTCCCATTGTTCTATAAGGATGAGTAAGATGCTACATACCAATATCAGTAACATAGGGTTCTTAAATAGCCTTGCACATAGTTTGCCCAGAATGCTTATTTTTGTGTAGGGTGGGCAAAACCTGTATTATAGTTCTATGATGCCAAATCAAATTTATTAAATCAATAAACTCTTCTAAGATTCTAGAAGGCAAACAAGTCTTTCTCTTCTTGTAAATTATTCCCAAATTCCAAAGGGCAAAAGCTATTGGAAAAATGATCTTAGTGGCATTAAGAGTTTTATGCAATAGAGTAAAAATTAGTCTAGATACGTGTTTTGCCCTTAATACTGTTTTTTTTCACTCAGCCAGCAAATACTTACTAAATGATTACTGTAATCAGGCACCATTCTAAGGGCTGAGTAAAAGGAAGTGAATAAGAAAGAAAAAAACCTCTTTTGGGGAGAAAGGGTTGCAGGCAGGCTGCTTCATTCTCAAATTGAAGATTATATTCTAAAACATATCCAAGATTCACATTGTAAAATATATTATTGAACCTGAACATAGTCTATAAAACTAATACAGTGGAGTATGACTGGAGTATTAAATTCATTTTTACTTCAGTGTCCATTGTTAAGCCTCATTGTTATTTAAATTCAGACTTGTCCATTAAAAGGTCTATTTGTAATTCACTGAAAAAAATAGATGATATGATGGATATTGTAAATAGAAGACTTATTAAGACAAATATGAGCACAAGGTAAATTTTGTTAACCATTGCTAATTGACCTCTGCTTTCTAAATTTCTAGGTTTAAAGAAACTAGTATTAAAACGTGATTTTTAATGCTAATATTTACACAATTTTTGTAAGAGGTAAAATGTAATTTGAGCAAATAATGTAAACATAAGAGAACCAAAAGAATTTTATTTCTATAAGAAAATAATGTCAAAATATGTGAACACGTGCTTTTGAGTATGCTTAACCAAACCTATTACAAATGTTCAAAAATATTTCCATTTTCTGTTAGCCACTCATGAGAAAGAAAAAATTCACTGGTTGTCTAGTGGTTGTAGAGTTGCTTCATTTGACTTTTAAAGCATTACTTTAACTAGAATTACCTCCAGTTTATGGGAAAGTGTAAAGACTACAAATTGCATTGGTTAAAAGTAATCTTTAAAAATGGCACTGTAACCATGGAAATATCATTTAGACTCATAAAATTTTAACCACACTTTTTATTCCCTTTCTGGTTTCTTTTTTTTTTTTTTTTTTTTTTGAGGCAGAGTCTCGCTCTATCGCCCGGACTGGAGTGCAGTGGCCAGATCTCAGCTCACTGCAAGCTCCGCCTCCCGGGTTTACACCATTCTCCTGGCTCAGCCTCCCAAGTAGCTGGGACTACAGGCGCCCACCACCTCGCCCAGCTAGTTTTTGTATTTTTAGTAGAGACGGGGTTTCACCGTGTTAGCCAGGATGGTCTCGAACTCCTGACCTCGTGATCCGCCCGTCTCGGCCTCCCAAAGTGCTGGGATTACAGGCTTGAGCCACCACGCCCGGCCCCTTTCTGGTTTCTAATGTTGCCTCTGTTCACTGTGGCATGTTACATGCATATTCTACCCAATTTTCTTATGACTTTTTAACTGTTTAGTTTTTAAATGAGAGAATTGTCTGCCAGTGAAGAGAGACTGAACAGAAGAACACTTAGCATGAGATCTACCATCTTCAAAACATTTTAAGGGTACAATACAGTATTGTTGACTATGCAATGTTATATAACAGATCTCTAGAATTTATTCATCTTGTTTAACTGAAACTTCATGCCCACTGATTAGCAACACCTTCATTTCCCTTTGCCCCCTGGTAACTACCATTTCACTCTTTGATTGTACAAATTTGACTATTTTAGATACCTCATATAAGTGGAATCACGCAGTATTTGTCTTACTGTCACTCAGTATAATCTCCTCAAGATTCATCCATGTTGTTACACATGACAGATTTTCCTTCTTTTTTAAGGCTGAATAATATTCCCTTGAATGTATATACCACATTTTACACATCCGTCAGTGGACATTTAGGTTATTTCCACATCTTGGTGATTTTGAATAGTGCTGTGATGAGTGTAAGATTGCACATAACTCTTTGAGATCCTAATTTCAATTTCTTTGGATAAACACACAGTAGTGGGATTGCTGGGTCATCTGATGGTTCTCTTTTTATTTGTGGAGAGGGGTACCTCCGTACTGTTTTCCAGAGTGGCTGCATTATACTGCATTCCCACCAACAGTGTGCAAGCATTCCAATTTCTCCACTTATCTTTATATTCTAAGAATACACATAAAAGTAATTCTCTTTATCCTATTAAACAATGAATTTTTGGATTCCTGACACAACAGTGTTCTATTCCTTGAATTTTCTGGCACTACCATTGTATGAATATTATATATATATATATTTTTTTTTTTTTTTTTTTTTTTTTGGAGACAGAGTCTTGCTCTGTCACCCAGGCTGGAGTGCAGTGGTACAATCTTGGCTCACTGCAACCTCTGCCTCCCGGGTTCAAGCAATTATGAATACTATTTTTTTTATTATCCTCATCTCTTTCTTCCAGATCTACATGATAGTACTACTCCTGTTTCCTACAATCTATAAAAACACTGGAACCTTTAGTTGTGTGTTTTTGAAGTTCTAAACCTAAAATGTTTTGAATACGTAAAATATTCTATACAGAAATACCAGAAGCTATTTATTTCTTAGAAACATCCATCAATTCATTCAAATAAAATGTTAAACTATATACATATTACACAAGCCAATTCCCCTACAGTGTATTTATTGAATAGATTAATAGACTTTTCTGGGAAAAGGTGGTTAATTGTAAATGCTGACCTCTCGCTGCCTTTTCCAGAGGCTGTTGAACTTTTGTGGCCTAAGCATTTTTTTTTTTTTTTTTTTGAGACGGAGTCTCGCTCTGTCGCCCAGGCTGGAGTGCTGTGGCCGGATCTCAGCTCACTGCAAGCTCCGCCTCCTGGGTTCACGCCATTCTCCTGCCTCAGCCTCCCGAGTAGCTGGGAATACAGGCGCCCGCCACCTCGCCCGGCTAATTTTTTATATTTTTTAGTAGAGACGGGGTTTCACCGTGTTAGCCAGGATGGTCTCGATCTCCTGACCTCGTGATCCGCCCGTCTCGGCCTCCCAAAGTGCTGGGATTACAGGCTTGAGCCACCGCGCCCGGCCGGCCTAAGCATTTTATCTGCCAAATAGCTAGAAATTCTTTTCAAGTTTGTTTTTTTTAATGTTCCAAATACAAATATAATTGATTCATTTCCCAGTGTTTCACAGGCACAGGACTTTAATAATTTTTTTCTAGCTATTTTTTAAAATATTGAGTATGATGAGCTGTGAAAACGCTAAAAACAGAATAAAAATAAATGAATAGATAACAGACAATGTTCATCGGATAAACACCAGGGCAAGAAATTTGTACTTGAACAAGCTAAGAAAGTCATTAACAGCAGTATTTCTGATGGAAACTAGTGGTATACCTGCTTGGGCTACACTGAATCTAATAATCTGTGACAGAAGAAATGGGAACAAGTATGAACACATATCATTTAATCAGAAATTGAAAGAAAAGTGGGGCACTTTTCTTCCCCAATTTTTTCATAGCTCAACAGACAGAATCACAGTGGAAAAGAGATTTATTGCCAAAATGGTGCTGACCTTTTACAATTCTTGCCCCATATTCTGGAAATTAATTCATGTTTTAAAAAGTTCATTTTCATGGACTGGCACAAAGTTTTTATCCGGGTAGCATTCAAGTTGCAAAGAGGCATCCTCTAGCTCAGTCCCTGGCATGGTACACCTTTGTCACCCACAAGCCAAGACTGTGCCCAGCTGGTTCTCCACTCATTAAATCTCTCACTGGCACAACCATGCTGCACTATCAGCCTTGCCTTGCCTAAGGATCTTCCCTTCTAAACCTTCGCTGTCTTTAGAATGTCTCTGAATATGGAAAATCACAAGCTCTGGGGTAGCCTGTTCCAGGATAGCCTGAGATGAAATGAAAGTTCAGGACTTTGGAAACCTGATAAGAATTCTTTTCACCTGGAACCTGATAAGTATCCCAGAAACCTTATGCATATTTGATAGTTTTTGTCTTGCCTCAGTTTTAGGAATACATTTTAATAATATTAAGTAACCTTTCCTAAAAGTAAGCCTTCCTAGCCTGTGGTCTACTGGAAATAATACCTACCCCTGCTATTTAAAGTTGTGTGAATTGAACAAGTTCTGGAATCATTTGGGGCCTTAGTTGTTTCAAAAATGTGGAAAACAGATTTATCTTTTTTCTGCCTTATCTTTAAAAAGGCAGAAATCTGAGAAAATAAGATATAATGTTCACACACACACACAAACAGTGAAAAGCTGAGAGGATTTTTATTTTATTCCAAGTCAGGACAAAACAGGGAAAGAAAACAATACTGTTTCCATTTTCACTACCTTCCAGAAACAATGCTGTTTTTTATATATGTCATTTCATTATTGCCTAAAATAACTTCGAGGAGTAGCTATTTTACAAATAACTGATTTTAGAAAGTTTAAGTAACTTCCCCAAGCTCACATTGCTCATAAGAGGCAGAATCAGCCTTCAATCAGGGTCTGTAAGATTCTAACACCCTTAGATATTTTCGTTGTATTAGAGTTTCACAAATTTTATTAAATTGGATTGTTAGACAACTTTTGGTTTGTGCCGAAACTATGCATCATTGGTATTTTTTACTTATTTTTTTATGAAATTATCTCATTATTTATTTAAAATAAATGTATCTTTAACACTAAACTCTAGTTCACTCTAATAAATGAAAAACCAAGTATCTCTTTTCATAAGTAGGAGATATATTTAAAATAAACATAATGAAAAAACAAAACTTAAAAAAAATAGCTTGATATTTGTGTATGACCAAAAAGCCCTGTGTTCCTGCTCTCCTCTCCTCTCCTCTCTCTGTTTCTCTCTCATTCTCTTTCTCCCATTAAAAAGAATAGACAGTATTAGAGAACTGTTAAGACTGACACAAATATAAACTTTCTCATTAATGCAGTCCAAAGAACTGGAAGAGTAATGTTCTCACTACATGAGTCAATGTTCATATTTTATTGTATATTGATAAATTATAATTACATATATGTAAGGGGTACAAAGTGATGTTATAGTGTATGTATACATATGTAGAATGATTAAAGTTAATTAACATATTCATCACCCCAATACTTATCAATTTTTGTGATGAAAACATTTGAAATTTACTATCTTAGCAATTTTGAAATATACACTGCAGTGTTATTAACTATAGTCACCATACTATGCAGTAGATCTCAAAAAAACTTACTCCTCCTAACTGAAACCTTGTATTCTTTGACAAACATCTCCACATTTCCCTTACCTCCCAGCTTCTGGTAACCACCATTCTACTCTCTGCTTCCAACCACTGTTTTAGATTCCACATAGAAGTGAGAACATGCAGTATTTGTCCTTCTGTGCCTGCCTTATTTCATTTAACATAAAGTCCTCTAGGCTTATCCACAGTGTTATAAAAGCCAGTCCTTCCTTCTTTTCTTAAGGCTGAATAGTATTCCATTGTGTATATATGCCACATTTTCTTTATCCCTTCACTGATTGTTAGACACTCAGGTGGATGCTACAGCTTGACTATTGTGAATAATGCCACAGTAAATATGAGAGTGCAGATATCCTTTCACTATGGGTCAATATTTTTAACGAATATTCCCATATAACAGTATCTTGGGCAGCCCTAGCAGTTTGTGCACTTCCCCTAAACCCCCAGGAAATGCAGAGCTCAATCCTGCTGATCTGCATCTCATGTCTGACAAGATGATGCCACTGAATGATATTCTGACTGGATGTCACCATCCAGCACTTTTTTTTTTTTTTTGCACAAGGTTCTACTTGAAGTTGGAAGAAACTCCGCCTGCAGACTGACTTGTTAGATTACATTGGAAAAGTACTCCACATTTTACAGAGTTTGATATCTCAGAATTGTTCAAAGTGAGATAGCATTTCCATGCCATGTATTTCAAAGCCCTGAGGATCTCAGCAGGCAGATGGCCCTCTGGGTCACTAGCCACTACTGACAACGGGATGCCCTCACCTGGGCTCTCTCTGTGACATGTCAAATGATTTCCATCAAAATAGGATACTGCCTTCTCAGATATCCTCATTTTTAACAAGGAAAGCTTATGACACACACAATGAAAAGAACACTTAAAGTCATAAATATTTTATACATATTTGTTTCAATAGAGCAAGTTGATTGTAGAGAAGCTGCTAGGCTAGTGCCCAAATGTTCCTGAGATAGTTCAATAAAGCCTCTTTACAAGCCTGTTATTGCCTTTCAAAGGATGTAAGGTCTCAACATTCCTAATTAATACCACAGAATTTGTCCAAAGGGAATAGGAAGAAATTACCACAAAAATACTGAAATAGATAACAAATACTTTTGAATAAACCTTCTATTTATATAACACAGAAGTAGTTGAGCATTAGCTGCTAAATATAATAGTATTACTATTTGGGTAATGATGTTGAGAGCTTAGGCATGATCTAAATTGCTGTAAGTAGGAGAGAGTGTATGACACACAACGGTAAGAAATAAAGGCTGTATGAACAAAGCACTGGGTTAGTTACAGCCAAATATGAAGACTTATGTGACTTGAGCAAATGGCTTACCTCTCTGTGCCTCAGTTTTTTAATCTATAATATGAGTATAATGATGGCACTTCCCTCGTGGTGCTGGTGTGAATATTAAATGGAAAAAAAATAAAGTACTTAAAAGGGGGCTTGACATATAGTAAGCCCTCAATACATGTAAGTTTTTAACTAAAGTTAAGCCTCAAAGTTTTACTGCCAACGAAAAAGCAGTGACAAAACTATTTAAAGAACCCAGGTATATTAAGGAGAAATTTTCAGTTTGGTGTTCTCTGACAATTAACAGATCTTCATCTCCCACTTTAACCTCGAGAATCAGACACTCATACTTTGTTTCAAACAATAGCTAATTAGATTTTAATAACAAATGAGGTTCAGAAAAGGATGGACAGAGGAAAGAGGCTGTGTCAGAGAGGCACCCAGGGTATGCAAATTATAACGTGCCCCCTTAGCACACCTACACAATGCTTTGGATCAAGAGAAAAACATTTTTCATGACACTTGCAATTACAATCTAACATGAAGCAGGATGGTATATGAAGTTCCATATGTACATTCTAAACATGGCACAGTTATATTTGTACTGCCACCATGGAAAAATGATAAATTTTTTTTCAAATAAAAACTGGAAATAAAGAAAAAGATGTCAGAGAAAGATCTACTTCTTCTACTCTGTTAGACATGCTGTCAAAGTCTTGGGCTGTAAAATGTTAAATGCTTAAAATAAGTGATCTAATATTAACAGGGGTACCTAAAATACAGACAGTCATGTAAACATTTCATACTTAAACTGATAGGTGTCATATGTTATTATGTCTAAATGAGACAGCTTTCAAATCTCAAAACAAAAAATCTGTTACCATCAATGATATGGGCTAAAAAGTTTATAAAGTAAAAATATATAGAAGAGATAAGTATGAATTCTACATAAAAAGTAATTACATCAAAAAATCACTTGAAAATGCTATTTATATAATCATGTGCATAGCTTCTTACCTCAGTACTCTGATTGCACTTCAGTCCTCTGAAACTTACCTGTGTGCCAGAGAATCAATCTTTGTTCCTGTGAAATATAAAATATCATGTTTTTTGAAATCATTCTTAACCTTTGCTATAGGAAAAATATTAATGTAAATTCAAATCACTTGAAATTTTATGATATTTATATGAAAACTAATAACTTTGAGAAAAGGCCCAATTATTCTAAAACTTTACCCAGAATTTTAAATGATTTCAAAATTTAAGATGTATTTCATTTTCTGATATTCATGGGCATGTTTTATCTCCATTATTTACTGATACTAAGCAGCAAATAGATTTTTCTTTGAGTTGTTTCTATCAACTTAAAGAGAGTAACTATATCTGGAAGTATTGATGTATTAGATTGAAAAAGTTTAGCCAAAAACAATGACATCAGCAAGATGACAGAATAGGAAATCTGAGGCTTAATTTCCTTCTCTTGCCACCAGAAAGTTCAACTAGCAACTATCCATTGACTAGAATATGCTTTTGAACGGTTCAATTTGTTATTTTTTATTTAACTTTTATTTAATTTTATTTATTTTTTATTTTTTATTCCTATGTCAGATATGGTATTTTCTATATAAAGTAATAAAACTAGTTATATATTTTCATAACCCAAACATATCCAATTCATGAGTCAATTACATTGAATTATTAATACTTTACAGGTATGCAGCTATTTGATAGAGCTGTAAGAAGGTCTGATGAAAAATACACTGATATCTTCTATTATATTCTGACAACTCAGAACACTTCTATGACCAAATGTGGTGGTAGAGGGGTTTTCCCATACAGCAAGCTATTCTCCAGTGGACACCAACTGGGTGTCCTATAGTTAATTCAGTTCACAGTATCTATCTGGAGATAGCGTCCGAACCCACAGGTTAAGGACTCAGTCCCACAAGACTACCCTTCCCACTCCCCCATTTCATGTACCAACGCAAGTCCCAGATTTTTACCTGTGCTCTGCTCTACTGGCTATAAATCAAGGTTCCCATGCACCCCCTCCTCCTGTTCAATACTTTGCTAGGATGGCTCACAGAATTCAAGGAAAAACTTCACTGGAAGGGTTTTGAGCACAGGAGCTTCTGTCCCAGTGGAGTTGGTGTGCACCTCCTCCTGGCATATGGCTCTTTTCACCAAGTGAGAAGCTCATCAAATTTCATGTTCAAGAATTTTATGGCACTTAAGCTCCAGCACCTCTCACTTTCCTCAGTGGGTCAGTGGGTGAAGCTGAAAGTTCAAACCTTCTAATCACTCAGTCTTTCTGGAGACCAACACTATCTTGAGACTATCTAGGGGCCTTACCCTAAGTCACCTCATCATCATAAACTCAAGTGAGAGCAAAGAACTTGTTATGAATAACAAAAGACACTGCTATCACTTAAGAAATTACAAGAATTCCAGAAGCTCTGTACAAAAACCAAATATTATAATGAAAGATGCTCCCATCACCCTTATCATTTAGGAAATTATAAGGGATTTAGGAGCTCTGTGCTAAGAACCAGAGACTAAGACCAAAAATATATATGCCTTATTACGTAGAAGAAAAAAAATACAGAAATCCAGTTTCAAAAAAAGCATTGTTCATCACCCCCTTAAAAGGTCAATGTTTATTCAAAGTTTATTAAAGTTATGTGCACATATGCAAGTAAATATTCACAATTCTTCTTTGTAACCCAGAAGCGAGTTCCCTCTGCTCTTTCACTTGCTGATACTGTTAGAAGAGGATCTCCAAAACAGTGCTTTAGATGCTTGCCCCCTTCCTAACACTCACTTGCCAGAACTCTGCTAATCAAAGCAGTTCCCAGTGCCCAAAGTAAATCTAAAAGTAACTCCCACCAAGGACCCATGTTTTTAGAGGAAGGTTTGTTGGGAACATGTCATTGCCAACCTTCACACAAGGGACATCAATATTCTGTCATGTTTATTTCAAATCAAGTATTTATTTAATGTGACCCTCAGGTAACTGCAAAAATATGTGATTCTGTGCTGGATTTATTTTATCATCTTCAGTAAGACCCTGGTCAAGTGACTTTGTGTCTCAGGATTCTCTTCATTAAGATGAGTATTTGTGAAATACAGTATAAATAATTTAGTTTTGTATGTACAGTGCAGACCCTGGATGGATGGATGGATGGATGGATGGATGGATAGATAGATAGATAGATAGATACACATATACACTAAGTAACACCATCCCTTCTTTGCTCAGCAAGTAATGCTAGGTGTAGATGATATAACAGAAAGAAAGCCAGCCAAACACAGCACCCTTCCTCTTTATCAAAGTACAGTCTAGTGATCATGAGTCTTGTGGATTACCCCGGTCAAATCCCAATGAACACATGATGTTAGAGCATTGTGTTCAGGTCTATAAAATGTAGCTTATTAGAGGAATCTGATTATAAAGGAAAAAGCCCTTCCAATTAAGTTTGTTTTCTTATTTGGGAACAGATTTGTTCACAAAAATCTAGGAGAGAACTCAACTTTTACTGAATTATTTCAAAAATTTATTGAATAAAAATGCTCCAGTGTTCTATTCATCTTGATCTTTACCAGGATAATCATATAACCAATGATTTTTCTAAATTCTATATTCTCATATAATGAATAAAGGAAAACATAGGTGAGTTGGTATCCAAAATCTACTTCAAAAAGTAACCTGCAGAGGATATGGCATGATCATTCATAAGACAGATTAAACCCAATTTCCAATTCCTTCTACATCTGTTATAATTCTGGAAATTATTTTATAAACATGAAATAGAAGGTACTACAAGACTCTGAAATTCTGAGTTATCCAGTATTCTATTATATCCAGCATAATTTCGGTGTTAAAAGTGTTTTGGTAATATTCCAAAACTTTAAGTATTTTTTTAAAATTAACTATGTTTCCCAAATATACTGAGATAAAAAAAAATAAGGGTTTATTTATAGGATAATAGTGTATTTTTTTCACCATACTATTTCATTTACTGTCAGATTAATTTTATGCAATTTTAAAAATGAAGTCACTTTATTATATTCTAATCTTTGACTGTGTATACACTAAATTTAATTAAATGAAAATTGTTAAATAACCATGACAACCTTTCCCCCAGCTATTCAGAATAATTATGAGTTAACTATACATTTTCAAAGGGCTTTTAAAATTATTCCTGTAAAGCAATTAATTCCAAATCACATTTTCCTGTTGGATATAAAGTGATTTTTTAAATATTTCTACTTGTAGTGCTAAAATTAATCCCATAAGCAACTGTGGAAAGCAGTCAAATGTGTGAAATTTCAAAGTTCATAATCTTAGCATTAATCAGCACTTGGTTTTTTTGCACTAGCATTAACTTAGGCAATTTAGAGTACTATCCTAAAATTATCATTATCATTTCCAGCATTGGCAGTAAATAATGATTTTTAGACACTACATAATTAGTATGAAAAATCAAAAATTGATGCATTATCAAACAAATTATTTGCCAAATAAAACTACTATAATCTATCAATGCAGCTAGTTAAATATGATTGTCAGTGATCCCAAAATACTCAAAATACAATCATCATCTTCAGAAAATATCAGAGTACAATTTGGAATAAAGTAAGAGAAATGTTAATGTATGTGTAACAGAACATCCAAGCAATGTGACTAAATTTTTTCAATACTTAATTAAATTTTTACACATTTTAAATAAAATTATGTAACTCACAATAATTTTACTATAAAGTTAATTGTTCTTTTTACCTAATCAAAGTAGTTTTACAACAAAAGGGTCTTTTACAGACAAATGCCTAAAGCACGTTCTTAATTAAAATGATTTTTAATTAGTTCAAAACTGAACTTAAAAAAATATTTAGGCAGAACTACTACAAATCAGGGAAAAGCATGTAGAAGTGTATGGGAAAATCCTAATGTTTCCACTAATTCCATCCCTTATCTCCTATTCATTATGAGGGTATGTATTTTCACATCCCAGTAAAGATAATCTGTGCTATAATTAGTGATGTGCCCAGGCTGCCTCACTACAACGCTTTTTCCCACGACTCGTCAGAACAGAGTATTAGAGAAAGCTCTAATCTGGGCTGAAAGGCAAAACATTCATTCTCTGATACAAGAAATAATAATCAACCTGGGGATGATTCTTGCCCAAGAACCTCACTGATTTATAATAGAAATCAAATGAAAATATACACACAAACTATTTTTATAAACTTCCACCCACTATATGAATAAGGGTCATTATGATGATTGTCACCCATGCCCACAAGCTTAGCCCAATTCCAGATTCTAAACACCCATTTCCATACTCTAATGATAGAGACCGCATAGTCTATCTGGAGGGAATTAACGGAGCCTTAGCTAGGTAACTCAGGTGTCCTTAATGTTCTTTCTAAAACCAACCCACCTCCCATTGGAGTTGCTTTCTGCCTTACTCTCTCTTGCCATCTTAGAAGATCTCACCTGAATATTATAGCTGATAGCTCAGAACCCCCTGATACTTCAATACCTCTCACATTCTGTCTGGCTATCTTACTGATTGTCATACTCTCTAGGTTTTTGGCTTAACATTAATAAATAGTTCAGTCCTTTAGCTGATTTAGACTCAATGTAACAAATTCTTTTCTAAACATGATTATCTACAAATACAGCAAGCTGCCTTAAGAGTTCTGTATCATCTGAGATAGTCAAGACAAAGCTACGTATTCATTGGCCATAATTACTGTAAAAGGCACTGCTGTTCTGTTTGCGAGATTAGACAAGATCACTGTAAGACAGTAATCACCAGCTTCAACACTGAACCACTCTGGTTCTCTGATGCTTCTGGAGTTACAGTTCTGAAGGCATCATTATGGTTCCTGACATCATTACATCTTAACAAACTAAAAATTTATTCCTACAGAATCCAAAATAAATAGACTCTTATTTGAAAATTTGTGATTTCAGTTTAATGTACTCCAGAAACACAAATGATCTGTGTGTCTAGATGTTAAAACTATTACTGCACTAACATCTTCATTAAAGACAGCAGTAATTAGACAGAGAAAATGATGTCATTAACTCTGAAAAAGAGGGTTCTTTAAAATCACATATGGTAAGTGATATGGTTTGACTGTGTCCCCACCCAAATCTCATCTTGAATACCCAAATATTGTAGAAGGGTTCTGGTGGAGGTAATTGAGTAATGGGGGCAGGTCTTTCCCATGCTGTTCTTGTGATGGTAAATAAGTCTCATAACATCTGATGGTGCTATAGGGGGGAGTTTCCCTTCACAGGCTCTCTCTTTTTGCCTGCTGCCATCCATGTAAGATGTGACTTGCTCCTCCTTGCCTTCTGCCATGATTGCGAGGCTTCCCCAGTCACATGGAACTGTAAGTCCATTAAACCCTTTTTCCTTATAAATCACCCAGTCTCAGGTGTGTCTAATACAGTAAGCCATGTCCCAAACCAAATATTCATAAAGAATATAGTAGTTCTAATTATAATTTATGTTAGTATACTGTTTTCAATTTGAAATCAAAAGCTCTTTATACTGTGTCTATAAATCAGTCTTATAAACTAAACTAAAACATGAATGGTGCAAAAGTTTGACAGTCACTTTATAATACTTACAGGAAAAGTTTCTGTAGATTTGGTAAATAAAGTTAAATTTATTTTAATATTAAGTTCCTCCTTTTTCCCTTTATGATTGTTTTATAGTATTGTTTTATGTTTAGCTTCAGTTTTAGGAGAGAAAAATAAAACATCTTAGCATACCATATACAGTAACTTAAATTCTATGATACTAT
Source organism: Trachypithecus francoisi (assembly GCF_009764315.1). Classification (NCBI taxonomy): domain Eukaryota; kingdom Metazoa; phylum Chordata; class Mammalia; order Primates; family Cercopithecidae; genus Trachypithecus; species Trachypithecus francoisi. The sequence goes on from NW_022681472.1 coordinate 40,625,417, forward strand.
AGAAAATGACTGATTTTCCTAGCCTTTTTATCTTTCCATTTCTGTATGAAATAACAAAACCCACTGATATGGGTATTTGTGATCCACTATGCTAAAAAGCCCTGTCGTTTCTTGGTCTTTTTTATTTCATGACTGTTGTGAGCCAGATGGAAAATAGGATAAAGACATGAGAATTATTGGGCAGAATAATGGGTTTGAATTATAAAACTGAACATTTAGGAGGGGCAGGGAAATAAGGAAAGAGAAGGTGGAATGGAGACAGATAAAAATGCAGTGAGCATGTTCAGAAGACAGTTTGCCAGTGGAGTCACAACTTACCAAGAATCACTATAGACAATGTCAAGGGTTAACCCAATTTAAATTCAAGCATTTATCCTTTGTGTTACAAACAATTATACTCTTTTAGTTATATTAAAATGTGCAAGTAAATTATTATTGGCTGTAGTCACCCTGTTGCGAAATTACATACTAGATGTTACTCATCGAAGCCTTGTTTTTAAAGTTAAAATCTCAGATGATTCTCCCCTGTGTTTTCTGATTCACTGTCCTACACTCTAAATGGCCATCAACTCAGGAATAGAGATTATTTAGCCTCCAAGAACTACCTAATGGAGCAGTTATATAACTACCATTGGTAGTTATTCCAATAAGTTACTACTCATTTTGGTTTTCATTCCATTAGTTTTTTGATATGATTATTTGAGCCTAAAACTGTAATGTAGTTTGGTTCCTAAGAGTTTATTAACAGAAGACAAGTTTTAACTTATGAACAATAGGTACTGGGAATTAGTTTGTGTTACTTAAAAATGTGAATTGAATTGTATCTCATTTAGAATGAGGGATTTGTGAAAGCCAAGTATATTCACATTATCTGTAAAAAGTGTGAATGGCTGAACAATTACTCAAGAAACATGATCCATAGTGGCAACAAATGTAATTGCTGTTTCGTAAGACTTTGCTTTTCTATAAAGTGTTATGTGACCTGTCTTACCTACAGTTTCTTTCACCTTTTTTGCATTTATATATGCTCCCTAAAAGTACAGATTATGTAAATTTCTCTAATTTCTTATTAGTTATAAATCTGAATTAGAACAAAAATAACAAGCATTCCTGCTACTGAAGAAGTCAGAAGACTTATTTAAAAGTATGATTTTTGGGGCAGAGGTATAAATAAGGTGGATTTATTCTATATATTGCTGTACTATTTTATTTCAAATATAGTAATGCATAAAGTTTAAAATTAAATGTGCTTTCCATGTAGATTAATACTATCCATTTCATCTTTGTCAAGTAGAAGTAATTGGTTGGCTCAGTACAATCCAGTCCAACCGAGTAGCTCTGTTGTTTTTCAGACATGGGAGAGATTGAAAGTTTAAAAAGCATTCATCATCAGGAGAATTTGTTTTAAAAGCTTCCAAGCTCCCAAACAGCCAGTAGATAAATTACCCACTATTCAGAGAAGGAGAGCACAATTAGTTTTACATTATGCTAAACCAATCAGCTCCATAAGTGACTATGTTTCTTGAGAAAAAAGCAATATGAATGTCATAGTTTGTCCTCTTTCTCCCAGGCTTTACAGCCAACAGTAAGCCTTTTCTCATACTAGAAGTTTTATGGAAAGCTTTGTGAATATGTTTTGCCACTGTTTTTAGATAAGGAGAAATATATTCATGACTTGTAACCATATGGTTAATAATACCTGCTTCACAATGAAAAGTTAATGAGGTTTTTGTTTTATTCAAATGCTTTGAAGTTTTATGGTGAGAAGGAAGACTTCAATAAATTATTTTCAAACCTACCTTTCTTCCTCCAATAATCATTTTTATGTAATTATTTACAATTAAGAAGCAAAGGAAGGTGTAATAAAAGATTATACTGGGGGTAATGAATTACGCACAAAAAATCTGCAGGTTTTTTTTATCTTAACAAAGTAAATATTTACTAAACAGCCATTACCATGCAGGATGGTGTAAGAATGTACCAAATTCATGTCAACTGCCATGACTTAACCTGGAGAAACACCATGACTAGTAAACTTTATATACACAGCTTCTGCAGTATTTTTCGCATTTTCCATTTATAATAAGAAAGTGATCAATGGAGGCCTTAGAGGAAAGAGTGCAATTGCAATCATATAAATAGCCTTATTTCCTTTTTGCACACAAGTGAATCTATCAAAATTCAAACATTATATTACCTTATTTTCATATATCAGTGTTCACCTATGGGTTACTTGTATTTTATTTTTTAAGTTATTCATTCTCATATTGATAATTGATCATTGTTGATAAGTGCATGCAGGTCATATACAAAACTTCCTTTACACCACATAAAAAGTAGTCTACTTATGTTCTATAATAAGTTCGAACCTTTGTGACTTAAGTACCAAATGGACTCTTCCCATGCACATAAACACAACCTGGAACTGCATGAGAAACACATTTGAATACAGCTTTCATTTTTTAAAATTCATATATATGTGATCAGTGTAGAGTATAAATTGGGTAAGGAGAAAGAGAGGGAGGAGAAAAGGAAAAAGGCAGTGAGGGAGAGAAACAGAGAAAGAGAATATATCAAAATGCAGCGTCAAAATGTACTTATGTCTTATTCATGAAAGTTTCTTTCCTAGGAATATAAGTTTTTAAATGTGTTTGACTATAGAAAAGACTATTAAGTGGGTATGTTTTATTTTTAGTTCAGTTCAATTTTTTTTCTTTTTTTCACGTTAGACAGGTAATGTGCCAACATCATAACAAGGTTTGAAAGAGGCACATCTCACATGTGAGTGTGAAAACTCAATCATCTTGTTCACTGAGTCTCTTTCAACCAGTACTCTTGGCCAGCATGAAATCTGGGGGTCTGCAAACTTCCAAAGAAATTCTCACCACCCATTTGCCATACTCAGTCTTTTTCATAATCTTTGTATCATGGACTTCAAATCTTTAGTAAATAAAGTCAAGTTACCTAATTCTCTGGCTACTTATAAAAGGCCAACATGTCCCATCCAGACTGATGCTTGATTTGCATGTCTTTGACTCTTAAGACATATACAAATTTTCTGTCTAACCCCTAAGACCTTTGAAGTTGATGGGATAACAGTAGGTCTAATATTTTTATCTAAATATAAAGACCTGGAACTTGATAGGATTCTAAGACAAATACATGATTTTCCCCACTGATGGATCTTGCATTATTTTATCTTCATATTCAATTTCAATCAGTTCTTCAACCAATTGAATTTGGGCTCTTACATAATGTTTCAGACTCATGGTTGCACCATGAAGTCTTTAGATGTTTCTGATTTTCTTCTTTTGCAACCAAGATTGTGAAATGCAGATCAAAGACCTGTATGGGCTTTTTTTCCTATCCCAGATGCATAAGGCTTAGGACTGCACTGTTCAAAGGTAAGTATCCTATGGTCACTCTTGATAGGGGCAACAAAGATTCATGAGTAATTCAAATTTCTTTCCCTAGCCTAGAACTTTAAGTGGTTCCTCCTTTGACTTGGACAAGAACTCAAGTTGAAAATAATTGCTGACCTCAGGCATTAAATTAGCTGGATTTAAAAAAAAAAAATCGTAACACTCCATAAATGAAAACAATTATAGAATTGCCTAGAACAAAGGACCTAAGAACCTACCATCAAAATTATTTGTACTAAATATCTAATTCTTCCTTTATTCTTCTCCGGATTTAACCTTAAAATCTAACTATCAGTATATGTATGCTATCAACAATGAAACACAAATCTCTGTATTTAGAAATTTTTTTTATTTTCTCAGTTTCTACAGATAAAGTGATCTGAAATAACGCATGATGCCGCAAAGCAGAAGAGAAACTGTGACAACCCCCAGAAATGTGAGAGGAGGTTTCTTACTGGACAGCAGCATCTTTGGTTCAATTTATATAAAAACCCAAATAAATAAAATGGACAGTATTGCTCAATTTTAGAAATTCCATTTCTTCTATGTTTTAAGCTGTACAATTGTCAGGTTTTTATGGTTTAAATTGTAAATGTGTTTTCCTCTTTGCTAATTATGTTTTTTTTTTTAGTCTTAAAATGTGAAAGGCATTTATGAATGGTAAGGGAGACACTATATACAAATGTATATTTGTAAAAGCTATTTTTATGATTAGCATGTTTCACTGTTGATCGTAAAGTCAGGTGATATTGCAATTCTGTATTTAAAGCTTATTTCCAACAATGTCATGTAAGAAAATATGCATCTTATGCTAGTTTTTATAATTTATTTTTAATTTATAGTTTAAAGTACTTGAGATCATAATGATAAAATACTTGAAAAAGTTATATTTCTGCCCTGTATAAGCACCCTTTTTACTAATAAAGAATGCAGATATTTCAGATGTGATATAATAGTTAAAGAACTGTTGGTTTGATCTGTGATTAAGTTGAGCATGCTCCGCTCTACAGAACTAAAATGATCCAATTATTACTTCAGTCTGGGTATGAGATTCCATGGACAGGTTTTAGTGTTTATAAGTAAGGACTAAATTGCCAAGGAAAAGACTGTCTTGCCCTTGGATCCAAAAGTTTAAATTAGTGCATACATCATGTCATTTCACCTCCTGTTCCTAGGAACTCTCCATTCCCAAGCATTGCAAGTGTTTTCCAGATAATCTTAGCTGTTGTCTTGTGCTGTGGAAATGGAAGAAACCATCTTCACAGACTGTAGGAGAATTCAACATATAATTTCTTAATAAATACTGTTTCTTTTAAAACAAAGTTGGTGTGTATCTTTCCTTTGGGGTACATTTAGCTTTAATATTCAGTTTGAACTTTTTCAGTCACTGTGCTACCACAAAATCATCACCATAATGAAAGTAGCGTATCTTTACTAAAGCATGCATTATAGGTTCTACATGCCCATACCCTCTTGGGAGTGACCTGTATTCTGGAACATGATAATTTGCCATGTAAAAGAAAGCCAGATGGCCTTCAAACCTTGACAGAAGTCATACTCCAGTTTATATTTTAGGAAAGTATATTTTTCCTCCAAATACAGAATTTTAAGAAAATATTTCAGAATACTACTGAAGATGAAACTACTTCATCGGGAGGTATTTACGTTCTGCCCGACTTAAAGTCTGTACCTAAACGACTACAAGTTCCTCATCAAAGAGCACAGAGACAACATCTACAAAATGTCACCAAGGACACTTAGTAAGATTAAGCTCTTCTTTTTTCAAAGAAACTGAGGAGCGTCTAAAACCGCCTTGGTATGTGTTCCCTTAATTTTCTATTTAACTTCTTTAAGGTAATTTATCTTATTTCTCTTTTGAAGCCAAGCTAATGAAAATCGATGCCATTTTATCCAACAAGAGGTATTTAAAACCAAAATTCTGGACAAAGAAAAAGAATTACAACTCTAATATTAAATACCATGAATACACTAAATTTTCCTACTTAAAGTCTGTAGAAAGTTGCACATAGAACCCAGGATCTGGATCAAGAATGTACTTCCTTTTCAAGGAACTGTAAAAAACATACCATGGTGCACTGTTAACTATTTTTGATTACCATAATAGTCTTGGGAGAATTTGTGACCACCAGATTAGACTCTTGAAACTGAAAATAACCTGCATATGGTTCTATATAAAATCAGCAGGGTGGCTTCTTGGTTTGCACCAAATAGACTAATTTGCTAGGAATAATCCGATACTCCAGAGAGAAGTGTTGCAGGCACTGTGTATTAGAAAATTATGTATGTGAATATTTTTCCCAATTTGTCATTTGTGCTCATAGTATTCAATAAATAGTGTGGCATTTATAATCCAGCATTATCATAAATTATTGAGAGTATATTTTCCCCAATGGACATTATTCTCAAAATAAGATAAATAATTAAAGTGTATAAAAATAATTCTTTGTTATTGGACTGGATTTTCTCCACATAGACCTTGAAATATAAAACCATGGATCTTTATTACCAGTTCCTGGTTTAAGAATTTTTAATGACAAAGATGGAATAAAATATATATCAAATCAAAGTATAGGTGATTTAGGGTTGTAATCCCTAAATGTTTGGTTTAACAACTTAAAAGAAAGCTTTCAAGGGCTGAGGAGGTGAATGTGAGCTTCTTCTAACTCCAAATAATGTCAGTCTCATTAAACAATGCTAAGGGAAAAAGAAAAAGAAGGACATTACTCACTACATTAAATTCAAGAAAAAATATGAAAAATTAGGCCCATTGCTTATAGATAAACTGGTGACTCATGGAAATGTGAAAAGGGAAAGCACCAATTTTGCTTTCATCTTCAACAAAAGAATAGTTATCAAAGCAGAAATGCACAACCAAGTGAATTAAAATAAAAATGAAGCAGAAGATAAGCCAAAAAGAAACAATTTATTTAAAATCGTTAAGGGGTTAAAGGTTTAGAGAACAGGCCTCATGCAGTTGCTCACACCTGTAATCCCAGCACTTTGGGAGGCCGAGGCGGGCGGATCATAAGGTCAGGAGATCGAGACCATCCTGGCTAACACGATGAAACCTGTCTCTACTAAAAATACAAACAAACAAAAAAAAATAGCCGGGCGTGGTGACGAGTGCCTGGAGTCCCAGCTACTAAGGAGGCTGAGGCAGGAGAATGGCGTGAACCCAGGAGGCGGAGCTTGCAGTGAGCAGAGATCGCACCACTGCACTCCAGCCTGGGTGACAGAGCGATAATCTGTCTCAAAACATAAAAATAAAAAAGTTTAGAGAACAATAGCCGGGCGCAGTGGCTCATGCCTGTAATCCCAGCACTTTGAGAGGCCAAGGCAGGCGTGTCACTTGAGATCAGGAGTTCAAGACCAGCCTGGCCAACATGGTGAAATCCCATCTCTACTAAAAATACAAAAATTAGCCAGGCATGGCAGCGCATGCCTGTAATCTCAGCTACTTGGAAGGCTGAGGCAGGAGAATCACTTGAACCCAAAGGGGCAGCGGTTGCAGTGAGCCAAGATGGCGCCATTGTACTCCAGCCTGTTGACAGAACGAGACTCCGTCTCAAAAAAAAAAAAAAAAGAAAGAAAAGGTTTAGAAAACAGAAGTTACAAATGCAAATACTTATAAAGCCCTGATAAGAAATATAAATAAAAGAAAGAGCCGAGAAGTAATTTAGTAGACCTTAAATGCAGTTCTGTTGATGAGTAGATAACCATCTCTCTGTTTCATCTGGGCACCTGAAGAAATGAAATTCTGAAGAAATGAAGACCTGGATTGACCAAGTTTCCTGATTTTTCCAGAGAAAGTAGACCTCCAGAGTTTAAAATGAGATATTTTATTTTGTTTATTTTGCTCTATTCTAATGTGAATCCTGGTATGATTTACATCCAGGATTTACTAATTATAAGACTTAAAAAGAATAAATTCTTTGTAACTAGAAACAACAAAGTCAGGATTATCGCTGTTGAGAAACAGAGGAAAATAGAATCTGGGAAATAAAATAGGAGTATTCAACAACATCTGTAATAATCGATTTACTAGGAAAAATGTCTGAATCAAACATGGGAAAATGTTAAGATTTGATAAAACTATAGACTGTTGATATTCATTATATTTCCTCTATGTTAGTTTTTAGGGTTAAAATACTTCCGTATAATAAAAGTATGTGATTTATATCTCAAAGTTTCTATACATAGATAAGTTTCTATATATAGATCTATATATAGAAATACAAAGTTTTTCTATAAAATGTTTCTACACATAAATCTATCTATACATAGATATAGATGTACATATATTCATGATACAGAGATGTGGGTGATATAAAAAGCATAGATAACAGTGGTAATTTGAAATAGCAGACTGTGACTTTGTGTTCTACCTTTTCTAGAGATGTTCAAATTCCCAGGCAAGACTATAACCTAGAGAGAGATGCACTAATGTTCAAAGGCGTTCTTACAGAAGAGGAAAATGCACGTGAATTTATTTTGTTGTTGTTGAAAAGGCTTCCTATCAGCACTTGAGATATCTGGAAACTCTAGAAATTTAAATATGAATCATGCAAGAATTTGGGGTACCTGAATATAAAAAATAGTTACCATGTTTATGTGCTACTCCTATAAGGTTAAGCCCTTTGCCTTTTCTGTCTTTATACTCTGTACAAATGGTGCCTTGGACATAACAATTTATCCATATATGTTCACGGAATTAGATGAAACAGGGTTTTAGGTTTTTACCATATTATAAAAATAACAAAAGCCATAATTTGTTCAGCAAGTACTATGTGCTGAGCACTGTGCTAATTACCTTATATGCATTATCACTAATGCACAAAGGAAAATTGCATGGTAGGTATTGTTACCCCCAGTTTACAGGTAAAGAAAGCAGATAATTTGTTCACGCATCAATTCTTTATTGAGTACCAATTCTGCGCCAAGCACTGTTCCCAGCAATAGGGGTCCAGTTATAAATAATAAAAACTGAAATTCCTCACTTTAAAAAGCATGTAATCCTCTGGGGATGACATGCTAACAGGCCAATAAACAAGCACGTGTATAGTATTGCAGACAAAAATGATGATAAACACAAAGGGAAAAACAAAGCAGGGAAGGACAATGGGCTGATGAGGTTTTAAATGAGCGTTTCCAATAGGCCAGTCAGGGAAATTTCCTTGGTAAGGTGGCATTTGGACAAAGATGTGAAGCAGCGGAGAGGGTGAGCTATGTGACCATTTATGGGAAAAGTCTCCTGAACAAAGGGGACAGCAAGTAAATGCCCTGAAGCAGGAATATACTTGGTGTGTTTAGGAACAGCAAGAATGACAGTATGTTTGGATTGGAAAAAATGAGGGAAAGAAAAGCGATGAGATGAGAGAAAAGCTAGAATTCCAGATCACAGAGCCTTACAGATGAATCTGAGTGAATTGGCTTTTATTTTGCATTGGATGGAAAAACAGGGGAAGGTTTTGAGCAGAATGATATGATCTCACATAAGGGTTAAAAGAACTATGTGGGCTGCTACATTGAGAAAAGACTAAAGAAATGGAAGGAACCCAGAAATCCCTATTTTGTAGGTTGAGAAACCACTACATGAGCATGGCCTGTGACTAGACTGGTCTAATCAGAGCAGAGAAGCATGTTCATTTACTCACCAAATATTTTTTGAGCCTTAATTCTGTTCTATGTGTGTATAAAACAATGGGCATGCAATGGTGAATACAAACACATTTCCGTTCCTCAAAGTACCTGGTCCGGTCTAGTGAACAATTCTGAGAAATAGCAGAATAAAGATGGAAAAAATAAAAACATCTAAAATGATATTACAAGTTTAAAAGAACACTGGCTGCCAAAGTCTTGCTTCTTACAGCTCTGATGGAAATGGATAAACATTTTTTAAATTACCTTTGATCATTTGACTGTAACAGAGCAGCATAGGTGCCCTAAAGTATAGCAGGCAAAGCTCAGATTTACCACTTTTTACACTGACTCCACAAACTAGTTGTACATTGAAGAAAATATAGCTATTCACCCAAACACAAGGGAATGTTCTTCCACATTAGCCACGGTGATGGCACACATCTGCATACTCATCAGCTCCTCCCTTTAGATAGCCAAAATAATGCTTCAATTCTTAGAACACAAAATGGTAGCCAACCGCACAGAACAAATTTGACGATCCATCAGTCAGCCCTTCTTCAACTATAAGATCCTGGTTTTGTTCAAATATCAAACGGCCAGTGTATTAGTTCGTTTTCACACTGCTATAAAGAACTACCTGAGACTGGGTAACTTATTTTAAAAAGGGGGTTTAATTGACTCACCGTTCCGCATGGCTGGGGAGGCCTAAGGAAACTTCAAATCCTGGAGGAAGGCAAAGGGGAAGCAAGGCACATCTTACATGGTGGCAGGAGAGAGAGTGCTAGAGCAAGGGAGGAAGTGCCACACTTTAAATCCATCAACTCTCATGAGAACTCACTATCACAAAAACTGCGAGGGGAGAAATCCGCCCCCTGATCCAATCATCTCCCACCAGGCCCCTCCTCCAACACGTGGGCATTACAATTTGAGATGAGATTCAGGTGCGGACACAGAGCCAAACGATATCAGCCAGGTGCTTCTGAGAAGGCTGGGTCCCTCCTTAACCCCGAGGCCTGGATTTTGAACTTAGATAAACCTAAGCCAATGATTCTCCACATCTGTGTATTGCTACACAATAATTAAGAACTTTTAGAAATACAGAAAACCATAGGCCACTTTCAGATATTCTGATTTAATTGGTTTGTTGTTATAGGAGTTTTTGGTTTGTTTTATTTTTTTAAGTTGCCCAGGTTGTTTACGTGCAGACTGTGTTGAGAACCGCCGACCTAAGCGAATTATGGCAATCCATTCCTCTTACAAGTGGTTAATTTAGAAATGAGTATGTAACACAATTCTTTACAACAAGATATGAGGACTTACCCTCTGGGGAGCTCCTCAGAAAGGTGTCCTCGCTGGTGAAGGAAACACGGTTGAGGGTTGGGTTCTATTCTGCATGTAAAAAAAAAAAAAAAAAAAAAAAAGCCGTGTTGTGAGGATTTGAGGCCTGGAGCTCCAACACCTGTCTTCTAATGATGAGGAGAGTAGCCTGAATATTGAAGGTGGCAGAGGGAAAAGATGAAAATATCTGGGTCTTCATAATGCCTTCCATCCACTAAATAAGCCCTGAAGTCACTCTACCTCTACACTTAAATGAGTTAATAAATATGCTATCATTCAAATAATTTTTTTTTTTTTTTTCTGAGACAGAGTCTTGCTCTGTCGCCCAGGCTAGAGTGCAGTGGCACGATCTCGGCTCACTGCAAGCTCCTCCTCCCGGATTCACGCCATTCTCCTGCTTCAGCCTTCTGAGTAACTGGGCCCACAGGCGCCTGCAACCACACCCGGCTAATTTGTTATATTTTTAGCAGAGACGGGGTTTCACCGTGTTCGCCGGGATGGTCTCGGTCTTCTGACCTCGTGATCCATCCGCCTCGGCCTCCCAAAGTGCTGGGATTATAGGTCTGAGCCACCGCGCCTGGCCACAGATAACTTTTGTATTGGAGTTGTATTTTCTGTTATTGCAGCTGAAAAAAATTCTAAATAATTCTTATAGTTACCTAAGGGAAAAGAAGTTAATTAGAAGTAGCGCATGCTTGATAAGATAGTTAGGGGGGTTTGTTTTGTTTGGGGGAGTTTTTTTTCAAATTAATATACCTCAGTAAAGAACTGCGGTCTTTTTCTCAGATACTCTATTCTGGGCAGAGAACAAAATAGTTAAAGAAAGAGAAATATTTCAGTTAATTCCAGAAAAAAACAAACTAGATTTTTTTTCTGTATACTTCAAATTGTACCAAAAGCTGTGGTAATTAGAGGTAGAAGCAACCAGCAAACAAGCAATCAAAGACAATCATGAAATTCCAACCACCTTTCGGTCTGCAACCAGAAAGACGTAGTAACTCTTTCATAGATAAGTGCATATGCAAGGGGAGAAAAACAAAATGGAACACATCAAAAATAAACTACATTATAAAAAAGAAGATATACTTCACTCAAAATTAAGAGAATGATCAGATCCCTAACATATTTTTTATGAAACACTTTAGAAAACAGTGGCTCTATGTTAAGGGGGCGGGGGGAAGTACCAGACAATAGGATCTTCAAAATGCTAACAAAAAAAAAAAAGTTTTAAAATAAAAGACAATAAGACCTTAATAAAATTGGAGCACAGAGCCATTATGAAAACAATGGGTATGAAGGCAGACATTTTTTAAATAAACAAATAGACTTAAGGAACTTGTAAACAAAATAGTCAAATGCCAGCTGTATAATTTAGAAAAACAAATATTTATGTGAAAGATAACTTTAAGAGACTTCTATGTGATATAGAGCAAAAGTAAAGAAGTGAACATATAAAAAAGATGATATTAAATATTGAAGGCAGAGAAAGAAGACTCAATACAAGCATTTTAAATCCTCAATACCATAAATTTCTTTAATGTGGTTTCTGCCTGGGCATCAATTTCTAGGCCTGACATAAGTTGTTTGAAACCCAGTTGTACCCTGTCACCTCTGGCCTAGTAAAAACTTCCCTTCCCTATGTGGTTGCTGGTGATATAGCCCATTTGTTTCCTCTTCCCACTGACCTACAGCCCGACACACCCAATGCTGCTATAATGAGATCTATTCATCAGCATCAGTCATGTAAGTTTCTTCCCTCTCATTCATTTTTTTTTTTTTTTTTTTTTGACTAGCCAATTCACAACCCCCATGGAAAAGCCTAAGTGATAGTGCCGTGGACCTTAATAAACATATAGTCCCACAGATCCTCTCCTCTCTCCACCTCCCAGCCCCCATCTTGAGTTCCCTGTCACATCAGGACTTTCCCTAAGCCTTTCATCATTACTTCTAACCTCTCTGGGACCTGTGAGTAAAAAATTTCTTCTGTCTCATGCATATTGGTTTCACCTCCTCATTGTGTCTCACCTGACACATACACCAAAATCCCCTGGTCAGGGCTGCCCTAGACAGTGACTATCTTGGCTTATGGCCACTCTGGACAGAGATACCTCAAGACTAAATTAGAAAGAAACCATAAAAGTAAAAATCACAACATTCAGAAAGAAAACTGAACAAATGGAAAAGTAGAAGATACAATTGAGGAAAAATTTTTACTTGAGTGAAAGATGACCATCTACAACTCAAAAAAGCACCATACTCTAAGAAAAATCTATTTTAAAAGAAAATCCAAAATTACAGGGAGAAAAGTGAAATCTAAAAATAAAAAACTAACAAACCCCACGAGACTCTCAAGCAGCTCTTCCAAAATAACTAAGGCTGAATCTATGATAGAAAAACTTTTATGATCAAAAATGCTAAGCCAGAATAAGAGCAAGCAGGGCCATGAATAATTTGTGAAAGTGTACAATGTGTATAATATATGAAAACACGTGTGAAATATCTCATATCTATAGACTCAGAATATATGCCATTCATGCTGAATTCCTGAAAACACTTTGGAACAATTAACCTAAAGATAATGTACCATGTGATATTGAAAAATAAAAATGCAAAAGATGTTTATAGAACAAATATCTAATGATGACTAGTGAATTCAATATGTCATAGTTACATTTAAATAATTGTTGCAAAGACATTTCTAAATAGAATTTTAAAAATTATTAAAAACATGATCTATATGTAAATACAATTGCTGCTAAATAACAACCTGCTTCTATAATTCCAGATTGAGTTAATAAAGTTGATTAGGAGAGGACAACAGAAAACAAATGTATGTTAAATGCCTCATCCTGCACAGGCCCATTCATTTAACAAGTATTCACAAAGCATCTACGATATGTCAGACACTCTTCTAGATTCTTAGAATATATCAGTGAACAAAAGACATGAAACCCTTCACCTTGATGAAACTTATAGCATATCAAGTGTATATTTCATATAAAGGTAATCACTAATAGAACAAACCCAGAAATGACAAGATTAAACCAGACATTGCCTGTACCCCAAAGGAGGGAGGGAGGGAGGGAGGTAGAGAAAGAGAGAATAGGGAAGGGTGAGGAGAAAAGGAGCAAGAAGGAAAGGTGGGCAATGGAATGTGAAGCAAAGTACATTTTAAATGCCTAAATAGATTTTTAAGTGCCTAAAAAATTGTCATTTTTTAAATGACAGTAAGTCAAATCACTCTATTGAAAGACAAAAAATAACTAAAATTTGTCTACAAAAATCTATATGCTGCTTAGAAGAGTCGCAACAAAATACTAAAATGTTAAAAATGATTGAATGAACCCCCCAAAGTTTCATGCTCAGAGATTTTGCATGTGATACCCGTTAAATATTTACATAGTGTTCATTTCCTTGCCATGTAATCCATTTTAGAGCAATAAAAAGGCCTAAATCTCTGAATCTATCCAATTCATTTTAAGGAACTACTGACTCTCATATAAAAACTTGACTAAAAAGTAGCACCCAACAGCTAAATATAGCTAATTAGCTAATTCACTAATATTGGTGTAAAAACCTGAAATAAAGCAAAATACTAGCAAAACAATTCAACAGGATATAAAGGATCCCCCATGACAAAGTGGGACTTTATGACAAAAATTCACACACATTCTCACACACATACACACACATAGATATATGTATATGCACCTTAAATAACATTCTACTTTATACTGAAAAAGATGTTGTAATTTAAATTACATTTACAAGAAGAACATTCTTTGTTTAAATTAATATTTTATCTTTTTCCAGAAGAGGAAGGTAGTTCAATAAAGCAAAAACAGAAATCAATAGTATGACTAGTAGAAAGGATGAGAAACATTTTTATTTAAGTATGATGTGGATTATCAACCTCTAAACTCCAAATAAGTAGGAAGAAACACTATTAGGCTTAATTATACATTTTTTAAAATTTTACCAATAAAAGTAAAAACTTATAGCTTTGCAATATACAAATAATAGGTGTAAAATATAGTGAAAAAAATTCAATTCAATAATGATAATATATCTAGTTAAAATACCTAAGAATAAGCTCAGTAAGAAATGCACAAACCTACAATAGCACACACTACAAATTTTTGTTAATAGAAATAAAAGATATGAATATATGAATAGAGGTAAGATGTTCCTAGATAAGTATGAAGTTAAAAACATGCCAATTCTTTACATATTATTAATTAAATATAGTTTTTCCCTAAGCCTCAAAGATCTCTTTTACTCTTTTGGGTTTTTTTTTTTTTTTTTTTTTTGAGATGAAGTCTCACTCTGTCACCCAGGCTGGAGTGCAGTGGTGCGATCTCGGCTCACAGGCACCTGTCACCACGCCCAGCTAATTTTTTTGTATTTTTACTAGAGACAGGGTTCCACCATCTTGGCCAGGCTGGTCTTGAACTCCTGACCTCATGATCCACCCACCTCGGCCTCCCAAAGTGCTGGGATTACAGGCATGAGCCACTGCACCCAGCTTCTTTTAGTTTTAAATGCTATTTTATATGCTCATGAGCTCACAAGTACACTCATAGCCTTGCCCTCTCTTATCCTATGGCCAACCTCTCACTAGACATTTTTATTTGGATGTGTCACAAGAATCTCAAACATAACTCTTGGTTTTTCTACATAAAATGAATTCTATCTCTAGAAATGGGACAGTACTATCGCCTAATGTACTTAAACCAAGAAATCTAGGAGTCATCATAAATTTCTTCTCTCTCCCTCCACCTCCAGTCTGCCACCACATTTTGTTATTCTATCTCCAAATATACCTTGCATTCATCTACTTTTCCTAATTTCATATCAAATATTCTAGAAATCACCTCCTACTTTATCTCCTTGTTTCCTCTCTACCTATAGCTCCAATCTAAGAATTGTCTTTTCAAAACATCAATGTAAAGTGTAAATGGCTACACTTTCGTTTTAAAACTTCATAGCATCCCAATGCCCTTAGGGTAAATCCAAAGCTTTTGTCATTACCCATGAGGCTCTGCTGACTTCTCCTACCTCTTCTTTCTTTCATTGAAATAGTTCAATAAAATGAGAAAAACAATCAATGAGCAGAATAAGAAATTTAACAGATTGAAATTATTTTTAAAATAATTTTGAAGCTGAAAAATGCAATGAATTAAATAAAAAATGAAAGAGAGAGCATCAACAATAGATCAAAATTAGACTACCTAAAAAGATATAATCAGAAGAAAGAAGAAAAAAGAATAAAACTATGTAGCCTTTAAAATTATAATTAGAAAGGATTTCTAATGACATGGTAAAAATTTTAGGATTAAAGAAGGATAAAAATATGCATACATGATTAATTTTATTTAAAAAATGCATTCAGGAAAAATGTTGGATTGTATATAACTTTTTCCTCCATCTGTATACTTTTCTGGACTTTGAATATATTATTGATAACTGGAAGATAGAGTTATTTTTTACAGAAATGCATGAATCATGATGAGACTGGGCAAAAGATAATACATTTAATTTTAGACATGTTTAATTTTAGAAAACATGTATATCCAGTGTGAAATTTTCCACCGTGAAGTGTACTAACTATCATGAAAATGATAAAGACTGAAAGCATTTGTTCTGGAACTGTCCACAAAGACACTACAGAAAGCTGAAGGAACAAATAAAAATGTCAATGAATTAGGAACAGAGAGGACCAAGGGGCTGACCTCTTGGAATTCTTAATGACAAAAATAAAGAAGACAGAGAAATTGGTAATCAAAATGAGGAACAGAGGTAGATAATCCTCTGATATTTCCTACTATATATATTTGTGGTACATGTTGTTTATTTGAACCAAAATCCTTTGTATTATACCCACAGACAGTCATTTTATACATCCGAGTAACTGAGGTCTGCAATCTATCAAAGAGAATATCAGAAGGATCTATTAGCAGCAGACTTCAATAGCTTGCTATAAGTTGTTACAAATTTTTGTAAGTTTGGGGGATGATGCCCTTCCCATTAGGGATATAGCAAACAGTATCTCCCAATTAGTATAGATAGTGTCATGGTTTGAATGTGTGTGTTCCTCCAAAATTCATATGTTGGACTCTAAATGTTAAGGTGGTGGTATTAAGAAGTAGGACCTTTTGAGAAGGTATTAAGTAATGAGGTATCTGCCTTCATTAATGGGATTAATGCCTTTGTAAAAGAGTCTTCAGAGACTGTCTGGCATTTTCGTGACACATTTATTCCTTTTGCCCTTCCACTTTACACTGTATGAGGACATAGAAACAAGGCACCACTTTGGAAACAGAAAGTGAGACTTCTCCAGATACCACATCTGGCAGCATCTTGATCTTGGACTTCCAAAATTGTAAAAATAAATTTATGTTGTTTATAAACTACTGTATTTTTTATAGCAGTTTCAATAGACTAAAACAGGAATCAATCAACCACTTATCCATCAGCTCACACACTCTTGGATAATCCATCTTTGACTCTCAAATCTCTTCAATTCTGACTTCCTAATTTCTTTTTGGAAACCACTCAACACCCAGGATTGATGTAGAGTGAAAAAGGAAGACCTTAGTCACTGGTGATTAGGACTGAATTAAGGGGTGGAAGTAGAAGTCAAGAGAATAAGGTGAAAACCCGTAAAGTGTGCAAAACTGCTTATTGAAAATGGAAGGAGACAAATAAAAATATATTTGCCATGGTTTCTGTTTAAGATAAGACTGTGTGCAGTTAGGAGAACAACTTTTGTTTGTCTCTTGGCCCAAGTAATACCAGTAATAAAGGGCAGAGAGAGTGTAATCCTGCTAATTCAAATTTTCTCTTCTGTTCTTTCCATGGAGTATTTAAATAAGGGTTCAACCTCCAAATATCCTTCACTCACTTCATTCACTTTCACATTAAAACACACGTACATATACACATGCACAATTATGTCAAGGAAATACTTAATGATCATCTATTAGAAAAAGTCCAAAATTATTAGCCTACATCAGGCTATAACTGCATACATCCTAGAGGATGTGGTCCACAGATAAGACTAACTTTATGAAATTTTACCTTCCCTATTTTGTTCATTAATGAAATGCGAAATAACCTGAAATCCGCTTAAAAGATGTCTTCTAAATATGATTATGCCCACTACTCTGTCCCATGCCCTAATGATCTAATGTGTAGCACTCTTTTAAGTTGAGACTGAAAGCCTCTGGAGGAAAATCATTATAGATTTCACAGTCTTCTAACTTCTTCCGGTATAACATTACTACTATTTGAGCCAGACTAATTTTTAAAGTTTACACAGAATAGTCCCATTCAAAGCTACTCATTCCTCTCAATTTTATGTCTTTCTGATAGACTCCTAACAAAAAGAGCATCTTTCTGAAGATTAGCTTTGCTGTCAATTTTCTCTTCCAGGGAAAGAAACTTTGATGTAAAAATCTTCTCTGGAATCGTAATTTCTCTGTATGCATTGTGCTCTATTTATGTTATTTTAAAAATGTCTTAAAAATTCTAGTTTTTAGCCCTATGTTTGGGAGAAAACATTATTAACTTTTTAATGATTTCTGTTTGTTAGGCTTTAAGACAGAAAACACTTATTTTTTATAAACAAAGAGAAAAAAATGTGTAGCCATTGTCATTGTCTTTTGATGATTTATCTTAAGTCTGTGTAGAAGACTGGTTTTCTCTTTAGCTTTCCTCAATTATTTTTGCTAAATGTGTTAAATTCCTTCTTGACAACTGGAGGATTCAAAGCAATTCAAATGAGATTAGTTCACTGTGGTTAATACAAAAACCTTTATCTCCTAAAACGTGCCAAAACTATTATCAAAAATTTTCAGAAACGAAACGCATTTTTACTGACCTTTATTCATGTTGATACTTTCCCTTTTGCCTTGCTTTATTCACTAGCAACGCAGTCAAAGTACCTCAGTCTGACGTATAAAAACTCTTTTATAATTTCAGTACAGCATCTTCAATTTATTTACCCTGTAGCCTTCTCCATTAAATACAATATAGATTCTTGCCATGTAAATCTTTCTAATGCGCAAATATAATCACATCACTGTTAAATGAAGTTTAGCCTGAAGCTGCCTCCTTAGATATTTTAAGTTCAGCCTAAAGATTTTTCTGTGCATCGTGAACTATAACAAGTGGAAGAGTAGACAGACCCCTCCACTTGTTAAATCTTTGGTAAACAGATTGCCACACCTGTGCCAGTCACTGAGTTTTGGCCAATCAAATGCAGCCAACTGTTCGAACCATGTTCAAAGAAGACATACGCTGACCTGTAACCAATCCAGTTGTTTCTGCATCTTACTTTCGTTGTCTGTACATCATTTTCCTTTTTCTGTCCACAAATCTTCTTCCACCACATGACTACATTGGAGTCTCTGAACCTACCGTGGCCCACAAGCCTGCCCAATTCACGAATCATTCGTTGCTCAATTAAACTCCTTTAAATTTAATTCAGCTGAAGTTTCTTTTTATCAGCTCAGAAGCAGAGTTTGAGTAGAGTTTCTAACGACCCCCAGGAAGACTGAGTAACCAAAGCAAGGTACCCACAGGACCCATTTGTGTCCATTGATCGCTCAGAGCAGCTGGGGAGCATGGTAAGTTCTCAAATTTCAAAGTTGTGTTTTGAGTTCTCCAAGTTTCTTTTAGCAAATTTCTGATCCAAACTAGGTTTAAAGGTCATGACAGAAACTGGACTGGGTCCAGAATCAGATTTGATCTGGTAATTAACCGGCTTGAATCCAGTTAAAGGCATCTTACATCTGACTGGATCAGGAAAAAAAGTAAATGGTGATATTGCAAGGGGTACAAAATTTGGCTTTTGAAAATTCACAGGACTTTTCATGTTCTACCCCTTTGTTCCCTTTTTCTTGCATGCTTAGGTAGGAAAAAAAAAAAAATCATTGGCTAAGTTAATCAAGAGAACCTGAGAGCAAAGTCAGTATCTTAGGTAAAAATGGGATCCTTAATTTCCGAAGTACTGAGATCCTTCTGACTTACACATGCATAAGTGTTAGGTCCCAGAGGCAGTGAGGTCTTACAGATATGGCAAAATCTTACTTAAGATAATGTAGAGTGGAACGCTCCAAATGAACAAAACTACACTGAAGTGCATTTGAAAACGAGGGCTCCCAAATTAGTCTCATCTAGGGGTGCCTATTGATATGAAGAAGTCTAAAAAGATTTGAATATTTTTATTTAAAGACCTTAAGAAGGACATATAAAAAGCTTAAGTAACTAATTGGTTTTAAAAAATTAAATCTGCTAACTTTTTAGCTTAGGTACTATCCCAATTCAAAGGAAATAGACTGCAGCACCAATTGGCTGACTTTGGATAAGTAACAGGGCACATTTTGCCTGAGTAAAGGATGGAATTGGACTAGAGACCCTTCCCTCAGTAAAATCCCTCTTGGTTAAAAATGGATTTGGCACCATGGGATGTTAACCACTATTCTCTTTGGATTAATGTGCCCTGCACTCTTTGCTGACAGCTATGGATGACAGAGAGGCATGTATGGGACACTGGAACATGGGGAACTTTTTCTCCACAAAGGGGAAATCTTGAAGCTGATGGTTCTGTTGGAAAATATCCCTTCATGACCAACAAGCACCCACCTGAACTTTTGATTCAGTATCGCTGCAATGTGTGGGTCTTCCTCTGGCCTCCCTGAGCTCCTCACCTTCTCCACACCCTGCCACAGGGATTGCTTGTTTTTCTTTCTCTCCTTTCCCTTTCCTATCTCTTCTGTTACTCAGGGCAACCATTTTACCCAGAGACCACATGTTGAAACTCCTGGTCAGAGGTTGAATTAAAGATGACAGGGCTCAGCTGGGGGCAAGTTTGAGCCTTTCCAGTTCAATATTGGGTGCTAATCAGAGTGACTAATGTCTATGTTTTATCACATGTGCTTTGCTCTGGCCAGAGTGGAAAATGTTAATTTGGTTGCCCCATGCAACCCCTTGGACAGCATCTTATAAAATTGAGAGGCTTTTGCCTGTGGTTCCCTGAAACAGAAAAATAATAATAATTTTCTTTTGTATTGCAGCTTGGCTTCTAGGGCTCTAGTGTGGTGAGCAGGGTTGCTAGGGCCTCTCAGGGAAAGGAAACCCAGAATTCTGTCATGCCAGCAAAAGAGTAAAGATTCTTTACCAGTCAGACATCTAGCCTCTCTCTCTGTGCAAACTGGTTGAGTGAATGGTAAAAATCACAGTTCATCTACTCTGTAAAGTTTTGATTAATGCAAAAAAGGATTCTGAGTGAGGCTAGTCTTAAGCTGTAGCAAATCTGGTGTGCGTTGTCTTCCTTTATGGTTCTATTATAAAGAGGAGTACCTTAAGCTAGAACATGGGCTTAGGACCTGATATAGTTTGACTGTGATACCACCCAAATCTCATCTTGAATTGTAGTTCCCATAATCCCCATGTGTCATGGGACAGATGTGGTGGGAGGTAATTGAATCATGGGGTTGGTCCCCCCATGCTATTCTCATGATAGTGGGTGAGTTCTCATGAGATCTAATAGTTTTATAAGGAGTTTCCTCTTTCTGCTTGACTCTCATCCTTCCTTCTCTCTCCTGCCACCATGTGAAAAAGAACATGTTTGCTTCCCTTTTCACCATGATTGTAAGTTTCCTGAGGTCTCCATAGCCATGCTGAACTGTGAGTCAATTAAACTCTTTCTTTTATAAATTACCTAGTCTCGAGTATGTCTTTGCTAGCATCATGAGAACAGACTAATACAGGACCCCATAAGCTCACTATTCAAGATGACGCAGCAAGCCAGTCAGTAACAAACTTTGCTGTAGATCCCTGAAACAAACAAAAAAACTGGATGAGGGCTCCACCTTGTTGTATGTCCTTGAAAGTTTGACCTTATGACCATGTGGTGGTACTTTCTCATGGTCTCTGCCTTCCAGGGAATAGGATTTTGGGGATTTATGTCATAGCACTAAAAATTATTTCAAGCAGTTAAAAGTCTTTGCAAGCTCAAAACTGTTTGCTCCCGACTCCTTCTGGGAAGAGCCATGGAAACTTCCCAGTGCTGTGCACAGCTAAGGCTGTGCCATTTTACAATGGTGGCCTGGATTCAATCCTAGCATAGGAAATTTCTTGTTGATATCTGTGCCATTTTACAATGGTGGCCTGGATTCAATCCTAGCATAGGAAATTTCTTGTTGATATCTGTGTGACCTTTACCATTTGTTGATTCCCTTCTCCTCCGTGAACAACTTCTAGCTTCCCTCCTTAAATTTTCCTTTCTCTGAACTACCTTTGAAGATTCTAAATTTTGTAAAAACTGTTTGCTCCCTCTTTGAAAATACCTCGTACACTTGTGGTTAAGTCATAAACTTAGTTGAGGATTATTAGTTTCACTTGGGAGGTTGCTTTTTGTAAAGTCTAAAAGCCGAAAATATTGGCCATTTGGCCTTGCTAACGTCAGTTGATAAGAAATTTAAAAGGACTTTTTTAAAAGAGTGCTATAGTTCAAAGTCAGCTTAACTAAAAATGAATATCCAAGATCTAACAGCCTAAGACTCCTTGGGAATAACAGGAGGTGCCACAGACCCCATTTTGGGAAAAACCTCTGTTTTCCTCATGAAACTCCAGGAATTAGAAGTGAATAGATCCCTCCCGAAATCTAAGGCTCTGTTCTGTTTTGCGCTGCATTATCTGACGTTTTTTACTTTTTTACTTTTAGGGGTATCAGAAATTACTTGGCATTATGAGAGGGCTTTGGTGTGTTATAACTAGGTAGGAAATCTGCTTTCGGGAATGGCTAATGGCAGTTATCGGGGGATACTCGGTTCTTTGCATGAGGATCTGAGAAGCATGCTCTTGGCCACCTGGAATGTATGGAAATATCCCCACCCCATACCTTCCCCCGATGTGCCCCCCAAATAAGACTCTCATGGGAGATGGACAGATTACAATATAGGCTAATTGGCTTTGGGTTGCCATGCAATGAAATGTACGGTAAAAGCACTGCACTGTTTTCTTCCATATTATTTTCCTCTTTTGGGGGATCCACGATGCAGTATAAAATGAGACCCTTAATTTTGGAGATCTGTTTTTGTCTTCTGGGTGTGCCTGCCTCTTAGGCCCTGGAAACTGCCTGCTTTCCTGCCCCTGATCCTTGAAGGGCTCCACCTTGAAGCCAGTAATCCCATTAAGAAACTCAAAAACTGGCAAATAAAAGGTCTTACAACTACTGGATCTTCTTCTGTCTGTCTGTGTAGTTATATATGGGTTGTGAGTATGATGGCTACATAAAACAGCTCAAATTAATTGGCTTAAAGAAAAGCATTTAAATCAAATATTTTGAAAGAAAAAAAACCATAATGCCTTTTAGTTCAAGTGACTTTAGTAATCTTTGGGAAATAAAAATAGTTTTAAATATTATTAGTAAAATAAAGAAACTTGGTCTAAATTAGGCAGGTCAGATATTAGGTTTGCTAATGCTTTAAGATCATAAACTGCTTCCTTGGTTTTTGAAAGTTGTTCAACTTACCTGCTTTATAGCTAGATAAGGCCTGGGGACATGTGGAGTTAGCCAGGTCCCTAGCTATGCTGGAAAGAGTCAGACCTTATCCATACATAATTACAATCACTTACTTACCAGATTTTTCACACACACACACAAAAAAAAATTGCTAAGAGTTAACATTGTAACATATACTTGAGACTACTGAAAAAACAATTTTACGGGCAAGATGGATAAGAAAAGTAAGATGTCCTTTTAGTAAAAGATTGTAAGAAGGCATGGGAATGTAAATTTTTGCCTAGTTTAAATGATTATTTTAAATTAAATAGAACACAGCTAAAGGTTTGAAAAAGTTGTGAAAGATTTGTGAAAAATTATCTGTAAAAGAGATCCTGTATATGAACACATTGGCTAAATTTAAAGGGGTATTATCCAGTGTTTTTCTGTAAGTTGAATATTGGAATAAAAGCACAACAGGAAGTTCTTAGAGCACTGATCTACTCTTTAACAAAGATTTGTAAAGGGCTATAAAAGGTTTATGAAAATCTCACCTTATGGTCAAACTCATTAAGATTGATAGATTTGTCTATAAGGTTATATTAAAGATTGGGGTTGGCCGGGTGTGGTGACTCATGAGTGTAATCTCAGCACTTTGGGAGGCCAAGACGGGTGGATCGCCTGAGATCAGGAGTTTGAGACCAGCCTGGCCAACATGATGAAACCCTGTCTATACTAAAAGTACAAAAAATTAGCCAGGCATGGTGGAGGGTGCCTGTAATCCCAGCTATACAGGAGACTGAGGCAGGAGAATCGCTTGAACCTCTGGGAGGTGGAGGTTACAGTGAGCTGAGATCACACCATTATACTCCAGCCTGGGCAACGAGAGCAAAACTCCACCTTAAAAAATAAAAATAAAAATAAAAAAGATTGGGGTTGACATTAATAGTACACTAACGCAAGGGTGAAATTTGGCTTTCTCTCTTGAACCAGATTTTCATGTAATATTAACGGATAATGAAAGATTTGTTATTGCTTTTTGAATGAACTACCAAAAAAAAAAAAAAGAAGAAGAAGGGAAAGACAAGAGACTGATTGGAAAGCTAAGACTTTCCTCTCTCAATGAGTAATGGTTTTTGACTTTTTAAAATTTGTGAGTCATCATTTTGCCTGAATGAATGACTTACGGTGACCTGGAATTCTATCTTATAGTATCAAGTGTTTAAAACTTTTAATATATTTGATCCCCAAATCAAATTTCAGCTTCGAAATTGTCTTTTCTGACCTCTAACTTCAGGGGCTACAGAGAGCCCCTGAAGCATTCAAAAAGGAGGTACCTTCTTCTACCTCATTGTTTGACATGTTAAGTTACCTGGGAAGCATTGTCAAGATAAAAAATAATGTTTAAACTTCTTCTGGTTATATTTTTAGTGAATGATATTAATATATGTTCCAAAACTGTATGGGATTTCTAAAATTCTAATGTCTGAGAATATGCTATCAATCCTAATTATGGTTATTAAGTTATTATAAACTATAGAAATAACTAAATTTCCTTGACAATTGTGTCTTTAACTATAACCATTTAAAGTCATTTCCACCATTAATTGCTTAATGCTGGTGCAGTTTCTGAAAGCTTCACAAGCATGCAAAATCCTAGAATATGGTGTTTTGTAGGAAGTTCATGAAAAAATAAAAAGGACCTGTAAAGTACTCTTGAATACAGATTTCTGATCATTTAAAATCATATCATTTGGGCTGGGTAAGTATTTCTGGAACTCTAATGAAAAGACTGACTGGTTTATAAAATGCTAACCCAAGTAGAACAAAAATTAATTGAATACCAAGAAAATATTTTGCCAGGTTTTCTTGCTAAATCAGTCAATAGTGAAATTGTTTAGATACACAATTTGAATGAACTCCAAGGTCTAAGTCAAATTACCTATGATAACCCACCAGCTATTAGTGCTATGCCCCTAAATTGAAGAAATAACTGGTATTCTAGAGGACATAAGTCCAATGTTAAGAATGAATTCATGGAGAACCAGGACAGCTGCCTTGTCCTTCCTGAGTTCTTAAAAAAAAAAAAAAAAAGTTTTACATACCATGACTCATCCTGGAAAACCTAAAATGATCTAAATTAAATATACATTGGTGTGGTGATTTCTAAATTGCTAAAATAGTTTATGACCAATGTTTACTTTGTCAAACCCATATGCCTGGGAAGACAATCAAAGCTTCAGGTACATTTGGCTACCTGATAGGCCATTTAAACATATGTAGAGGCATTTTATTCGATTATCATTTTCTGGTTGCATTAAAAACTTTCCCATGCAAGAGGGCTGATGTTATAACAGTAAATTGTCATGCCACAGTGGTATTTTCACCAGGTAAAGAAAGTTTTTTATGGTTCACTGACTGAGCACAATCAACCTCTTCACAATCTAGAACCCAAAGATTGGATCTTCTGAGAACATCAGAGAAAGACTGCCCTTGCCATCCACACTGCAACAAAACTTTAGGAGCTTGAACCTTGGTTCCATAATCTCACAACTGAGAAGGGTCCCTCCAAACTCTTGGAACTGTACTCCTATTGGAACCCTTAAGATAAAGCTAATCAGGGAAGTTTCTCCCCAAAAGAAGATGGCATCCTTGATGTGAACAGCTTTTCCCAAGATCATGGATCAAGACTTCTCTACTATCATGAGACACTTATCTTTCAATACTTTTCCCTTGCTTATGCCTCTATGAGCAATAGAAGTGAAAAAGGAGTCCTGTTGTGTGCACTTATGGGATATACTTTTATTTGTGAAGGATTTTGCAGCCAGCCTTATACCTGGATAACCTTATATCTTTATGAGGGCCCAATGTAGATGAAAAAGTTAAATGGTATATATGTTGCTTCATAATCAATCAGAAACAGAATATTAGTTCACTCCTCTTAACCCACATCACGAGTTAAAGAAAAAATCGCCAGGAGGGTTCCTTCACTTCTCTAGAAGGACATCATTGGTTAGGTCCTTTTCCCATGGTTTGGAGTAAAAGAAGCAATGATTAGGAATGTATCCCTCATGATAGGCTCTATAGCACATTCTACTGTAAAGGCTATAGTTACACAAAAGACTTTAAATTCTCTTGTGAAATTTGTGCTAAATAATGGAATTAACTAAACAGAAAAGTATCTGTGCAGCTGCTGGCACTTGTAGACAATGGAAAATGCATCAAATGTAGATTACAGACATTTCATTGTAGAGGATTAATGAAGAGACTGTTTAGTTAAGTGAGTAGACTTTTAATCTAGCTTATTCTTTGATCTATTTAATTTTAGGTGATTTGGTTTATGGGGACATCCAGTAAGGAGCATATGCCAAACTCTTGGTATTATCCTCCAGATAGTCATAATAATAGTCTCCCTTGTAGGCTGTATTCTCTCAAAGGTTTTAAATACTTGCATGCAGCCATATCTAGAATATCAAATGGTCTGTCCTCAACTGAAATGACAAGAGCTGAAAGAAATGTGAGATCATGAAGACACTGTAACCTATGAATGACGTGCTGAGGCCAGAAACCCAAAATGATGGTAACTGAGGGTGATGCTAAGGCCCTAAGTTTTAGTTACACTCTCACCTAAGTGAAAACCTGACCAAAATGGGGGAATTTTTTTAAACGAAATTATGAGAGAACATTGTTTTGGACTGAGCTCATTCACTAGGCCCTAACAGCCTAAACCACACCAAAATGGAATCATGCATGCTAAACATGACATAATCAAACTAAGACCTTAAGAAAACACATAAGTCCTAGAACAGACCAGGTTTTGCATTTCTCTTGTAAACAGGATGTTCCATAAGGAAGTACTCTCTACTCAGTCCTTGTTCCCACCTTGCAAAAACCACTGTTCTGCTGTTTCCCAGTGAGTTTCCAGACCAAAACAGTACATTTATGATGGTGATAGTGACATCAATGACTAAAGTTTTAGTCAATGTCTCAAAATTGAGAAAATGATGAAAAGTGTGGAATTGTTAAATCAAGTTTAGCCTAAAGCTGCCTCCATAAGTTTTAAGTCCAGTCTAAAGGTTATCTTTACATCGTGAACTGTAACAAGTGGTAGTACAAACAGACTGTAGCCCAAACCTGTGCCAACCACTGAGTTTTGGTCAAATGTAGCCAACTGTTTGAACCGTGTTCAAATAAGGCAAACACTGAGCAGTAACCAAATCAGTTGTTTCTGTGCTTCCCTTTCTTTTTTTTTTTCTTTTTTCTTTTTTGAAACAGAGTCTTGCTTTGTCGCCCAGGCTGCTGGAGTGCAATGGCACGATCTCAGCTCACTGCAACCTCTGCCTCCTCGGTTCAAGTGATTCTCCTATCTCAGCCTCCCGAGTAGCTGGGATTGCAGGAGGCCGCCACCATGCCTGGCTAATTTTTGTCTTTTTAGTAGAGATGGAGTTTCACCATGTTGGTCAGGCTGGTCTCAAACTCCTGACCTCAGATGATCCACCCGCCTTGGCCTCCTAAAGTGCTAGGATTGCAGGTGTGAGTGTCACTTTCCTTTTTCCATTCATAAATCTTCCTCCACCGTGAGGCTGCACTGGAGTTTCTGAGGCTACCCTGGCTCAAAAGGCTGCCCAATTCGTGAATCATTCATTGCTCAATTAAACTCCTTTGAATTTAATTCCACTGAAGTATTTTATCATCATTTTCCTTGTTTTAAAAAATTACATTTCAAAACCTGGATGGCCTGCCATTACCTAAATACTCAACCCAGCACTTCAGCTCCAGAATAATCTGGAATCAATGTACACATTTGGGCTTCTCCTTTCCTACTTCTCTTCATGTGGGCAAAATGTTGGCAAAAACAAACACACTGCAGTCTTTCTTTCATTTCAGTGCAAGTAAAACAAATGTTTAAAATATTTGTAGAGATTATTCTGTATGCAGTGTTCTGGCTAGACAATCTCCCCCTCCTCTCATTTGTATTTAGTAAAACTATGTACATATCTGTGCATCTACATACAATTCATTTCATTTGGATTTAAGGTAGACACTTTATCATTGCTTATCCACTCAATCATGTATTCAATATGTGTTCATCAAGCACATCCTCTGAACATACATGGAACACAAAATCAAAAATTTTAAAAAATTAATCATGTAAGGGAGGTTGACAGAAATGGAAACTACAGAGTAAAATACTATGTAATATTTTTGTGCTTGTCCCAGTGGCTGCACCTGAAGAGTGCAACCTCACGCTAATGGATAATCTGCACCAGCCAGACACAAATCACCAAGAAGGAAGACTGCACACATCCTGGCTCTTCATGATCAGTAGCCACCTCCTGGTTAAGCTTTTGTGTGTAGTCACTGACCTGTGGCAAGTCCAGTGATGCTATTAGGACTTTCGTATTAGCACTCCATTCTCATTCTCTTCCTTTATGTCTACTTTAAGCACAACCTTTCTCTGTGACCTCTCCTTTGATGCAGATGAAGGTTGCCTTTCATGTCTGATTCAAACCACTCATAGAGATGCAGATCCAATGAATAATACTTGGATTATCAAAAATCTATCAATAATCTCAATACTGTGATTATACAAAGTTTTCTAATACTGCAGTGTATCAAACTATATATTTGATCAGCTTATTAATGCCATTAGTGAAGCTCACTGACCATATACAAAGAACTGGATTTAGACACTCGCTTCATTATGTAACCATTAAAGCTGACTTCTTAGAAAAGTTTGGATAGCTGTGAGAAATTTCCTTTTTTACGTGTACTAGTTGAATTGTCATTTTGTTTTTTATATGTAATTTAAACAGAGCAACTGGGCTTGAGTCAGTGAGCATTTATTGACCATCTGCTGCATGCATATCCCTAGTTCATGGAAGAAAACTAAAAAACAATTCAAAGCAGAATTCAAGTTATAGCTTCAAAAATAAAATCAATAAGAAGAACTTTTTTGTTATTTAGTATCTAGCAAAAGAGTTTCCCTTTCTATGCCTGAGAAGTAAAGAAGCCTAGGATATAAATGTTTGATAACCTGAAATAAATATGTCAGGAAAGAAATTCAACTGCTACCTTAAAGCAAAAGAGCAGCTAAAAAGGAAATGAACCCGCCTGAATCTCTATTCTGGAAAAACCCAATTGTATTACAAATGACCTCATGATTTGTGTGGCCTTGAGATGCCTCAGTTAAATAATCTTCAAGACATTGTGGTTAACCCACCCATCCCAGGATTCTTGAATGACAGTTTCAGGAAATGTTAGGGAACATTGAGGCAGAATGCCTTGTAATTTCTTGGTAAGTTCCAGCTTGACGCAAGTGGTCTGTGAGGCCCTAACTGAGAAATTATTTTATCTATAAAGCGAAATGAAATGATATGTGAAGTGCCTATTTTTGCTAAATAAATAACAGGAACCATGATACAAAGTGCTGTGTTTTCCTTCTTTGCAACTGCCTCAGTACAAGCTGTGTCAGCATATGCTACGGAGTAGTGACCAGGCCCCAACTACTTTTTCTTGCTTATTAATTCAAAGAAGCAACTTCTCTAGTTCATACATACTAACACAACTGTGATAGGCAGTAAGAACAGAAAACGGAAAGATGTGAAAAAGGAATGTATTCTCATAAAACTTGCACAATTAGATATATGGGCCAGGCGTGGTGGCTCACTCCTGTAATCCCAGCACTTTGGGAGGCCAAGGCGGGTGGATCACCTGAGGTCAGTAGTTCAAGACCGGCCTGGCCAACATGTTAAAACCCTGTCTCTACTAAAAATACAAAAATTAGCCAGGCATTGTGGTGCACACCTGTAGTCCCAGCTACACAGGAGGCTGAGGCAGGAGAATCACTCAAACCCGAAAGGTGGAGGTTGCAGTGAGCTGAGTTCATGCCACTGCACTCCAGCCTGGGTGACAGAATGAGACTCAAAAAAAAAAAAAAAAAATCTGCACAGGTAGATATATGAGGGCTAGAGGGCTAGAGCAGAAGACAAAGGAAAGAATTAAGTTTATGGGGATTCTGAGAAATCATGAAAGGAAAACAGATTCTTTTTCCTTTCCTTCCCAACTCCCACCCTTTCCTGGAAGAGTCCGCATTGAAATTGAGGAATATCTGTGATGTCTGTGATCAGGAAAAAAGTATGAGATTGGTGCCAATATACAACTCCTCAGATTCAGAGAAAGCTGTGGATGCTAGGAGCACGAGTCAAAATTAATAGCCAAGAGACAAGCTCACTAAGCAAAGGGAGGGCTCCTTTAGTGTATGGACTAAATAGGGCCTGAAGTTCACAGAATCTTTCATGTCAGACGGCTGCATAGACAAGCAGTAGATTATCCAGAAGCTATCAAACATAGGCAGCAGAACATATTGCTTGTGTCAGTGATATAGATAGTATACACATTTGAAGCCACACAGAGATAGCGGTGAGTCCAAGGCATAGGCATCCCTCCTCCCTTCCCCATTCCACTCTAACTTACCATAGATATGCATGGATACATATAAATATATATGCAGAGATATGGACACACACACACACACCATACACAGACACAGCTTATAAGCAATTTAAAGGAAGAGAATAGAAGAGAAATCCCAGCTGATGTTTGTAAAACCAACTGACTTAGACAATCATAACTAAATATAGTGGAAGAACTTTTGTATTAGACTGAATATCTGAAAGTTAAAAATTAATTTTCTGTTGCTAAGAAGAAGTAGGAAATCAAGGGCAACAAAATCTATGTTCAGTTATAAAATAAAATTCTAGTTTTTCTGAGAGTTACAGTCTGTCAAAATCACAAACTACCATGACAGTAGTATCTAATTTCTCTACTTTGTGTACAGGAATTTTGGAGAAGATTCGACTGATCCAATTGCTGAAACAGAAAGTGCCAGGAAGAGTTATTTTAGGTCAGATTTCCTGAAAGTATAAAATAACTTGGTGAGAAAGTAAAAAATTAAATGGAATAAAAAAGATATACCTCCTTCAATAATATAATTGTATGTAACAAAGTAAAAACCCTATGTAACAGTTCCTATGCTAGTTTCCAAATTTCTCTACGTTAATTTACCAGTTAAAATAATTCATATTCAAATATTCATTTATTCTATTCATTAATTCATTTGATGTATTATTATGAAGCACCCAGAGTGTCAGGCATTGAGGCTATACAGACATAGTCCTGTGGTGTGATAGGGATCTGATAGGGGTATTGATATAATACAGTGTGATAAAGGTAACAATAAAAAATGAACTAGATATAGTAGTAGGACAAGCTCAGCTCGGCTTGGTCCAGTAAAAGAAGGCTAGCCAGGGAGAAAAGGGAACAATGGCAAGCAGCAGAAAAATGCATGAACGTCTGCAACAGTGGCGTCTCCAGAGAACCGTTTGAGAAAAGTAATTTGCAGCTGGTCTCTGTGGTACCTCTGTGCTTGCCTCCATAGAACCCTGGAGCCATGGTTCTGACCCTCAGCCAAGAAAGGAATAAATTGTGCTACCTAGTGATTAAAGTATGCTATTTAAAATCTGAAACTCCTCGAGGCATTTTGTATTAACCTGTCTACATTGTTTATTGCAAATGTATAAATTAGCTTCGGCTTCCAGCCAAGATGGAATAATGGGGACTGGAACTGAGAATCTGATCAAATACATGAAACAATAGCTTTCAAGACATTGTACCTAAAATGATGAAAGGCAGTGATCCTTAAGGACAGGAAACAAATGAGGTTGGCCCTACAGTCATCCCAGCTTAGTGTTTGAAGAGTTTCCAGGTGGTAGTGTAGTGAAGGGGAACCCAAGCAAAACCCTGAGTTGAAGACCTGGAGCTAGAAGTTCAGGAAAGCCAAGGTAGCTAGAGTTTGCAGAGCAGTGGCAGAAGAGACAAGCACTGCACAGAGAGAGAACTACAAAGATCTTTGGAGGGTACTTCTGGAGTACTGAATAGAGTGCTGAACAACACTTGCTTGTGAGGAAACTACATGAGTTTGAAGAAGAACCATCCAAAAGAGAAACCACTGCCTGGAAATCTCATAGTGCCAGGAATGGTGCCAATTTCCAACAGCCACAGTGGGAGACGTTATGATTCACCAGATATTAGTTATAGCATTAAAAAGGGTCTTGCCTTAGTGGGTACAAACTATAAATAAACTAAATGTTGTTCTGGTGTCACCTAACAAAGCTTAAAACAACACTAAAAAATTCAAACTGTTGTCTGGCATTGAATCACAAGTCAACAGCAGACCATCAAAACCTCATCCACCCAGGAAGCACAGACCCTCACCCTCACTGCTTTGCCACTGGTTCACACCTGCCCCGAGCTCACCATGGATGATGACACCTCTGCACTTGTTGTTGACAGCTGCTGTGGTATGTGCAAGGACAGATTCCTGGTCAAAGATGCCCCCTGGACCTTCTTCCCTTCCATAGTGAGGTGCCCATGGGACCAGAGTTTGATGATGGGCATAGGGAAGAAGGACTGCTATGTGGGGAATGAGGTCCAGAGCAAGTGAGGCATCCTGACCCTGAAGTACCCCACTGAGCACTGCATCATCACCAGATGGGAAGACATGGAGAAGATCCGGCACCACACCCTCTACAATGAACTATGGCTCCCAAGGAGCACCTGTGCTATTGACCAAGGTCCCCTGAATCACAAGGCCAACCAAGAGAAGACGGCCCAGATCATGTTTGAGACCTTCAACATCCCAGCTATGGACATGGCCATCTGGGTCATGCTGTCCCTCTAGCCTTTGGCCATACCACTGGCATTATGATGGATTCCAGTGGCAGGGCCACCTACAGTGTGCTCTTCTCCGAGGAGTATGCCTTTCTCCATGCTATCCTGCATCCAGACCTGGCTGGCTGGAACCTATCTCATGAAGATCCTCCCCTAGTGAAGCTACAGCTTCACTATCACGACAGAGTGGAAAATTATGTATGACATCAAGGAGAAGCTGTGATGGATCATCTTGGACTTCAATCAGGAGCTGACAGCCCCTGCATCTTTCTTTTCCCTGCCAATAGCCAGGTAATCGCCATCTGCAACAATCTCTTCTTGATAGCCCCTGGCTCTTTTCCAGCCTTCTTTCCTGCATATGGAATCTTGAGGCATCCATGAAAGTACTTCCAACTCCATCATGAAACGTGATGTGAACATGCACAAGAACCTGTACACCAACACAGTGCTGTCTGGTGGCACCACCATGTACCTGAGCATCCAGGACCGGATGCAAAAGGAGATCACGGTCCTGACTCCCAGCACAATAATATCAAAATTATTGCACCCCATGAGCACACATTCTCTGTGTGAATCAGTGGCTCCATCCTGGCCTCCCTGTTCACCTTCCAGTGGATGTGGATCAGCAAACAAGAATACTAAAAATCCATCCCCTCCATTGTCCACCACAAATGCTTCTAGGCAGACTGTTACTTAGTTGTGTTAAACCCTTTCTTGACAAAACCTAACTTGCACAGAAAAAAGATGAAATTGGCATGAACGTATTTGTTTTTTGTCTGTTTGCTTTGGGGTTTTAGGTCTGATGACTCAGGATTTAAAAATGAATGGTGACGGTAACAGCAGTCAGTTGGAGTGAGCATCCCAAAAAAATTCTACACTGTGGCAGAGAACTTGGATTGTGCATTGTTCTTTTTTAAAAAAATAGTCATTCTACATATCATGAGATGCATTGTTGCAGAAAGGCCCTTGCCCTCCCAAAAGCCATCCCACTTCCCTGTAAGAATGGCCTAGTCCTCTCCCCTGTCCACACAGTGGAGGTGACAGCATTGCTTTCTTATACATTTTGTAATGCAACATTTTTTAAATCTTCACCTTCATACTTTTTGTTTTGTTTTATTTTAAATGATCAACCATCATGGCCCCTCTTTTTGTCCCCCAGCTTCAAATGTATGAAGGGTTTTCACCTTTCTGGGACTGGGTGGAGGTGTCGGGGTAGTCAGGACTGGTACTGACTTGAGACCACTTCAATAAAAATGCACACCTTAAAAAAAAATCATCAGTGAGTAAAATTTGGAAAATATAATCCATAATGAGGAGAAAAATAAATCAATTGAAACTGAACTAAAAATTATACAAATAATAGAATTAGTGAACAAAGATATTATGTTCCAAAAGCTTAAGAAATTTAATTGTGTATAGAAACACGGGAGACAGTTTTTAAAACTCAAATCACATCAAACTTCCAAAAATAAACAAATACAATATCTGAGACAAAAAAAATACAATGCATGGGATTAAAAGCAGAATAGATATGACAAAAGAAAAGATCAATGAAATTGAATGCATATGAATAGAAATTATTCAATATTTTCATATGTTATAGAAAAGACAGAGCAGTAGTTTGCATCCGATTTAAGCAATTATTCAGTTTGCTTTTAGCTACATAACCAGTGGCTTGGAAAAGACCTCTTGGTAAATCTGACTCCCTGAGACCAAGGTAACTTGCTCTATCTTGGTGATTCACAATCTTAAGATTAAACACATCTTGTCCAAGAAAAGACCTGTAATGTTTCCTCAAAAAATTAAATATAGAATTACCAAGTAATCCAGTAATTCCACTTATGAGCATATGCCAAAAACAAAAAGTGAAATCGGGGCCTTGAAAAAATATTTTTATGCTTATGTTCATAGCAACATTATTCACAATAACTAAAGAAGAAACACATGTTCATCAATAGATGAATGAATAAGTAAAATATAGTATAGACATATGGAGTATCACCCAGCCTTAAAAAGCAATGAAATTCTGACATATGCTACTACAAGGTTGAACCTTGAGGACATTCCGTTAAATGAAATAGGCCAGTCACAAAAAGACAAATACTGTGTAATTACTTATAATCAAAATTATAGAGACAGAAGATATACTGATACTTGCCAGGGGCTGGAGGGTGTCAGCAATGAGGAGTTATTGTTTAATGAATATATAGTTTCAGTTTTGCAAGATGAAATGAATTATGAAGATGGATGACCGCAATAATTGTAAAACGTTATGAATGTATTTAATACCACTAATCCGTACACTTCAGTGGTTAAAATAATAACATTTTATATCATATGAATTTTAACACAACTTTTAAAATTAGAAACAAAACTTAGACAATCAGCACATCTTGCACATCTTTTTTTTTTTTTTTTTAATACTTTAAGTTTTAGGGCACATGTGCACAACGTGCAGGTTTGTTACTTAGGTATACATGTGCCATGTTGGTTTGCTGCACCCATTAACTCTTCATTTACGTTAGGTATTTCTCCTAATGTTATCCCTTCCCTGCCCTCCACCCCACAACAGGCCCGCATGTATGATGTTCCCCATCCTTTGTCCAAGTGATCTCATTGTTCAATTCCCACCTATGAGTAAGAACATGCAGCGTTTGGTTTTCTGTCCTTGTGATAGTTTGCTGAGAATGATGGTTTCCAGCTTCATACATGTCCCTGAAAAGGACATGAGCTCATCCTTTCTTATGGCTGCACAGTATTCCATAGTGTATATGTGCCACATTTTCTTAATCCAGTCTATCTCTGATGGACGTTTGGGTTGGTTCCAAGTCTTTGCTATAGTGAATAGTGCTGCAATAAACATACATGTGCATGTGTCTTTATAATAGAATCATTTATAATCCTTTGGGTGTATATCTAGTAATGGGATCACTGGGTCAAATGGTATTTCTAGTTCTAGATCTTTGAAGAATCGTCACACTGTCTTCCACAGTGGTTGAACTAATTAACACCCCCACCAACAGTTTAAAAGCATTCCTATTTCTCCACATCATCTCCAGCATCTGTGGTTTCCTTACATTTTAATGATCGCCATTCTAACTGGTGTAAGATGGTATCTCACTGTGGTTTTGATTTGCATTTCTCTGATGACCAGTGATGATGGGTATTTTTTGATGTGTCTGTTGGCTGCATACATGTCTTCTTTTGAGAAGTGTCTGTTCATATCCTTTGCCCACTTTTTGATGGGGTTGTTTGATTTTTTTCTTGTAAAATTGTTTAAGTTATTTGTAGATTCTGGATATTAGCCCTTTGGCAGATGGGCAGATTGTAAACATTTTCTCCCATTCTGCAGGTTGCCTGTTCACTCTCATGGTAGCTTTTTTGTGTGTGTGCTGTGCAGAAGCTCTTTAGTTTAATTAGATCCCATTTGTCAATTTTGGCTTTTGTTGCCATTGCTTTTGGCGTTTTAGTCATGAAGTCTTTGCCCATGCCTATGTCCTGAATGGTATTGCCTAGGTTTTCTTCTAGGGTTTTTAATGCTTCTAGGTCTAACATTTAAATCTTTAATCCATCTTGAATTAATTTTTGCACAAGGTGTAAGGAAGGGATCCAGTTTCAGCTTTCTATGTATGACTTTTCCCAGCACCATTTATTAAATAGGGAATCCTTTCCGCATTTGTGGTTTTTGTCAGGTTTGTCAAAGATCAGATGGCTGTAGATGTGCGTTATTATTTCTGAGGGCTCTGTTTTGTTCCATGGGTCAATATCTCTGTTTTCGTACCAGTACCATGCTGTTTTAGTTACTGTAGTCTTTAGTATAGTTTGAAGTCAGGTAGCATGATGCCTCCAGCTTTGTTCTTTTTGCTTAGGATTCTCTTGGCAATGCGGGCTCTTGTTTGGTTCCATATGAACTTTAAAGTAGTTTCTTCCAATTCTGTGGAGAAAGTCATTGGTAGCTTGATAGGGACAGCAATGAATCTATAAATTACTTTGGGCAGTATGGCCATTTTCATATTGATTCTTCCTATCCATGAGCATGGAATGTTCTTACATTTGTTTGTGTCCTCTTTTATTTCATTGAGCAGTGGTTTGTAGTTCTCCTTGAAGAGGTGCTTCACATCCCTTATAAGATGGATTCCTAAGTATTTTACTCTCTTTGTAGCAATTGTGAATGGGAGTTCACTAATAATTTGGCTCTTTGTCGGTTAATGGTGTATAGGAATGCTTGTGATTTTTGCACATTGATTTTGTATCCTGAGACTTTGCTGAAGTTGCTTATCAGCTTAAAGACATTTTGGGCTAAGACGATGGAGTTTTCTAAATATACAATCATGTCATCTGCAAACAGGGACAATTTGACTTTCTCTTTTCCTGACCGAATACCCTTTATTTCTTTCTCTTGCCTGATTGCCCTGGCGGGAACTTCCAACACTATGTTGAATAGGAGTGGTGAGAGAGGGCATCCCTGTCTTTTGCCACTTTTCAAAGAGAATGCTTCCAGTTTTTACCCATTCAGTATGACATTGGCTGTGGGTTTGTCTTTAATAGCTCTTATTATTTTGAGATACATTCCATTAATACCTAGTTTATTGAGAGTTTTTAGCAAGAAGGGCTGTTGAATTTTTTCAAAGGCCTTTTCTGCATCTATTGAGATAATCATGTGGTTTTTGTCATCGGTTCTGTTTATGTGATGGATTACATTTATTGATTTGCATATGTTGAACCAGCCTTGCATCCCAGGGGTGAAGCCGACTTGATCATGGTGGATAAGCTTTTTGATGTGCTGCTGGATTCAGTTTGCCAGTAATTTATTGAGGATTTTCGCATTTATGTTCATCAGGGATACTGGTCTAAAATTCTCTTTTTTTGTTGTGTCTCTGCCAGACTTTGGTATCAGGATGATGCTGGCTTCATAAAATGAGTTAGGGAGGATTCCCTCTTTTTCTATTGATTGGAATAGTTTCAGAAGGAATGGTACCAGCTCCTCTTTGTACCTTGGGTAAAATTCGGCTGTGAATCTGTCTGGTCCTGGACTTTTTTTGGTTGGTAGGCTATTAATTATTGCCTCAATTTCAGAGCCTGTTATTGGACCATTCAGAGATTCAACTTCTTCTTGGTTTAGTCTCGGGAGGGTGTATGTGTCCAGGAATTTATTCGTTTCTTCTAGATATTCTAGTTTATTTGTGTAGAGGTATTTATAGTATTCTCTGATGGTAATTTGTATTTCTGTGAGATCGGTGGTGATATCCCCTTTATCTTTTTTTTATTGCATCTATTTGATGCTTGTCTCTTTTCTTCTTTATTAGTCTTGCCAGCAGTCTATCAATTTGTTGATCTTTTCAAAAAACCAGCTCCTGGATTCACTGACTTTTTTAAGAGTTTTTTGTGTTTCTATCTCCTTCAGTTCTGCTCTGATCTTAGTTATTTCTTGCCTTCTGCTAGCTTTTGAATGTGTTTGCTTTTGCTTCTCTAGTTCTTTTAATTGTGATGTTAGGGTGTCAATTTTAGATCTCTCCTACTTTCTCTTGTGGGCATTTAGTGCTATAAATTTCCCTCTACACATTGCTTTAAATGTGTCCCAGAGATTCTGGTACATTGGGTCTTTGTTCTCATTGGTTTCAAAGAACATCTTTATTTCTGCCTTCATTTCATTATGTACCTGGTAGTTATTCAGGAGCAGGTTGTTCAGTTTCCATGTAGTTGTGCAGTTTTGAGTGAGTTTATTAATCCTGAGTTCTAATTTGATTGCACTGTGGTCTGAGAGACAGTTTGTTGAGATTTCAGTTCTTTTACATTTGCTGAGGAGTGCTTTACTTCCAACTATGTGGTCAATTTTGGAATAAGTGCGATGTGGTGCTGAGAAGAATGTATATTATGTTGATTTGGGTTGTAGAGTTCTGTTTATGTCTATTAGGCCTGCTTGGTGCAGAGCTAAGTTCAAGTCCTGGATGTCTTTGTTAACCTTCTGTCTCATTGATCTGTCTAATATTTCCAAATTGTAAAGGAAGAAACTGCATCAACTAACGGGCAAAATAACCAGCTAACATCATAGTGACAGGATCAAATTCACACATAATAATATTAACCTTAAATGTAAATGGGCTAAATGCCCCAAATAAAAGACACAGACTGGCAAATTGGATAAAGAGTCAAGATCCATCAGTGTGCTCTATTCAGGAGACCCATCTCATATGCAGAGACACGCATAGGCACAAAATAAAGGGATGGAGGAAGATCTATCAAGCAAATGGAAAGCAAAGAAAAAGCAGGGGTTGCAGTCCTAGTCTCTGATAAAACAGACTTTAAACCAACAAAGATCAAAAGAGACAAAGAATGCCATTCCTTAATGGTAAAGGGATCAATTCAACAAGAAGAACTAACTGTCCTAAATATATATGCACCCAATACAGGAGCACTCAGATTCATAAAGCAAGTCTTTAGAGACCTACAAAGAGACTTAGACTCCCACACGATAATAATGGGACGCTTTAACACCTCTTGCACATCTTATAGTTTAGTTGTGGTACAAATAAGTGATAGGAAAATTGCTTCCCTAGTAAGCAGACTCTGGAAAAAAAGGAGAAAGTTCTAGACTTCTCTGATATTTGTCTGTACTATCTTTCTGCTGCTATGCCATATTTTTAATCTTTATTAAAACCATACATAAATATACTCTGTATAGTTTAGTCCTCAATTATATGACAATGTAATTGCAGAAAAATACACTGCTATTTTAGGAAGACATAGAGTGTGGTTCATAAGTGAGGTGAAGGAACAATAGAAGGAATTGGATTTCTGTGGGTTTTTTTTTTTTTTTTTTTTAGTTGTTGTTGTTTGGTGTGGGCATACAATGAAATTTAAGAGACAACACAGTGAGGTGGATAGGAATATGGAGCCTAAGGTCATACTTCCTCTGATCATTTTCTAGCTGTGTGACCTTGAGCAAGTTCATTGGCCCTTGTGTACCATAATTTCTTTATCAGTGTCTTGGAAACCTAACAAATAGCAAATACCATTTGAATGTGTAATGTGTAATTTGATTTTATTTCTATTCACAGCTTCATTGAAGTCTGAGGAAATATCCCTATTTTATTAATTTATTGCATTTATAATGTTATTCCTAAGTTTTGGATAAGATACTTACTTCAAACACAAAAAAGAAAATGAAAACAAGAACCCCATAACAAGAAAAACTATATGTTACAGTGAAAAAAGTATGCTTTTATCTACAATTTCTTGACCCCCATGTAGTTATTTTTTACAAATAAACGTCAATTTCTAAAAAGTAATTTTGTCAACAGAGCCTACGTTAAATGCCTCAATAAATTGAATATATATTTTTTATCTTACATAATATAAAAGAAAATGTATTTGGAATACAGTTATAGAAGATATTCTGGAATAAAGAAAGAAAGAAAATTGAACAATTCACTGGGGAGAACAATGCTATACAGGGTGAAAAAAAACTCTCCTTTTGAATCACTAAATAGACTTATTATCTATTATATCTTAGATGACTGCAGAAGGAGAGAAGAGACTTTAATTTATGTCACTATATTAGCCTGGGGTTTTTAAATACAAATATGTTATTTTTACATGCTTCACTAGCTCAAGTGTGTATCTATGCACATCAAGTTGTTAATAAACTTGCAGTAAATATAATACCATCTTTTAATTTCAACTGTAAAGAGGCCAACAGATTTTGCATTTTGAAATATTCTATCTTCAAATTGTACTTTGAAAGTGAAAAATGCTAATTATGTCTAATAAAAACATAACTTATTACAGAACTTAATGGTAGAATGACTTATTTTTGTCAAGAACTGTGAAGGGTTTGAAATTTTACTTTAATAAGTTAGCCTGTTACTATTTTATTGATATTGACAGAAAACACAAAACTCCTGGGTCAGAGACAAGAAACTTTACTACTTATGTTAGAGCAATCAATGTGAATCCCCACATGTCAAATAGTCAACAGGTTTTGCGTGTGTGTGTGTGTGTGTGTGTGTGTGTGTTTTTAACAGTTCTAATGTCAGAGAAAGCACTATTATAATTCTCTTACACAGGAACAGAAAACCAAACACCACATGTTCTCACTCATAAGTGGGAGTTGAACATGGACACAGGGAGAGAAACATCACACATGTGAGCCTGTTGGGGGTAGGGGGTTAAGGGAGGGATAGCTTTAGGAGAAATACCTAAATGACAGGTTGACGGGTGCAACAAACCACCAGGGCTCTTGTATACCTATGTAACAAACCTGCACATTCCACGCATGTATCCTAGAACTTAAAGTATAATTAAAAATTATTTTCGGAAAAGACAAAAGATAAAAAGTGTTGGCCAGCTGTGGAGAAAAAGTAACACTTGCACACTGTTGGTGGGGATTTAAATTAGTACAGCTATTATGCAAAAATGTATGGAGTTTCTTCAAAATATT
This sequence comes from Trachypithecus francoisi, assembly GCF_009764315.1. Taxonomy (NCBI): domain Eukaryota; kingdom Metazoa; phylum Chordata; class Mammalia; order Primates; family Cercopithecidae; genus Trachypithecus; species Trachypithecus francoisi. Next base: position 40,666,521 of record NW_022681472.1, read on the forward strand.
AAAATTAGAACTACCATATGATCCAGCAATTCCACTACTGGATATACATCCAAATGAAATGAAATCAGCATGTCAAAGAAATATGCACAGTCTCATGTTTATTGCAGCAATATTTACAATAGCCAAATATAGAATCAACCTAAGTGTCCATCAACAAATGAATGTATAAAGAAAATGTGTGGAATTTTCTTTGGAATACTATTCGGCCATAAAAAAGAAAGAAATCTTGACATCTGTGGCAACAGGAATGAAGCCAGAGGATGTTAAATGAAAAACAAACAAACAAAAACCCAGGCATAGAAAGACAGACAACATGTGCAAGGCTGGTTCAGTGTTTAAAAATCAACTAATGTAATCCAGCATATCCATGGGTTAAAAAAAATCAAGTATAGTTGTGCACACCTGTAGTTCCAGCCACTTGAGTGGGTGAAGTGGGAGGATCTCTTGAGCCCAAGAATTGGAGGTTGTAGTGAGCTGTGATCACACCACTGCACTCTAGCCTGGGCAACAGAGTGAGATCCCAATTTTTTTAAAAAAAGTATATGGTCATATCAATATACCCAGAAAAAGCATTTGACAAAAATCTAACACCCATCCACAATAAAAACTCTCAGTAAACCAAGAATAAAGGGGAATTTCCTCAACTTGATAAAGCATATCTACAAGAAAACCTACAGCTACTATTAAACTTAATGGTGAAAAAGTAAAAACTTTCCCACTATCATCAGGAACAAGTCAAGGATGTTTCCTCTCATCATGCCTTTTCAACATTATACTGGAAGTCCTAGCTAATACAATAAAATACTAAAAGGAAGGGTAAAGTATACAGATTGGGAAAAAATAAATAAAACCATCATTATTTGCAGATAACAGAATGATCTATATGGAAAATTCAAATGAATAAACAACAACAAAAACCCTATTGAAACTAATAAGTTATTATGGCAAATTCACAGGATACAAGGTTGAAATAAAAAATCAATCACTTTTCTATATACCAGCAATTAACAAATGGAATTTGAAATTTAAAACACAATACCACTGTTATCACCCAAGAATATGAAATACTTTGATATAAATCTAATAAAATGTGTCCAAGATCTATATGAATAAAACTCTGATAAAAGAAGTCAAAGAAGGATGAAATAAATTGAGAGATATTCCATGTCCATGGATAGGAGGACTCAATATTGTCAAGATGTCAGTTCTTCCCAACTTGATGGGATATGGATTTGATGCAATCTCAACCAAAATCTTTGCAGATTATTTTGCGGATAGCAACAAACTGATTTGAGAGTTTATATGAAAAAGCAAAAGATCCAATATAACTAATATAGTATTGAGGGAGAATAATAAAATCAGAGGACTCACAGTATTCTATTTCAAGATTTACTTTAAAGCTACAGTAATCAATACAGTGTGATATTGTTGAAATAATAGGCAAATAGATCAATGGAACAGAATAGAGCCCAAAAATAAACCTATAGAAATAAAATCCACTGTAAATTAATATAGCCATTATGCAAAAATGTATGAATGTTCCTCAAAAACTTAAAAATAGAACTACTATATGATCTAGCAATTCTGCTTTTGGATATATATTCAAAAAATGAAATCAATATGTCAAAGAGATATCTGCACTCTCATGTGCATTGCAGCATTATTCACAATAGCCATGATACAGGATTAACCTGTGTTTATCAATGGATGAATGAATAAAGAAAATATGTTATATATACACATGGAACCCTGTATTCAGTCTTATAAAAGAAGGAAATGCTATCATTTCTAACAATGTGAATGAACCTGGAGGACAGTGTGCTGAGTGAAATAAGTCAGGGAAAGAAAGGCAAATGCTGAATGGCCTTCCTTTATATTTGAAATCTAAAACACTGAAACTCACAGAATTAGAGAAGTAGAGAGTAGAATGATGGTTACTAGGAGCTGGGGTTGAGAGTTAGAAGGGAAATTGAAAATATATTGGTCAAAGGATGCAGAATTTTTGTTAGAAAGAATAAGTTCAGGAGAATTATTATACAACACGTCTACAGTTGTAGTTAATAACAGTGTATTGTATAATCGAAAATTGCTAAGAGAATAAATTTAAAATTTTCTCACCAAAAAATAAGTATGTGAGGTAATTCATACGTTAGTTGATTTAGTCATTCAACAACATATACATATGTAAAAATGTTACATTGTACATCATAAATGTGTACAATTTTTGGTCAATTAAAAACATAGAAATTAGAAAGAAAGAAAGACAATGTCAAGAGAATGAGAAAACCAGCCATAGACTAGGAGGAAATATTTGCAAAAGACACCACTGTTAAAGAACTATTATCCAAAACATACAAAGAGCTCTAAAAACTCACCAATAAGAAAACAAACAAACCAATTAAAAAATGGGCCAGACCAGGCACGGTGACTCACGCCTGTAATCCCAGCACTTTGGGAGGCCAACACAGGCAGATTACCTGAGGTCAGGGTTTGAGACCAGCCTGGCCAATATGGTGAAACCCCATCTCTACTAAAAATACAAAAATTAGCCACATGTGGTGGCACGTGCCTGTAATAGCAGCTATTTGGGAGGCTGAGGCAGAAGAATCGCTTGAACCCAGGAGGCAGAGGTTGTAGTGAGCCGAGATCGCACCATTGCACTCCAGACCAGGCAACAGAGCAAGACTCCATCTCAGAAAAAAAAAAAAAAGAAAAAGGCCAAAGACCTTAGAAGGTATCTCATCAAAGAAGATATATAGATTGCAAGTAAGTATATGAAAAGATACTCCACATCATATGTCATCAGGGAAATTTAAATTAAAACAACAATAAGATATCACTACACACCTATTAGAATGGCCAAAATCCAGAACATTGAGAACACAAAATGCTGGTAAAGTTGTGAAGCAGAAGGAACTCTTTTTCACTGCTGGTGGGGATGCAAAATGGTAAAGCCACTTGGAAAAACTGTTTGTCAATTTTTCATAAAACTAAACATACTCTTACCAGGTGATCCATCAGTCATACTCCTTGGTATTTACCAAAGGAAGTTGAAAATATATCAACACAAAAACCTGAAAACTGATGTTTATAGCAGCTTTATTCAAAATTGCCAAAATTTGGAAGCAACCAAATGGTTCTTCAGTAGGTGAATGGATAAAGTGTGTAATATCCAGACAATGGACTGTCAGCACTAAAGAGAAATGAGCTATTGAGCCCTGAAAAGACATGGAGGAATATTAAACACATATTACTTATGAAAGAAGATATCTTCACAACAAAATTGATAGCCCACTAGCAAGACTAAGAAAGAAGAAAAGAAAGAAGAATCAAATAGATGCAATAAAAAAAGATAAAGGGGATAGCACCACTGATCCCACAGAAATACAAACTACCATCAGAGAATATTATAAACACCTTTATGCAAATAAACTATAATATCTATAAGAAATTAATAAATTCCTGGACAAATACACCATCCCAAGACTAAACCAGGAAGAAGTTGAATCTCCGAATACACCAATAACAGGCTCTAAAATTGAGACAATAATTAGTAGCCTACCAACCAAAAAAAGTCCAGGACCAGACAGATTCACAGCTGAATTCTACCCAAGGTACAAAGAGGAGCTGGTACCATTCCTTCTGAAACTATTCCAATCAATAGAAAAAGAGGGAATCCTCCCTAACTCATTTTATGAGGCCAGCATCATCCTGATACCAAAGCCTGGCAGAGACACAACAAAAAAAGAGAATTTTAGACCAGTATCCCTGATGAACATAAATGCAAAAATCCTCAATAAATTACTGGCAAACTGAATCCAGTAGCACATCAAAAAGCTTATCCACCATGATCAAGTGGGCTTCATCCCTGGGATGCAAGGCTGGTTCAACATATGCAAATCAATAAATGTAATCTGTCACATAAACAGAACCGATGACAAAAACCACATGACTATCTCAATAGATGCAGAAAAGGTCTTTGAAAAAATTCAACAGCCCTTCTTGCTAAAAACTCTCAATAAACTAGGCATCGATGAAATATATCTCAAAATAATGAGAGCTATTAAAGACAAACCCACAGCCAATATCACACTGAATGGGTAAAAACTGGAAGCATTCCCTTTGAAAACTGACAAAAGACAGAGATGCCCTCTCTAACCACTCTTATTCAACATAGTGTTGGAAGTTCTGGCCAGGGCAATCAGGCAAGAGAAATAAATAGAGGGTATTCGATTAGGAAAAGAGAAAGTCAAATTGTCCCTGTTTGCAGATGACATGATTGTATATTTAGAAAACCCATTGTCTCAGCCCAAAATGTCCTTTAGCTGATAAGCAACTTCAGCGAAGTCTCAGGATACAAAATCAATGTGCAAAAATCACAAGCATTCCTATACTCCATAACAGACAAACAGAGAATCAAATCATGAGTGAACTCCCATTCACAATTGCTACAAAGAGAATAAAATACCTAGGAATCCATCTTATAAGGGATGTGAAGCACCTCTTCAAGGAGAACTACAAACCACTGCTCAATGAAATAAAAGAAGACACAAACAAATGTAAGAACATTCCATGCTCATGGATAGGAAGAATCAATATCATGAAAATGGCCATACTGCCCAAGGTAATTTACAGACTCAATGCCACCCCCATCAAGCTACCAATGACTTTCTTCACAGAATTGGAAAAAACTACTTTAAAGTTCATATAGAACCAAACAAGAGCCCGCATTGCCAAGAGAATCCTAAGCAAAAAGAACAAAGCTGGAGGCATCATGCTACCTGACTTCAAACTATACTAAAGACTACAGTAACTAAAACAGCATGGTACTGGTACGAAAACAGAGATATTGACCCATGGAACAAAACAGAGCCCTCAGAAATAATACCGCACATCTACAGCCATCTGATCTTTGATAAACCTGACAAAAACCACAAATGGGGAAAGGATTCCCTATTTAATAAATGGTGCTGGGAAAAGTCATACATAGAAAGCTGAAACTGGATCCCTTCCTTACACCTTATGCAAAAATTAATTCAAGATGGATTAAAGATTTAAATGTTAGACCTAGAAGCGTTAAAAACCCTAGAAGAAAACCTAGGCAATACCATTCAGGACATAGGCATGGGCAAAGACTTCATGACTAAAACGCCAAAAGCAATGGCAACAGAAGCCAAAATAGACAAATGGGATCTAATTAAACTAAAGAGTTTCTGCACAGCAAAATAAACTACTATCAGAGTGAACAGGCAACCTATAGAATGGGAGAAAATTTTTGCAATCTGCCCATCTGACAAAGGGCTAATATCCAGAATCTACAAAGAACTCAAACAAATTTACAATAAAAAAACAACCCCATCATAAAGTGGACAAAGGATATGAACAGGCACTTCTCAAAAGAATGCAGCCAACAGATATATGAAAAAAATGCCCATCATCACTGGTCATCAGAGAAATGCAAATCAAAACCACAATGAGATACCATCTCACACCAGTTAGAATAGTGATCATTAAAAAGTGAGGAGGCCACAGATGCTGGAGAGGATGTGGAGAAATAGGAATGCTTTTACACTGTTGGTGGGGGTGCAAATTAGTTCAACCATTGTGGAAGTCAGTGTGACGATTCCTCAAGGATCTAGAACTAGAAATACCATTTGACCCACCAATCCCATTACTGCATGTATACCCAAAGGTTTATAAATCATGTTGCTATAAAGACACATGCACATGTAAATTTATTGCAGCACCATTCACAATAGCAAAGACTTGGAACCAACCCAAATGTGCATCAATGACAGACTGGATTAAGAAAATGTGGCACATATACACCATGGAATACTACACAGCCATAAAAAAGGATGAGTTCATGTCCTTTTCAGGGACGTGGATGAAACTGGAAACCATCATTCTCAGCAAACTATCATAAGGACCGAAAACCAAACACTGCATATTCTCACTCATAGGTGGGAACTGAACAATGAGCACACTTGGACACAGGGCAGGGAACATCACACACTGGGGCCTGTTGGGGGTGGGAGTCTAGGGGAGGGATATCATTAGGAGAAATATGTAATGTAAATGACAAGTTGATGGGTGCAGCAAACCAGCATGGCACATGTATACATATGTAACAAACCTGCACGTTGTGCTCATGTACCCTAGAACTTAAAGTATAGTAATAATAAAAAAGAACGAAGCTATCTGAAAAGGCAGCACACTGTATGATTCCAACTATACAACATTCCAAAAAAGGAAAAGCTATGAAGTAAAAAGATCAGTGGTTGTCAGGTGTTGGTGAGAAGTAGTGGAAGGAGGGAAAGGATGAACAGGTTGAACGGAGGATTTTTAAGGCAGTGAAAGTATTCTCTATGATACTGTAATAATGAATACAGGTTATTATACATTTGTCCAAACCCATAGAATGTACAACCACTAGAGAGGACCTCAAAGTAAACCATACACCTTGAGTGATTATTATGTGTCAATATAGGTTTATCAATGACAACAAATGTACCATTCTGGTGAAGGATGTTGATAATGGGACAGGCTACATATGTGTAGGAGTAAGGGGAGAAATTCCTATTCCTACCTCTCAATTTTTCTGTGTACCTAAAACTGCTTTTATTTTTATTTTTATTTTTATTATACTTTAAGTTCTAGGGTACATGTGCACAACATGCAGGTTTGTTACATATGTATACTTGTGCCATGTTGGTGTGCTGCACCCATCAACTCGTCAGCACCCATCAACTCGTCATTTACATCAGGTGTAACCCCCAATGCAATCCCTCCCCCCTCCCCCTCCCCCATGATAGGCCCCGGTGTGTGATGTTCCCCTTCCCGAGTCCAAGTGATCTCATTGTTCAGTTCCCACCTATGAGTGAGAACATGCGGTGTTTGGTTTTCTGTTCTTGTGATAGTTTGCTAAGAATGATGGTTTCCAGCTGCATCCATGTCCCTACAAAGGACGTAAACTCATCCTTGTTTATGGCTGCATAATATTCCATGGTGTATATGTGCCACATTTTCTTAATCCAGTCTGTCACAGATGGACATTTGGGTTGATTCCAAGTCTTTGCTATTGTGAATAGTGCCGCAATAAACATACGTGTGCATGTGTCTTTATAGCAGCATGATTTATAATCCTTTGGGTATATACCCAGTAGTGGGATGGCTGGGTCATATGGTACATCTAGTTCTAGATCCTTGAGGAATTGCCATACTGTTTTCCATAGTGGTTGAACTAGTTTACAATCCCACCAACAGTGTAAAAGTGTTCCTATTTCTCCACATCCTCTCCAGCACCTGTTGTTTCCTGACTTTTGAATGATTGCCATTCTAACTGGTGTGAGATGGTATCTCATTGTGGTTTTGATTTGCATTTCTCTGATGGCCAGTGATGATAAGCATTTTTTCATGTGTCTGTTGGCTGTATGAATGTCTTCTTTTGAGAAATGTCTGTTCATATCCTTTGCCCACTTTTGGATGGGGTTGTTTGTTTTTTTCTTGTAAATTTGTTTGAGTTCTTTGTAGGTTCTGGATATTAGCCCTTTGTTAGATGAGTAGATTGCAAAACTTTTCTCCCATTCTGTAGGTTGCCTGTTCACTCTGATGGTAGTTTCTTTTGCTGTGCAGAAGCTCTTTAGTTTAATTAGATCCCATTTGTCAATTTTGGCTTTTGTTGCCGTTGCTTTTGGTGTTTTAGACATGAAGTCCTTGCCCATGCCTATGTCCTGAATGGTACTACCTAGGTTTTCTTCTAGGGTGTTTATGGTATTAGGTCTAACATTTAAGTCTCTAATACATCTTGAATCCTTTCCTTACTCTTTATACGAAAATTAATTCAAGATGGAACTAAAACTGCTTTTAAAACGTTTTATAAAAATCAATTATTCTTACTTACGCCAACAAGGTACAACAGTAATTTGAAATTAACAACAAAATCTCATTTACACTAGCATCAAAAAATAAAATCAGTGGAATCTAACAAAATGTATGTAAAGTCTATATGTGAAAAATTACAAAACTTTGATGAAAGAAATCAAATAAGATTTAAATAAATTGAGCGATATTCTATGTTCATGAATTGAAAGACTCCATTTTAGGAAGTTAATTTTTCCTAATCTGATCTGTAAATTCAACACAATTCCAATCAATATCCCAGGAAAGTAGTTAGTAAAGATTGGCAAGCTGATTCTAAAATGTATATGGAAAAACAAACAAAAAGCAGAATAGTCAACATAATACTAAGGAAGAAGTACAAAGTTGGAAGTCTAACATTATCCAGCTTCAAAACTTACTATAAAACTACACTGATCAAGATTTTATGGAACAGGTGAATGGTGAATGGAATAGAATGGTATCCCAGAAACAGAACCACACATATATTGCAATGGTGCAAAGGTAATTTAATGGATCAACAATAGTGTTTTCAACAGTGCTGGAAAAATTGTACATTCATATGAAAAAAAAGAATCTAGATATGGACCCTACAACTTTCGTTAAAATGAACTCAAAATGCAGACAGACCTAAAAGTAAAATGTAATTAAGTGTTAGATTAGAGCAGCTGACATCTAAGATCTCTCTAGAAATCAATCCAATGGTACATGCTGGAGGAACCTTGGGTAATTTAATGTGGGAAATCCCCCACTGGCAACTCAATTGGCCCTGAGCCCTTCCAAATCCAATGGTGGGCCAGTCATATCCCAGATGCTTTTCATAATCTGTGGGTAAGTAGAAGAGCAGAATGATTCTAGGCAGAGGTAGGATTGGGCAGGCCATGGTCATTATTCAAGGACAGGTGAGCACTTCCCATCATTTCTCCTCTTTCGCTGACCTAGATAAAGTTTCTCTCAAACAGTGGTGTACGTGTATTTGATGCATATTCTCTATGGTACAACCATCATTGCATTGTCCCATGGAGGAATACGGTCACTGCATGCCCTCACTAGGACATATAATTCAGCAATGTAACCTCACTGCTCATAACTCTTTTATCGATAGAAATTAGTTTCTTGTTTGATATTCCTCTTATCTTATCAGAGAAGGGGACACCAATGGCATTCAAGGCAAGAAGGAGAAAAATGCAACTGCATATCTCACTCAAGTACCACTAATGCTGCTCTGGGACTTACTCTGTATTGCCCTTTTGGATTTGTCACAATAAAAAGCTCATTTTTGTCTTGCTCCTATAGGTGCCAGTCCCTCAAAATAGGGTCACTGTAACCTCTAGGGAACAGGAAAATCAAGGTCTGTTCTCAGGTAGGGATATGAATAATCCAGTCTCCCACACAGCCTCTTCTGTTCTTTGCCCTTTAAATCTAATGAGTATCTAAATCCTATTACTGCCTTCTGAACAAAGGTTTTTCAAATTCAGTAGTTAATTTCTTCAGAAATTCTCTTTATAAGTCAGACGGTTATACCTCTGTAAGAAGAATCTCTTAAAATATCATTTTTATCATTTTCTACTCTGCACATTTTCTACCCCATGCAAATATTTTCATTGACTTTAGAGGGCTAGAATCAGTGTTCAAACTGTTTAACCTTGTATTCATGGTTTACTGCTGTAACTTTATTAGCTTATTGCCTATAGACCTTTATATGAATTCTCTAATCTGGACAAATGTCAATCATCAAAAGCATCATGGACTTCAGAAATCACCCAGCCTTCCTTGAACTCACAAGTCCCAAGTTGGCCTCTCTCCCCAACTAGTATCATTGAATTATTATCTACATAAATCACAAAACTGAGAAACGTATGAGCCTTGCGATGTATTTAATTTGAAAATAAATAGAGGCAAGACCTCAAGCAGCAGCAGTAGAATCTGCATACACCATCTCCAAGAAGAAATGGACTATAAAGAAAGGTTAGGACTCAGAATGACTTTTTGAAAATCCCAATTTCTTGTCAATTTTCTAGTACATTGCCTTATATTAGTAAACTTTTTCTGAGCAATGATGAGTGGAAAGACTCCAAATCATATTTTAGGGTTTTTATATATAAACACTATTATAAAGCTTAGACCAAATATCACTAAATCTCTGTGCCTTTCCCTGATATTTTCCCATCAGCAAAAATCATGGGCTCTCTCATCCATTCCTCCCAGAGCACCTTCTCCACACTTCTATTTAAGTTTACATCCCCTAGTCTGCTTGCCATGTGTTCATAATAATCTGTGTATTCCTCATGGCAGTAACATCCATTTTTTAGCCTCTTTTTTGTTCTTTGGAAAGGTGATTATCTTAGAAAAAATTATCGCTTCTTCCAGTTTTCTCCAACCTCCAATAAAGGAAGAGAATCTGGCTCTGCCATATGTTGCTTATATTATATGGCTATAATAATGTGTGGCACATAGAAAGGAAATGAAGGAATTCATAGGTATAATATGCCTAGTTTCAAAGTAAAAGATGTGAATGTATTTTAAATGGAAGGAGAGACTAATGATGAAACACAATCCATTATTAACAAAAAGATTTAGGAAAGGAGGCATTCTACCAAAGTATGTGTAAAAGTTCCTCTGACTTCTGTAGCAGACATTTGAGGCTCCCTTTCTCCCAGACAATATTACAGAAGAGCTGAAAAGTAGGGCAGAGAGATAGACCTGACACAACTGCATAGAGGCTCCTGAGGCCAATCAGAGAACTACCCAAGGTCATTTATTCACATGAAATTACATGAAGGTTTATTTTCTCTGTTTTATTTTTTCTCAAAAATGAGAAAAACAACACTTTAGGCAATCTTTCTTAGCATTAGGCATTAAATTTGAAAATTAACTTTACATGAATTCAAACATATGTGGTATCCCATCGTAAATACAACAAACCTTTATTGATGGTCATCTGAGACTATTCCTTTCTATCCTATCCCCTTCCTCCACTTACCTAACCCTGAACATTAGCCCACTGGGTTCTCACCACTCCATTTATATATATTTCTTTCATAGCTAATATTACAATTTGTTTTAATTATTTGTACATACTTGTGTTTTCTATACTGCCTTATGAAAAAAATTAATAAAATGTTCAAAACTTCAGAATAAATCTATCTGATTTAACACATAGAAGACATACAAGGCTATTTGTTCTCTCATTTATGTATATTTCATTGATTCATTTACCTAATTTGTCAGATATCATTAGTATCAAAAATTCCCAGATTACAGGCGAGGTACCCATCATTTTTCCATTCCACAAGTCATTTACTTATGTGAGTTTCTCCCTGATAGAGATAACATGCATTTTGTAGTTCTAATTGAGCTGGTAAGATTTTTGTTTCTCTCCCCTCTCCTACTTCATTCTAGACTCACGAGAGATTTACAGATCTTACAGGTAAAATACATATTGCCTTTTTCTTTTTTGTATTAGCTTCACTGGAATCTGTCAAATAATTTAAAATGAAGACTAAAAACTCCTAGATCTTTTGATTTCACAAATGTAGAAGACATTTAACATATTATTAATCATTTTATCAAATAACATGTTATAAACAGTCATAAACTAGAATAAGCAGGATGTTATATTCTGCTGAGAATACTATTTTTTTGATAACAGGTGAACACCCACTACATTATTAGGGCTAAAATCTAAACACAATTATCTGCTACATTCAGATCCTTGATTTAATGGTAGAAAATATCATCCCACAAACAGCATTACTCTCTAAGCTGTAATATTTAATTTTTCATATTCAGATCTCACAACAGATTAGTTGTGTTTATACTATAAAGTAATGAAATGGATGTTTTAGCAAGCATATCAGAATATATGCATTCAAATATGTGTCACCACTGAAAATAAGTCATCTTGAGATATTTGTAATTATTTCAAGAATGTTTATTTTCCCACAAACACTTATTATGGAAATAATAGAGATAAGTTTAAGTTAGGGTGATAAAAAAGGAAGAAGTCATTAATTTTATTTAGAGTTTTGAGAAAAATTGCAAAGAAAGGCTGGCATTCATGTATGGCCTTAAAAGATAAATAGATGTTTTTCCCTGAGGCCCATGCAAAAGAGAATTATGAAAAGAAGAAGGAGCCAGCTAAGATAATTATCAGTGGTTTAGTGTGACTGTGAGAAGAAGGGTGAAAAGCTGAAGGAGATAAAAGAGATAGGGTTCAATAGGTAAGCAAAAAAAGGGGGGGTTCCATGGTGTAACAGTTAGCATTCTGGACTCTGAATCCAATAGGTAAGCAAAGGCAAACTCACTGAAGTTATCGTATGTAATGCAAACAACACATAAAAGAGTGGCACAATGGGATTTTTATTTAAAACAATTACTCTGGTTATAATATGGAGGACAGATTACAGAAGTCTGAGGCTGGAGAAAAGACCGGTTCAGAGACAAGTGAGAGCTGAAGTATTACAGTCAAAGCAAGGATTGATTTGATAATTATTTAGAAGATAGAATTAATAAGAGTTGGTGACATGACACATAAAGACTCCTACCGAGTTGGAGAGGCGTAAGATGACTTGAGTTTCTGGCTTGTGTGATTGGATGGATAGTGATGCTATTAGCTAGATAAAGGAATATAGAAATCGGTCATATGTGGGGAAAGAGTACACAGATTTGAAGATGTTCAGCTCTACATGCATGTGAAATTTTTCAGCTGAATCTGATTGCAAGAGACTTATCAAGCCTAGTTATATAAACATATGAATAATGAGGATATGGGTGGTAAAGGAAACCATGAAACAAACAAATTCACCCAGAACACATATAAAGATAAGAAGGAAAAGCCAAGAAGGGATTGGAAGAGGAGGACAGTATTGCAAAGCAGACAAAGAAGTCGGGGATAGGAGGAGATTCAGCAGCATTGAGTCTTAAAAGCCAAGGGGAAAAGCTTCAAGAAAAAGAAGTGACAGGGAAAAGTAAAAATTACTAAGCAATATGTTATCTGGTTTCTTCTATGATATTTTATCTAATTTTCAAAACAAGTCTGTAAAGTAAGCATTTCCCATGCAACAGGTGGATAAAGTAGGACAACTTACTCAAGATCGGCAGTTAACAATTTGTGGAATCAGGTTTGGACTGAGGTTCACCTGTCTCCAGGACACATGAATGCTATCAATGACATCATAAAAGGAAAGAGAGGCAGAAGTACACTGTATGTGATAATTAGGGTACCATCAGTAGAGTGACCAGATAATAGTGGAAGTGAGGAAGTAGGTTTGGTGAACACTGACTTTATCTTCAAAAAGCTTGTTTTATGGGTTTTAGGGAAAGAAGATCCTAGAGCTAAGGGACTTTATTTTTCCAAAACAAGAGGAACTTGGTCATATTGATGAGAAAGAACCAATAGAAAGAAAGAAGTTACAGTTGCAGAATAAAGATAAGTAAGCATGGTCTTTAAGGAGATGGGATGAATTGGGGTTTAGGACACAAAGTCAAAGATGAGCTTTGAAATTGTACCTTCCTATGATCCTTAGCTTCAAGGGAAGTCACTAGAGCTATAATTCCAAATTGTGTTCTTCTCTAAATGGGTTAGAGACATTCCACTAAAAAGGTGGAAGGGCTCATGGCCAAATGTTTTTGGGAAATGCTGGCTAAAGATCCTTAGATCCTTTACTAAAGAATTTTACAGAGCCATTAACATATTAATGTGCATCATGAATATCCACAATAAGAAAAAACAGTATTTCTCAAATGTATTTAATCTTAGGAACTATTTATTTCCTTATGGCATTCACTGGTCTATAGGAAACAGTTTGGGAAATGTTACACCACAGTATTTGCATTCTAATTCTTCAGTGAAGAACTTTGCTATGGCAAAGTGACCCCCCCCCCAAAAAAACACCTTTTTTCTTGCACCAATTTCCAGATAAAAACTTCCCTCTTAGGGCTGAAGGAATCTCAATATTGTATATTAAATTAATATTTGGATTAGTTCCTTCTTCTTCCTCTGAGAAGCAGACATCCAAGACAGGTTGATACATACCAGGGATTTATCAAGGGAAATGCCTGAGAGGAAAACAAAAAGGGTGGTGGGGAGGAGGGTGAAGTCATGAGACTGTGCTACAGCTCTGACCCTTCTGATGCAGAAAGAGGAAGAGGAGGCTGGTATGAAGAGTCTCAAACTACAGATCTAAGAAAGTTTTGACCAGATCAGTAAGGACTCCTGGAGCTAAAGTCACCCATTAGAGGGGTCCCACAGCAAGGATCTGTCTTAACATCCCTGCCAACTCAGTCACAGGGAGAGAGTGTCCTGCGGGAAGTGTGGTCTCCATAAAAATGCAGTGGTGGAGTCATAGATTTGTGGTATGTTTTCATGAATGTCACAGTCTACCCTAAACTGCACCTTTTCCATGATTCCCATGAGTTTCTCTTCTGGGAAGGAATATTTGGAAAGGGAATTTAGTGGGAAAAACTACAGCTACCATTGCTGTAGCTGATCTGAGGGTCACAACTAGTATTCACCCCTTCCCTCCTCCAACATTCATTCTAAAGTCCCTTCATTCACAGTCACCACCCTGGCAGGTAGTACTGGCTTTCTTGATGGTATGACCCAAACCCATATCTGAAAGGAGTCTGAATCCTTGGTAATCATATTCTTTTTGGTCCAGGGTTGTTGCATGTGTTTGTTTACAGTTATGAAGGAGTGAAGATGTACCAAGAGGAATCAATGTCAATCACCTGACTTCCACATGCATTCCTCCCTATGCAAAAGCATTCTATGTCTTCCTGCTGATCAGTATCAATTACCTCTTCCAAAATGGTTACTTTTTTTCTTGTCTTCCGGTTCCTGGACACCAGGTATCTAAAGTCCCCTGGCAGCAGCCATAGCTTAATGTTCAACTGAGTCTTTCATGTGTCTGCTGGCAAGAGTGAGCCTCGTTGGGGAAACAGGTCTTTCAACCCTGCAGTGTGAAGACGTGTGGACAGAAGCACACATTACCCAGTTATCACTGAGAGTGATTGTAAGTGGGTCACTCCTGCTTGTATCCCTTTTCTCCTGGACACATGCACACTTTCTATTGTGAACAGAGCATCATGTAGAGGTCTCTGATGGCTTCCCATCTTTCCAAAGTGTTCCTCTGAGCAGGCACTACAGCTTTGCCTTTTGAAGGCCATGGCAGCATTCTAAGAGGTCATGAGCTTTTGAATATTGTATCCATGGTACAATCTAAGGTTTTGGTGAGAAAAAAAAGCCACAATAACAACAAAAATTCAATATATGTATATGCCAACAGATATATTTTATTTTATCATCATGGAGAAAAATACAAAAGGATACATATTGTTAACATCATTTGTTTTGGAAGGGGATGAATTGTGGACAGACAGGGCATAAAGGAAAGGGTAATAAAGAAACCACCAAAGGGTAGGGGGAATGCTGACCTAAAAAAGCAAATAGTACATACAATGTAATCAACTTTTAAAATGTTAAAGTATCATGAGAAAATAAAATAAAATAAAATGACTGCAATACAGTCATACCTAGAAAACTAGAATCATACCTAGTAAACTAGAAATTGCCGGAGTCATTTCTCATCATTTGAATATTTGCTTTTTCATACTTATCAAAGACAGCTATAGCAAAGAGAAGAAAAGGGAGGAGAGATATACTAGGAGGATGCAGAATAGTTGGAAGTCTCCTCTGGCAACAGCTATTAAGACTCCCTGAAGAAAAGGGTCTCCTTAAACAAAACTAACCACAGTTCCATTTCATCTTCAGTACTGATAGGGAGTCCATATGACTTATAGTTCTAACCAGGACACTTTTTAAAGTGAAAGGAATCACTATTTATAATTACTCTGAGACAACAGACATATTGGATTGCTCCAATTAAATCAGGATATGTGATTGCCCTAATTATTGGATGGTAGAGACAGAAAAAATGGAGGCATTGGGAACTACAAGAAACAGCAACTACAAATTGCCCTCCAGGAATTACAATCTGAATAATGAAATAAGTAAGTGATTCTAAAACATGGATCTAGATGCTACATAACTCAAGTTGAAGAGAGAAGCACAAATGTTGCAGTGATGGTAGGCTGGCGGAGCTAATTGGGAAAAGCCTAGGAGAAATTAATAAATTTCTGTGAACCACTTTGTAAATGTTTTTTTCTCAAAAAAAAAAAAAGGACAAGATGTTCATTTTTAGTTTTTTCTTTGCTGGCTGCCTTTATTACAAATTTCATCTGTCAATCGGAGAAAGTTAAATTACAAATCAAACTTAGACCTCCAGTTTCTGACTACAAAGCTTAATAAGCAACATAGCAATAATGAATGGTAGTGGATGAGCCTATTTCTAGTTTTAGACTAATGAATGAAATAGATTTTTATATTTATAAGTACAATAACAATTTTGTATTATATACAAAGTAACCACTGTACTCTCGGGAATTTCTACATGAACCCATCAATATTTTCCCTCTTTGATTTTACATCTTCCCTCTTTACTTGGTCCAGGAAATTTTTATGTTCAGTTTTTTTACAAGCTCAAAATGTGTTTGACAATAGGTCTATGTTGATGCAGTTTAAACCTTGATATGCATAGGAAGCACAGGAATCACATTAAAATTTATGTTTTATACAGCACATCTGAGGAAAGGCATCAGTTCAGCATGAGCTCCCGGGTGAAGCTGATGCTGCCAACCCATGGACCCACACTTTGAATAGCAAGGATCTGTGTTGCTCTTCTAACACCCCTAACCTCGTAATCTACTTGTTTGACCTCATAACCCAAATCCCAGGAAATATAGAGTAAGCTGAAACATCTCTAATTATGATTCTACCAACCACCTGAGGGAAACTTATAACAGATAGATGATGTTTCGGCAGGTGTGGGGGACACTCAGAAGCACATTTGTCTGAAAAGTTTACCAGGTAGTTCTAATGGCCAGGCAGGTTTGTAACATACTATCTTAAATTATAGTTGAAACAAATATGATAACACCAGAATACTCACATAATTTGTATGGCTACTCAACTTGTCTCTGTTTACAGCAGAAGAAAAACGTTCAGTTTCTACACCATCGGTGCTATCTATGAGCATTGAATTCCCATATTAAATGAGGTCCTTAGACACTAGATGTGGAGAAAATAACATTATTTTCCAAGTGGAACTTGAACAATATACCTGAGTATATATTCTCTTTAAATGCACTTGCATCCACGTCAGGACCTGTTGTAATATTCCCCGAAGTGAATGATGCAGTTTCTAATTCAATTATTTTCATTTTATTCCAAGGCTTCATAAGAATCAAGCCTGTCAAGTATAAAATATATCAGCATGTGCCACTCTGAGCTGAGTGAGAGAATGAATTTACAACTTATCTTTTTCTAACCAATGCTTTTTTAATCACCTTCTCAGTTTCCTTTGACAGGTTGATGTGCTCCAGAGCTTCAGAAGGGCTTTATGATTTAAATCAATTTCATATATTAAAATGACTAACAGGCCAAATTAGCTTGTATTTAATTGGTTCACTGATTATATTAATATTAATGGTATATTATTTTTAATAATAATCTATCAATTTTTGAATGCCCATGGCATACTACGCTGTATGCTAAAAATATTATGCTTACATTAATTATCAATTGTGGAACTAAGAAGAATGATGCAAGATGACTAATATTAGAACCATTTTATAAATAAGAAAAATGGGGGTTGGAGAAATTGAGCATCTCGGCTTCTGTTGAATATGAACCCTTATTTTAATCCATACCTACCTCCATCTTGTGCAGATAATGTAAGTTCCACTATGACATTCAAAACCTGTGAGTTGATAAAACCAAAGCAACGGTTCTATTTACTTCATAAAATGTTCAAGCAACCACAACAGTCATTTTGTATGCTCCAAACAAGTGAGTGTACACATCCTTTAAGTTAGGTGATCTAGTGTTTTAGCTTCACTCTAACTTTCTGCATAACATAGATCCCACACTATAATTTCACAAATAATAGCATTCATAACCACTACTCACAGTGTCACTAAAAGGAAAGTCCAACAAGCTTTAATTTTTATGTAAAAAGGGGGATAATACCCTGACACCAGACCAGAGCAGTTTGGAGAGTTCAGCAGAAGATGCACAAAAGGGTGTAAGGAGTCTTTGCAGAGGTGGAAGGCAGGACCAATAAGGGTGAGTTACCCAAAAAACAGAGCTCCACCTGGAAAGAAACTTCTGAGAGTAGATATTATGCCTGATGGGTCTTAACACCAACAAAGGGGAATTACAATGAAGGGTCCCAGCAAGTGAATCTGTGGGCGAAAGAGAGTCACCTTAGAAGGCTGAGGTTTTACTGTTTAGAGATAGCAACTACTAGAACAGGATAGAGAAGAAAGGAGGTAGGTTATAATATGATTCGGCTGAAACAAGATAGATTCTGAAAATCAAAGGTAGCCTGACCATAAAAAAGCATCCTATATTAAAGAAACTATTCTTCACGGAGCAATTGAAGAAAAAATCCTTGAGAAGAGGAAGTGAAACAGACATAAAAAGGATCACCCAAAATGATATAAATAAAAGTCAATCAAAAAAGATAATGTATTCATTTCTTAGAGCTACCATAACAACATACTACAAACTGAGTGACTTTAAACAACAGAAACTTAATTGTCTCACAGTTCAGGAGGCTAAAGTCCAAAATCAAGATGTCAGCAAGGCCATGCTCCCTCTGAAACCTGCAGGGAAATCAATCCTTCCTTGCCTCTTTCCAGCGTCTGGTGGTTTGCTGGCAATCTTTGGTATCTTTGGCTTGCAGCTGCATGACTCCAATCTGTACCTTTGTTGTCACATGACATTCTCTCTGTGTGTTCGTTTCTTCACATGGCTGACTTCTTATAAGGATACCATTCATACTCAATGAGGGGCCCACCTTACTACAACATAACTTCATTTTAACTAGTTACATCTGTCATGACCCTATTTCCAAATAAAGTCATATTCTGAGGTACTTAGGGGTTATGACTTCAACCTATCTCTTTTGGGGGAGTGCAATTCAATCAGTAACAATTACATATGTAACTATATGATAATATATGTATATATACATATATTTTCCCCCTGAAGTATATTTTCCATATTAATATACGTTTCCCCATAGAAAAAAACTAAAATAATTAAGCATAAAACATGTTTAAAATTATAATTCAAAATTCAAGAAGCTTTCAAGAAATGAAAACTTAAGAAATAAAAAAGACCTGCATATATATTGCAAGCAGATACTACATATCTGGTAAAATGACAAAAATGTTAACTCAAGCATATCCTGATAAAATTATTAAACTTTGCAAAAAACGCTTTGGGTGTCTAGGCAAAAAAAAAAAAGAGTTACTTAAAAAGAAAAGAAAATTAGGTTGCCATAACTTTCTGTGCCTTAACATTAAAGTCTAGAAGAAACTCAAGCAATAGCAACAAAGTACCAGTGGCAATGAATGTGAGATCAAATTCTATCTAGTCCAGCTGAACTTCAATACCAAAAAAAAATGGCAAAATGCAGAACTCAGGAAATATTACGTCCCTAAGTTCTTGAAAAATTTACTAGAGAAAAATCTTCATTTAACTAGTAAATGATTGGGAAAACTTCATAAATAGGACTAATGATGAGGAATGAATTTATTCAACTATAGATTTAAGACTAAAACAAATTTCCAGATTGGTGGTGTTAAACTATGTCCACGAATTATTTGATATGCTCCTCCAAGAGGCCTCCAGTTTGTGTGACCTGGACTTAGTGACTCCTTCCAAATGGAAAAAACAAAAAGCAGAAGTGATGGTGTGTGACTTGGAGACTAGGTCATTAAAAAAAATAGAAAAAAAAAAAAAAAAGCCTGGCATTCCCCTTTTTCAGTTCACTGACTATTTTAGTCAGTTTGAGCTACTTGCCCTGAGAAACATCACCACCATAGACTGTGTTATTTATAACAACAGAAATTTGTTTCTCACAGTTCTGGAGTGATTAATATATGAGCAAGTTCTGGTTCTGGTGACAACCCTCTTCTAAATTGCAGATTGCAAACTCCCCATTGCATCTTCACATAGGCAGAAGGGGAAAGCTCTCTGGGATTCCTTTTATAAGAGCACTAATTCCATTCATGAGGGCCTCAGCCTCATGACCTAATTACCTCCCAAATGCCCCACTTACTAATACCATCACACTGTGGGCAAGGAATTCAACGTATGAATTTTGGAGGGACACAATCATTCACTCCACAACACTTGTTCTTTTTTTTTTTTTTTTAATTTTTTACTTCCATAGGTTTTTGGGGAAAAGGTGGTATTTGGTTACATGAGTAAGTTCTTTAGGGGTTATTTGTGAGATTTTGGTGTACCCATCACCCGAGCAGTATACACTGAACCCTATTTATAGTCTTTTATCCCTCACCCCCTTTCCACCGCTTCCCCCTGCGTCCCCAAAGTCCATTGTGTCATTCTTATACAGTTGTATGCCCATAGCTTAACTCCCACTTATGAGTGAGAACATACACTGTTTGGTTTTCCAGTCGGAAGTTACTTCACTTAGAATAACAGTCTCCAATCTCATCCAGGTTGCTGCGAATGCCATTAATTCATTCCGTTTTCTGGATGAGTATTATTCCATCATATATATACCACAGTTTCTTTATCTGCTCATTGATTGATGGTCATTTGGGTTGGTTCCACATTTTTGCAATTGTGAATTGTGCTGCTATAAACAAGCATGTGCGGATATCTTTTTGTATAATGATGTCTGTTCCCCTGGGGAGATACCCAGTTAGTGGGATTGCTGGATCAAATGGTAGTTCTATTTTTAGTTCTTTAAGGAATCTTCACACTGTTTTCCATAGTGGTTGTACCAGTTTATATTCCCACCAGCAGTGTAGAAGTATTCCCTTTTCAACCCATCCATGACAACATCTATTTTTTTTTTTAATTTTTGATTATGGCCATTCTTGTGGGAGTAAGGTGGTATTGCATTGTGGTTTTGATTTGCATTTTCCTGATCATTAGCAATAGTGAGCATTTTTTCATATGTTTGTTAGCCATTTGTATATCTTATTTTGATAATTGTCTATTCATATCCTTAACCCAAGTTTTGATGGCATTGTTTGTTTTTTTCTTGCTAATTTGTTTGAGTTCATTGTAGATTCTGGATATTAGTCCTTTGTCATACGTGCAGATTGTAAAGATTTTCTCCTACTCTGTGGGTTATCTGTTTACTCTGCTGACTTTTCCTTTCGCTGTGCAAAAGCTCTTTAGTTTAATTAAGTCCCAGCTATTTATCTTTGTTTTTATTTTATTTACTTTTGGGTTCTTGCTCATGAAATCTTTGCCTAAGCCAATGTCTAGAAGCGTGTTTCCAATGTTGTCTTCTAGAATTTTTGTAGTTTCAGATCTCTGATTCAAGTGTTTGATCCATGATGAGTTGATTTTTGTATAAGGTGAGAGATGAGGATCCAGTTTCATTCTCCTACTTGTGGCTAACCAATTATCCCAACATATTTGTTGAATAGGCTTTCCTTTCCCCAATTTGTGTTTTGCTTTGCTTTGTCAAAGATTAGTTGGCTGTGAGTATTTGGGTTTATTTCTGATTTCTCTATTCTGTTCCATTGGTCAATGTGCCTATTTTTATACCAGTACCATGCTGTTTTGGTGACTATGGACTTATAGTGTAGTTTGAAATGAGGTAATGTGATGCCTCCAGATTTGTTCTTCTTGCTTAGTCTTGCTTTGACTATTTGGGCTCTTTTTTGGTTCCATATGAATTTTAGGATTGTTTTTACTAGTTCTCTGAAGAATGATGGTGGTATTTTAGTAGGGATTGCATTAAATTGGTAGATTGCTTTTGGCAGTATGATCATTTTCACAATATCAATTCTATCCATCCATGAGCACAGGGTGTGTTTCCATTTGTTTTAATCATCTATGATTTCTTTTAGCAGTGTTTTGTAGTTTTCCCTATAGAGGTCTTTTACCTCTTTGGTTAGGTGTATTTTCAAGTTTTTTTTGCAGCTATTGTAAAAGGAGTGGAGTTCTTGATCTGATTCTCAGCTTGGTCACTGTTGGTGTACAGCAGAGCTACTGATTTGTGTATATCACATCCTGAAACTCTGTTGAATTCATTTATCAGTTCTAGGAGCTTTATGGAGGAGTCATTAGGGTTTTCTAGGTATACAGTTTTATTATTAGCAAACAGCAATAGTTTAAATTCCTATTTACCAATTTGAATGTTCTTTATTTCTTTCTCTTGTCTGATTGCTCTGGTTAGAACTTCCAGTACTATGTTGAATAGAAGTAGTGAGAGTAGGCATCCTGGTCTTGTTCCAGTTCCCAGAGGGAATGCTTTCAACTTTTCCCTATTCAGCATTATGTTGGCTGGGTGTTTGTCATAATGTTTTTTATTACATTGAGCTATGTCCCTTGTATGCCGATTTTGCTGAGAGTTTTAATCATAAAGGGATGCTACATTTTGTCAAATGCTTTTTCTGCGTCTATTGAGATGATCATGTGATTTTTGGTTTTGATTTTGTTTATGTGGTGTATCACATTTATTGACTTGCATATGCTAAACCATCCCTGCATCCGTGGTATGAAACCCACTTGATCCTGGTGGATTGTCTTTTTGATATGTTGTGGGTTTGTTTACCTAGTATTCTGTTAAGGACTTTTACATCTATGTTCATCAGGGATATTGGTCTGTAGTTTTCTTTTTGGTTTCATGCTTTCCTGGTGTTGGTATTAGGGTGATACTTTATAGAATGATTTAGGGAGGATTCCCTCTTTCTCTATCTTGTGGAATAGTGTCAATAAGATTGGCAACAATTATTCTTTAAATGGCTGGTAGAATTCAGCTATGAATTCATGTGGTCTTGGACATTTTTTGTTGACAATTTTTAAAATTATTATTTCAATCTCATTGCTTGTTATTGGTCTGTTCAGGGTATCTAATCCTTCCTGATTTAAGTTGGAAGGATTGTATATTTCCAGGAAGTTTCCATCTCCTCTTTCTAGTTTATGTGCATAAAGTTGTTCAGAGTAGACTTGAATGATCTTTTGTATTTCTGTAGTGTCAGTTGTATTATCTCCCATTTTGTTTCTAATTGAGCTAATTTGGATTTTCTTCTTTTCTTGGTTAATCTTGCTAATGGTCTATCAGTTTTATTTATCTTTGCAGAGAACCAGCTTTTTGTTTCATTTATCATTTGTATTTTTTGTTTCAATTTCATTTAGTTCTGCTCTGATCTTAGTTATTCCTTTCTTCTGCTGGGTTTGGGTTTGGTCTGTTCTTGTTTCTCTAGTTCCTTGAGGTGTGACCTTAGATTGTCTACTTGTGCTCTTTAGGGCTTTTTTGATATAGGAATTTAGAGCTATGAACTTTCCTCCTAGCACCACTTTAGTTCTATCCCAGAGATTTTGTTAGGTTGTGTCATTGTTATCATTCAGTTCAAAGAATGTTTTAATTTCCATCTTGATTTCATTGTTGAGCTAATGATCATTCAGAAGCAGATTATTTAATTTCTGTGTATTTAAAGGTTTTAAAGCTTCTTTTTGGAGTTACTTTCTGGTTTTATTCCACTGTCATTTGAGAGTGTACTTGATATAATTTCAATTTTCTTAAATTTATTGAGACTTGTTTTGTGGTCTATCATATGGTCTATCTTGAAGAAAGTTCCATGCACTGATGAATAGAATGCATATTCTGCAGTTGTTGGGTAGAATGTTCTGTAAATATCTGTTAAGTCCATTTGTTCCAGGGCATAGTTTAAATCCATCGTTTCTTTGTTGACTTTCTGTCTTGATGACTTGTCTAGCGCTGTCAGTGAAGTATTGAAATCCCCACTATTATTGCGTTGCTGCCTATCCCATTTCTTAGGTCTAGCAGTAATTGTTTTACAAATTTGGGAGGTCCAGTGTTAAATGCATATATATTTAGAACTGTGATATTTTCCTGTTGGACAAGGTGTTTTATCATTATATAATGCCCCTCTTTGTCTTTTTAAATTGCTGTTGCTTTAAAGTTTGTTTTGTCTGATATAAAAATAGCTACTTCTGCTCGCTTTGGTGTCCATTTGCAGGAAATGTCTTTTTCCACTCCGTTACCTTAAGTTTATATGAGTCCTTATGTGTTAGGTGAGTCCCTTGAAGGCAGCAGATAGTTGGTTGGTGAATTCTAATCCATTCTGCAATTCTGTATCTTTTAAGTGGCACATTTAGGCCATTAACATTCAACGTTAGTATTGAAGTGTGAGGTACCATTTTATTCATCATGCTATTTGTTGCCTGTATACCTTGTGTTTTTGTTTTGTTTTGTTTTGTTTCTTGAGACAGAGTCTCAATCTGTTGTCAGGCTGGAGTGCAGTGGAGTGATCTCAGCTCACTGCAACCTCTGCCTCTTGGATTCAAGCAATTCTCCTACCTCAGCCTCCTGTGTAGCTGGGACTACAGGCACATGCCACCATACCCAGCTAATTTTTGTATTTTCAGTAGAGACAGGGTTTCACCATGTTGGTCAGGATGGTCTGGATCTCTTGACCTCGTGATCTGCCCGTCTCAGTCTCCCAAAGTGCTGGGATTATAGGTATGAACCTCCCCGCCCAGCCTACCTTGTTTTTTTTTCAATTGTATTTTTTGTTTTATAGGTCCCGTGAGATATATGTTTTAAAGAGATTCTGTTTTGATATGTCTCCAGGATTTGTTTCAACATTGAGCAGTTCTTATAGTGCTGGTTTAGGAGTGGTGAACTCTCAGTATCTGTCTGAAAAATATTGTATTTTTCTTTCGCTGGATACAAATTTCTTGGCTAATACTCGTTTTGTTTAAGAAGGCTGAAGGCAGGGCCCCAATCCCTTCTAGCTTGTAGGGTTCCTGCTGAGAAATCTGCTGTTAATCTGATAAGCCTTCCATTATAGCTTACCTGGTGCTTTTGCCTCGCAGCTCTTAAGATTTTTTTCCAGCTGCATCCATGTCCCTACAAAGGACGCAAGCTCATCCTTTTTTATGGCTGCATAGTATTCCATGGTGTATATGTGCCACATTTTCTTAATCCAGTCTGTCACAGATGGACATTTGGGTTGATTCCAAGTGAATAGTGCCGCAATAAACATACGTGTGCATGTGTCTTTATAGCAGCATGATTTATAATCCTTTAGGTATATACCCAGTAATGGGATGGCTGGGTCATATGGTACATCTAGTTCTAGATCCTTGAGGAATTGCCATACTCTTTTCCATAGTGGTTGAACTAGTTTACAGTCCCACCAACAGTGTAAAAGTGTTCCTATTTCTCCACATCCTCTCCAACACCTGTTGTTTCCTGACTTTTTAATGATTGCCATTCTAAGTGGTGTGAGATGGTATCTCATTGTGGTTTTGATTTGCATTTCTCTGATGGCGAGTGGTGATGAGCATTTTTTCATGTGTCTGTTGGCTGTATGAATGTCTTCTTTTGAGAAATGTCTGTTCATATCCTTTGCCCACTTTTTGATGGAGTTGCTTGTTTTTTTCTTGTATATTTGTTTGAGGTCTTTGTAGGTTCTGGATATTAGCCCTTTGTCAGATGAGTAGATTGCAAAACTTTTCTCCCATTCTGTAGGTTGCCTGTTCACTCTGATGGTAGTTTCTTTTGCTGTGCAGAAGCTCTTTAGTTTAATTAGATCCCATTTGTCAATTTTGGCTTTTGCTGCCATTGCTTTTGGTGTTTTAAACATCATTCTTAGCAAACTATCACAAGAACAGAAAGCCAAACACCGCATGTTCTCACTCATAGGTGGGAACTGAACAATGAGATCACTTGGACTTGGGAAGGGGAACATCACACACTGGGGCCTATCATGGGGAGGGGGGAGGGGGGAGGGATTGCATTGGGAGTTATACATGATATAAATGATGAATTGATGGGTGCTGACGAGTTGATGGGTGCAGCACACCAACATGGCAGAAGTATACATATGTAACAAACCTGCACGTTATGCACATGTACCCTAGAATTTAAAGTATAATAAAAAAATAAAAATATAAAAAAATTAAGAATTGCATGTGCTTCTTATTCAAATATAAAGAACGAATATATAATTTCTCCAAAAAACAGAGACAATTGTGCGATGCCAAAGAGTTTGAACTCTTAAATAAAGGAATTTTTATTGCCAAAAAAAAAAAAAAAAGATTTTTTTCCTTCGTCTTGACTTTAGATAACCTGATGGCAATGTGCTTAGGTGATGATCTTTTTGCAATGAATTTCCCAGATGTTCTTTGAGCTTCTTGTATTTGGATATCAGTTCTCTAGCAAGACCAGGGAATTTTCCTCAATTATTCCCCCATACATGTTTTCCAAACTTTTAGATTTCTCTTCTTCTTCAGGAATGCCAGTTATTCTTAGGTTTGGTTGTTTAACATAATCCCAAATTTATTGGAGGCTTTGCTCATTTTTTCTTTGTCTGTGTTGGATTGGGTTAATTCGAAAACCTTGTCTTGGACCTCTGAAGTTCTGTCTTCTGCTTGTTCAATTCTATGCTGAGACTTTTCAAAGTATTTTGCATTTCTCTAACTGCATTCTTTATTTCTTGAAGTTTTGATTGTTTTTTATTTATACTGTCTATTTCACTGAAGATTTATCTCCTGATTTCTAGTATCATTTTTTTTTAATTTCCTTTCTCTGGTTCCTGTTTGATTAGCTTAATAACTGACCTTCTGGATTCTTTTTCAAGTAAATTAAAAATTTCTTCTTGGTTTGAATCCATTGCTGGTGGGCTAGTGTGATTTTGGCAGAAAGTTAAAGAACTTTGTTTTGTCATATTATCAGAAATGTTTTTCTGGAACTTGCCCCAGGTTACCAGCCTCCCGGCTGCAAAAGCAAGCAGGGCTTTCGTGCCTCCCCACCTGGGATTCATGCCCTCCCCTGAGTTCTGGCCAGAAGATTCGGCGCTGGGTTGGAATTGTTACAAAGTTCATTGGAGTTTTCCCATTCCCTGTTGTCTTTTCTTGGTACCTCTAGCAGCCCTCCCCAAGGACCCCTGTGAGACAAATCCAGAATAGCTTCCCAGGGGGCCCAGAGAGCCCACAGGGCTTTTCCTGCTGCTACCTCTACCCCTGTATTTTGCTCGGCCCTCTAAATTGACTCAGCTCCAGGTAAGGTCAGATCCTTCTCCTGTGATCTAGACCTTCAGGTTCCCCAGTGAGGGTATGTGTTAGGGGGCAGATGATCCCCCTTTCCCACTTCCACAGCTTGGGCACCCACAGTATTTGGGCTGTCTCCGTGGTTCTACAGGAGCAATCCACTTCCTTCAGAGGAACTGCGTGTTATCTCAGCTTTCCTGGTTTATTCCTGCAGTAGTTTAGGAGCAAAAGTTCTCAATGTGAGTTTACACACTGCTCTGTCTTTCTGAGGGGAGCTGCAATCTAGTCTTGCCTCACATCTACCATGTTTCAGCTTCTCCCTGGCACAACACTTGTTCTGGGGAATACCAAATGCCATGTCATGAGGACACTTAGGCAGCCCTATGAAGAGGTCCGTGTGGTAAGGAACTGAGCCTTCTGACAATAGCCAACAAGAAACTTAGTCACCCTTCCAAGAGCCAGGGAAGTGAACCATCTTTAAAGCGGAACCTCTAGCTCCAGTCTGGCCTTCAGATGACTGCTGCCATGGTCAGCATATTGACTGTAACCTTGTGAGAATCCATATGCCAGAATCATCAAGTTAAGCCACTCTTGGGCTTCAAAAACAGCATGAGATAATAAATGTTTGTTGGTTTTAGTTACTAACTTTTGGGATATTTTTTATATAGCAATAGATAATGAAAACAGATTTTGGTGGCTATAAGTTGGGCACTCTCACAGTAAATGAATAAGAATGTGGGTGTGGCTTTGAAAACTGGCAGTGGGAAAATTTTAAAGGACTTTGAGGAGATGGTTAGTGAAAGCCTAAAGTGCCTTAAATGGACTGTTAGATTTTGAAGAGTCTTCTATCGAGGGCTTAAAGGAAAATTAGGAGCACTTTATTGAAAACTGAAGGAAAGGGAATTCTTGTTATGTAGTAACAGAAAGTTTATCATCACTGTGACCTGTAGTTATGTAGAAATGTACCTAATGAGCTGGGTGAACTAGCAAACTGCCATCTGGTTTCTTCTTGCTGCTTACAATATGGTGGAAATAATGAGGGAGGAAAAAAACCTGTCAAATAAAAGAGCTAGGACTTATTATTTTGAAATTTACCAGTCTCACTAGATCACAAATGATGCTAGAATTAAGAAGTGGTTTCCAAGCAAAGATGAAACACAGGACAGTGCAAGAAAAATTTGGTCCAAATTTGAAGCACCAGGTGTGGCTTCCACCTTTATTCGAATTATTTCTGAAGACCTCAGAGAGGTCTATGCTGGTGCATAAGAGGACCATTCAATGAAAAGGCCCTATGAAGAGCTTCATGACATGCTTCACTGAGGCGTATCTCCCAACAGTAGTATTTCTAAGAAGTTTAAAGTCTTTATCTCTCAGCCACCTGAGCAGAAGCTTAAGAGAGAAGGGGAAGGCCTATCCTGAGGAGATTAATGAGCATATCTTTTATCTAATGGAGTAAACCCTCACTGAGATTCACAGAAAACTCAAGAGTTTTTAATAAAACTGTATTTTCAGAAAACTTCCAACTTAGACTGAAAGGTACAGAGATAATATATAATAAAAGAAATCTTAAATTCCCCAAAATTCTGGCATGAAACTGGATGAGAAACTATGCAGCTTCAAACATAGCTTACTATTCTTTTCTTTTCTTTTAAGATGGAATTTCACTCTGTCACCCAGGCTGGAGTGCAGTGGCATGATCTTGGGTCACTGTGACCTCCGCCTTCTGGTTTCAAGCGATTCTCCTGCCTTAGCCTCCCAAGTAGCTGGGATTACAGGCACCCGCCACCACGCCTGGCTAATTTTTTTGTGTTTTTAGTAGAGACAGGGTTTCACCATGTTGGCCAGGTCTCGAACTCCTGACCTCATGATCTGCCTTCCTCGGACTCCGAAAGTGCTGGATTACAGGCATGAGTCACCACACCCAGGCCTATTCTTGAAAAAGGAGGATGACTCAGAGGGTGAAACCATGAGCCCAGAGGGTGTAGCCAAGAGCCATGGAGAATGATTCCTAGGTGGAAGTAGAACTGAGCTCTGATCAAGGAATTTCCAATGTTTGCTCAGCTGAATTTGCAGAATTGCTATAGATGAGTGACTCCTTGCCTCTCCAATCCCCGCTCTCCTTTTAACAGGGATTGCTTAGAGGTTGTCTTATACCTGTCCTGCTATTGAATGATTAGCATATTAGTTGGAAGATAACTGATCTCTTTAGTTCACAGGTTTTCAGGTTTAGGGAAGCTATGCTTGAGAAGCTGTACTAATAAAACCATGCCCAAGGAACCTCAAATGCACCTGAATTTAGATGACAAGATGCTGAACTTCAGGTTGACGTTAAAATGGTATAAAACATTTAAGATCTCTGGAAGGGGAGGATGTATTTTGCATATGGAATAAATACTTTGTGGCAAAGGGATTAACAGTGATTTTTTAAAAATATATCCAAAAATTATTGATACTGCTCCCTTTAAGAGGTATAGCTTAATTCCTCTCCATTCATCCTGGGCTGGACATAGCAACTTGCTTCTAATGAACACAAAAAAAGCAAAAGCGATGGTATGTGACTCAAGAGACAATGTCATAAAAGGCACAGTAGCTTTTTTTCTCTGTCTCAGGTCACTGACTCTGGGAGAACTCAGCTGCCACACCATGAGGATGCTCAAGCAGCCTTATAGAGATACCTATATAATGAAAAACTGAGACCTACTGCCAATCACCAGCAAGGAAATGAGGCATCCATAGAAAGATCATAGAAACGGCTCTATCAGTTCCAATTTAGCTGTTGGATGACTGCTACCCCAGTCAACAACTTGATTGCTACCTCATGAGAGAGCCTAAGCTTGAACCATCCAGCTAAACTATTCATGGACTCTCCATCCTTAGAAACTGTGTGAGATAATAAATATTTGTAGTTTTAAACTATTAAGTTTTGAAGATAATTTGTTACACAACAAAAGACAAATACTGGATTAGGGATAAATAAATTTTGTATGATCTGATAATGTAGAAATAACAAATATAATCAAAAAGTGGAGAAATGGAGTAGGGAGAGGAAAAGAAGAAACACTTCATTGATTATCTCGAAGATGGGCATCAGAGAATATAATAAGCTGAGAAATCAAGTACTAAACACTGAATCATAAGTAAAAGATAAACACTTAGAAAGCTAATACCATTGGTTCAAACTAAATGAAAGGAGGGTGAAGACAGATGAGAAAAGATTCTAATCAAATGAAACAATTAATTACTAAAATAGAAAATTAATTAATTGGAACTAAATTGGTGTACAAAATAAGCAGAAGAACCAAATTTCTCACTGATATGGTCAGAAAAATATTATGAAGCACAATTTTTTTGCCTAGATATAAGCCATGGATTCATGACCAAAAAATACATTATTATTTTTTTCTCCTGTAAATGTGACCAATTCGCTACAGTTAACGATCTAATTATAACACGATGTCTCCTTTTAAAGAGAAGATATTTCAGTTATTTATGTGCTTTTCTGCTTGGCTAACACCATAATATAAAGAGTATATTAAATTTATCAGGATATTATGCAGTCACTTTCATAGATGAAAGAAAGGCTATAGTTCCCTAGACAGTAGAAATAAAATAACCTAGAATGAAATAATCCATATGTATATTAAAATAAAATTTGTAAAAATGAAGCCTGCCAGTTATTAGTAGAAATGATCTCATTATAAAATCTTCAGGTTCTCATTTCTTGGAAAAGACATAATTATAACTTTATCTTTTTAGAGACCAATTACTGTATTCATGGTACTTTCTGAAAAAATGCTTTACTATTTTTATGACTTGCCAATCTGTATTTCCAACTCTAAGAATAGAAATCTACAACACAGCCATTTCCACAAATAAGAAGTCTGAAATAAATGACACTAGTCTATCAAAACACAAGTACAAAACCTTTAAATTTTAGATGAAATGTAAAGTAGAAAGCCTTTATTAGCATAAATAAGTTACTTAGATGATAACCTTCACATCCTTTCCAAGTTATCAAATTAGATCATTAGAGCCTCCAAATTGGCAAGAAAAAAGATGTCTATACCACACAAAGTAAACTGGCCAGCTTTTCTAATGAGTTAATTTGTAGTACTACAAGTAAAAAGTATCTGATTTGCATTCTCAAAATATAAAGATTTTAAAAATCTTGCTATTCTAAAAAGGACAACTATAAAAACTAATGTTCTTACCTTCAGTTTTTCTTACTAAACTTGACATTCACAATGTAAGCACTATTCTCAGGGTGTGTGTATGTGTGTGAAAGTGGAATGTGCAAGGAAGGTGTGTGGATGGGGAACATGGGAGCACCCCCTTAACACTGTTCTCTCATGCTTCTCACTCTGGAGAAACACCACCAGAATCCCATTCAGTCCTCTGATGAGACCATTGTTCTAATACGTCACCCCTGAAATCATTTGGAGAATACAAAGCAAAAGTGTTACACAACCTCCCTGCAACACACCTGATATTTGACTATCACTTGAAAGGCAACAGACCATCTAATCGCTCTTGAAAAGTTACACGTATGTGCTTCAGTTACACATATGTGATAATTGCTTGAATTGATTCTTTTCCTCTAAAATGTTGACTTAGGAGAAAAACACCTCTTATTCAAGGTTGACATAATCTGTCAGTCTTCCTACTGAGCAAATGAATAAAGACCTGGTGAACCAGCTTGGAAAGTGAGCAAGCCAAGCATTGAAAGAAAAATGATCTCTCAAAACTGACAGTGCCTCTGGTCATCTTTACCAAGATCCTTCCTTGCCAAAAATTGCCCTGCCAACTTCACTTTTAAAAATGTTTAGTTCCTGAAATTCTTTATCCTCTCAACTTTTATATTTATTCAGAGAACAAATAGAACATCTTCAGGTAGCCTGAAACTGAAATTGATTATCGAATCTCTTTTGGATTATCATTCATTCAGGGTTTCTCTACGATAGCAATGTTGATATTTTGGGCCAGACAATGATTTGTTTTATGGGGCATCCCTGTGCATGGTTGAATGTTTAACATCATCCCTGAACTCCACTCACTAGATGCTGACCTTGACAACCAAGAGCATCTTTGGACGTTGCCAAATATCCCTGGACAAATAAAGCCTCTCCCATTGAGGATCTTTAGATTAATATGTTTTGTTTTGTTTTTCTTTTATGTTTGTAATAGACATGCAGAAGATATAAGACTACATAAACACTCAAACTGAAAAGGAAAATTAATTAAATCTCTTAAGATAATAATAAAAGTACTTAAAAGCTCTTCCCAGGTCAAAAATAAGCCTCAATCCAGAAAGTTGTTGAGAATAATGTTATGCCGGTTAATTTTATATGTCACCTTGGCTGGACCATGAGGTACCCAGCTATTTGACCACACTTTATTTTGGGTGTTTCTGTGAGGACATTTTTGGATGAGATTAGGATTCAAATTGGTAGAGTGACTAAAGCAGATTGCTGTCCCTAATATGGCTGGGCCTCTCCCGATTAGTTGAGGTCCTAAATAGAACAAGACTAACCTCCCAATAAAGAGAGAATTCTGCCTGCCTACCTACCTTTCAACTAGGACATTGACTTTTTCCTGCCTTTGGACTAGCACTGAAACATTGGTTCTTCCTGGGTCTTGAGACTGCCAGCCTTCATACTGAAGCTATACCATAAGCTCTCCTGGGTCTCCAGCTTGTCAGCTCTCCCTGCAGATCTTGTAACTTTTCAGCCTTCGTAATTGCAGGAGCCAATGTTGTATATATTTTATATATATATATATACACACACACACATATATATATACACACACACATATACACACACACACACACACATATATATTATATACACATTCTCCTTGACTTACAATGGGGATACATCCCAATAAAACCATTGTAAATTGAAAATATTGTAAGTCAAAAATGCATTTAACAGATCTAACCTACCAAATATAATATCATAGCTTAGCTTAGCCTAGCCTATCTTAATGTGCTCAGAACACTTACATTATCCTACAATTGGGAAAAATCATCTGGTAACACAGTACTCTGTAGAGTATTGGTTATTTACTCTGGTGATCACATGGTTGACTGGGAGCTATTGCTCAATGCCACTGCTCAATATTGTAAGAGAGTGCCATATCACATATCATTAGTTTAGGAAAATATCAAAATTAAAAAGTCAAAATAAAGTTTCTACTGAATACATATCATTTTGCTCCATGGTAAAGTCAAAAAATCATAAGTAAAACCATAGTTAAGTAAAGAAAATGTAGTATATGTACACCATGAAATGCTATGCAACCATAAAAAAGAATGAGATCATGTCCTTTGCAGGAACATGGGTAGAGCTAGAGGCCATTCTCTGAAGCAAACTAATGCAGGAACAGAAAACTAAATACCACATGTTCTCACCTAATAAGTGAGAGCTAAATGATTAGAACACATGAACACAAAGAGGGGAACAACAGACAATGGGGCCTACCAGAGATTAGAGGGTGGGAGGAGGGAGAGGAACAGAAAAAACAATAATTGGGTACTCAGCTCAGTACCTGGGTGACAAAATAATCTGTACATTACACCCATGTGACACAAGTTTACTTATATAACAAACCTGCACATGGACTCCTGAACCTAAAATAAAATTTAAAAAAAAGTTGTGGACCATCTGTACATGGTTTTTTAACAATAGTAAAGTTATTCTAAATAGTTATAAATGTATAGTATATCTTATTACATATATATGTGTGTGTGTGTATATATACACACACACAAAGATATAGATATATTTCGTATTGATTCTGTTTCTCTGGAGAATCCTGACTAATTCAATTGACCAGGTGTTCTGCAGGAAGAAAGCAAGGAGGAGGAGAAAGGAAGACCTGGTTAGGCATCTTTGCTCAAACATAAAGTCTGGTACACAAATATATATATTGAATTACACTGAGCTAGTCAGTGGCTCAATATATGAAAACCATAATTTGGCTCTCCCAAGTTTTACATTCAGTATCCAAAAGAGAAAGTCTTTATACTCCAGCTACAAGCAGGGCTTATTTTCTTTCTCATAAGCCTTATGTGACTATAGATTACTTTATTAACTTTCCTTGTCTACGAAATAAAACAATCTAACCCGTTTAGTATAAGCTCCCTTTATCTCCTTTTTGTAATTCCATTAACTTTGTAATAAAATTTCACTTCTGTTTCATGTCCAATTTGTGAATTCCAGCAGAACTTTGTCCTTCCCTTGTGGCACATTGTTAAAGATGAGAGTTATGTTTCCAGGATCCCATTCCTATATGTTTCAAGGTTAGAAATGGACAAAAGAGCAGTTTGGCAGCTCTTGGAAGCTTGAAGTGAAATTCTTTATAGTCGGATAGGTTGGCACGCATTTGTAGATAGCCCCAGCAGGTCCCGGTTTATCCTTCATTTTAAACCCAGTTCTTTTTTCTACCACTTACCATATTGTCTGACAGTGGTCCTAGCCCAACACAGATGTTTGACTACAGACCCACACAGGGGGCAGCTAAAGTGAAGCAATGGCTTCCCATTCCTTCAGCCCCTCCATGAATGTTTCCCTTCCAGTCCCGTTTGGTGGCTGTGACTGTTTTCCCAAATGCACTGTTAACAACTCTTTTTCTGACCCTCCAACCCCTCTTCTGGACTTTTTTTAACCAAATCCTTCCACAATTGTATAGGTCTAAATTCTATTTTTAAAATTCCTCATTTTAAAACACTCACAATAACTCTGTTCTCCTGACTGAAACCTGACAGATACATGCCCCACTTTGCCTATGTTGTATTTTGGAATATAGTATAACCCACAAAAATGGTGCCTCAAAGCCCAGTCAACGATAGGATCCTCCTTGGACACAGCTTCGCATGTGTTCAGTCAGTTCCCTCAGGTATTTTTTCCTTGGATTCCTCATTATTATGAACTGAATTATCTCCCTCTCTGATGTGATTTGGCTCTGTGTCTCCACTAAAATCTCATCCTGAACTGTAATCACCATGAGTCAAGGGAGGGAGGTGATTGGACCATGGGGGTGGTGTCCCCCATGCTGTTCTCCTGATAATGAGTGAGTTCTCAAGAGATCTGATGGTTTCATAAGTGTTTGACATTTCCTCCTTCACACTCAAGATCCTCGCTCTCCTGCTGCCTTGTGAAGAAGATGCCTATTTCCCCTTCCGCCATGATTATAAGTTTCCTGAGGCCTTCCCGGCCATGTGGAACTGTGAGTCAATTAAACCTCTTTTATTTATGAATTACCCAGTCTCAGCGAAATTTTTTATCACACTGTGAAAACAGACTAATACATCTTCCAAAAAGATATATTGAAATATTAATCCCCAATATCTCAAAATGTGATCTTGACAATTTCCAAGTAAGGTCTCAGATTTAACCAAGTTATTCATGAGGTCATTAGAGTAAGCCCTGATACAATATGATTGGTGTCCTTACAAAAAGTGGAAATTTGGGCATATACCCACACAGAGAGAAGAAACTATGAAGATACAGAAAGAAGAAGTCATGTGACTGGAGTGATGCATTTATAAACCAAGGAATACCTGGGATTGCCAGAAAACACAGTAAAACTAGAAGAGGCAAAGGAAGATTCTCCCCCAGAGCCATGAGGCAAAGCATGGCCCTGATGACAACTTGACTGAGGATTTCTAACCTCCAGAACTGGAAAACAACACATTTCTGTTGTTTTAAGCCACCTAGTTGCTGATGTTTCGTCAGAGCAGCCCTAGGAAACAGATGTCCATCATACTGCCTCCATCCATGTGAGGCCATTGTGAGGTCACAGCTATGTTGAGCATAGCTGTCTTTTAGTCTGATCTCAGAAGAAGAAAACTATTTTGCTTTATATTAGCAATGGAATGGTTACACCCATAATTCCCCATGGCACTTTTGATTCTAGGTCAAATTTTGATTAAATTTGATGCTCTGTTCCTGACAGTACAATAAAAGGCAAGTCAACAAAAGGAGTAATTTACAACCATTGTCCAGGCTGAGACCTGTTCTAGATTCTTTACCAGACTCTTCATGACCCAGAGCAGCTTACTTTTTCCAACAGCATCCCCTGACATACTCTGTCTGTGAAAAAATGACCTTCACCTCACTTCAGTCTAAAACCCATCTCCTGAGCACTGCCCTGACCTCTTACCAGAATGACTGAAAATTAAAATGTTTCTACTCTACAGAAGAAACCACACTCCTATCAGTTCCAAGCATGTGCTCTATCCCTGTGACCTTAACAAAACAAACTTGTAAAATTGTAATAGTACATTTTTCAGTTTAGATTAGAAAAGATCTTGCAGTCTAGTCTTACAATTTGTCATCTGGTGATGATGTGAAAATGATCAGGATATAATAAAATGTAAAACCACGTTGTTAGTTCATAATCATTGAGTTGAGATCCAGGAAACACAGAAATTGAGAAGTCTGGTAGTTTTTATCATTAGGCCAATGACTAATTCCAGAAAAAGTGACTCGATGACTGAGCAGTGTTCTTGACAGCTTCAGAGTCAGGCAGGGAGATTTGAATCCTGGGGCCCTTCTTGTTTGTGACTGGGACCCTGAAAGGCTGCAGTGCTGGAATAAAGGTGCACCAGAAGTATCAGTGCTTACAAAAAACTGCATCCCAGCTTTACACCATCTATGTGATTCAAAAAATTTTAATTCATTAAACTAGCTTTAGGAAATCTCAGATACAGTCAATCCTCATTATCCAAGGATTTTATATTTGCAAATTTGCCTACTCACTAAAATTTATTTTTAACCATAAAATCAATACTCACAACACCTTTATAGTCATTCACAGAGGTACACAGAGTTACCCAACACGTGCTTTCCCAACTGAGGTTAAACAAAATGCAATGCCGTACAGTAAACAAGTGTCCATTTTGCAGTGTCTTCAGTGCCGTGTTTTCACATTTCATGCTTTTTGATGGTGATTTTGTTACTTTAAATGGCTCCCAAGGGTAGTGCTGAAGTGCTGTCTAGCGTTCTTAAGCACATGAAGGCTGTATTGTGCCTTATAGAGAAAATGTGTGTGTTAGATGAGCTTCCTTTAGGCATGAGTTCAAGTGCTATTGGCTGTGAATTCAATGTTAATGAGTCAACAATATGGTACACTCAGAAAAAGAAAGAAAAATCACCAATCTATACATGAGGCCACTTTAGAAAGTGCTGATATAATATCTATATTGTATAATGAAGCTGTGGAAAAGATGGAAAGTGGCTACTTTTGGGGATTCGTGAGATAATGACTTAAAAAGAAGCATAGTGGACAACATTTTTGTAGGCTGAAAGCGAAAGAAATTTACAGTCATGTTACTCAGGGTTTATGAAAATATTAAACCCCTCTAGCTAGTGCTGGTTGGCTTGAAGCTTTTAAAAGGCAATACACCCAAAAAATGTTAAAATTGCAGGCAAGGCAGGTTTTGCAAATCAGGAAGCTATAGAAGAATTCTTAAAATACCTGCATAGTGTTATAGGAAAAGGGATATGTGGAAGATCTGGTTTTCAATACTGCTGAGACTGGCTTGTTTTATAAGGATGTTGGCAAATGAACCTATAATAACACAAATAACCTCCAAAGCTCCTGGCTTTTTTTTTCAAATATAATGTCTGGCACATAATCAAAGATAATACACAGGGGAGTTAAGAGTTAATGAAGAAAAACCAGCAGGAAAAAATAGATAATACAAAGAGAACAAAGGTCTTCAAATACTGGAATTATCAAACACAGACTTTTAAATAATTATGCTTATGTTTGAGGAGATAAAATAATGTCTTCAAAGAGATTTTAAAAATGGTTGCAAATATAGTAAAGATGAGGGAACTATAGACAATTTGTATAGCATATGTAAAAAAGTACCATATGGAAAATCTAAAACAAAGAAAATATGTGAAATCAAGAACTCGGTGGATGGGTTTAACATTTACATTTCCATCTAGTCCAACATAGCAAAATTAGTAAAAGAGAAAGAAAAGGTAAAAACATTAAAAGCAAAAAAGAAGAAAGACATTACCTTCAAAGAAGCAAAAGCCAAAATGACTTCTAATTTCTCAACAAGAACAGTGAAAGTCAAAAAATAATGGAGTAAATTTTTAATGTGGTGAAAAAATATTGTTAATCTAGAAATCTATAATAAATATATTTCTAGATATCTAATATACATCATGAGGACTATAGTTAATATTGCATTGTATGCTAGAAATTTGCTAAAAGGATATATTTTAGGTGCTCTTACCACAAAAAACTGTACCTGTGCATGAAGGATATGTTAATTGGCTTGGCTGCCATAATCATTTCAGTACTGAAATGTATGTGTATATCAAAATATCATGTTGTACATGGGGACTACAGTTAATAACAATGTATTGTAAGTGAAAGAAGTCAATCTGCAAAAGCTACATACTGTTTGATTCCAACTATACAACATTTTGGAAAATGCAAAACTAGGGAGACAGTAAAAGCATTAGTGGTTGCCAGGGTTTGTAGAAGGGAAGGATAAATAGATGAGGTACAGAGAATTTTTATAGCAATGAAACTACTCTATATGATACTACAGTGGTGGATACATGTCATTTTACATTTTTCCAATTAATCTGGTCACAGTTTGGATGCAGCTTCACATGTATTCAGTCAGTTCCCTCAGGCATGCACAACACCAAGGGTGAACCCTAATGTGAACTATGGGCTTTGGGTGATGATGATGCGTCAATGTAGGCTCATCAATTGTAACAAATGTCCCACTCTGGTGGAGAATGTTGATAATGGGGGAGGTTATACATGTGTCGGGGAAGAGGCATATGGGATATCTCTGTACCTTCTGCCCAATTTTACTGTGAACCTAAACTGCTCTAAAAATAGTCTATTGAAAAATCATGTTGTTTACCTTAAATATATACAATAAATTCTTAAAAATTAAGCCAAGCATACAAGAACAATAATTAAATTTTATTTTCAATATTTAAGATAAAAATGAAGACATTTTCAGATAAATAGAAACTAAGATGATTTGTTGCTAGCAGATTCACAGTAAATGAAAGAAAAAGTATTCTTTTTTTTAAAATTATACTTTAAGTTCTAGGGTACATGTGCACAATGTGCAGGTTTGTTACATATGCATACATGTGCCATGTTGGTGCTGCACCCATTAACTCTTCATTTACGTTAGGTGTATCTCCTATTGCTATCCCTCCCCCGACACCCACGATAGGACCCGGTGTGTGATGTTCCCCTTCCTGTGTCTAAGTGATCTCATTGTTCAATTCCCACCTATGAGTGAGAACATGCAGTATTTGGTTTTCTGTTCCTGCGATAGTTTGCTGAGAATGATGGTTTCCAGCTGCATCCATGTCCCTACAAAGGACACAAATTCATCCTTTTTTATGGCCGCATAATATTCCATGGTGTATATGTGCCACATTTTCTTAATTAAGTCTGTCACTGATGGACATTTGAGTTGATTCCAAGTCATTGCTATTGTGAATAGTGCTGCAATAAACATACGTGTGCATGTGTCTTTATAGCAGCATGACTTATAATCCTTTGGGTATATATCCAGCAATGGGATGGCTGGGTCAAAGGGTATTTCTAGTTCTAGATCTTGAGGAATCGCCACACTGTTTCCCACAATGGTTGAACTAGCTTACAATCCCACCAACAGTGTAAAAGTGTTCCTATTTCTCCACATCCTCTCCAGCACCTGTTGTTTCCTGATTTTTTAATGGTTGCCATTCTAACTGCTGTGAGATGGTATCTCATTGTGGTTTTGATTTGCATTTCTCTGATGGCGAGTGATGATGAGCATTTTTTCATGTGTCTGTTGGCTGCATAAATGTCTTCTTTTGAGAAGTGTCTGTTCATATCCTTTGCCCACTTTTGGATGGGGTTGTTTGTTTTTTTTCTTGTAAATTTGTTTGACTTCTTTGCAGATTCTGGATATTAGCCCTTTGTCAGATGAGTAGATTGCAAACATTTTCTCCCATTCTGTAGGTTGCCTGTTCACTCTGATGGTAGTTTCTTTTGCTGTGCAGAAGCTCTTTAGTTTAATTAGATCCCATTTGTCAATTTTGGCTTTTGTTGCCATTGCTTTTGGTGTTTTAGACATGAAGTCCTTGCCCATGCCTATGTCCTGAATGGTATTACCTAGGTTTTCTTCTAGGGTTTTTATGGTTTCAGGTCTAACATTTAAGTCTCTAATCCATCTTGAATTAATTTTCATATAAGGAGTAAGGAAAGGATCCAGTTTCAGCTTTCTTCTTATGGCTACCTAATTTTCCCAGCACCATTTATTAAATAGGGAATCCTTTCCCCCTTTCTTGTTTCTCTCAGGTTTGTCAAAGATCAGATGGCTGTAGATGTGTGGTATTATTTCTGAGGGCTCTGTTCTGTTCCATTGGTCTATATCTCTGGTTTGGTACCAGTACCATGGTGTTTTGGTTACTGCAGACTTGTAGTATAGTTTGAAGTCAGGTAGTGTGATGCCTCCAGCTTTGTTCTTTTGGCTTAGGATTGTCTTGGCAATGCAGACTCTTTTTTGGTTCCATATGAACTTTAAAGCAGTTTTTTTCCATTCTGTGAAGAAAGTCACTGATTGCTTGATGGGGATGGCATTGAATCTATAAATTACCTTGGGCAGTATGGCAAGTTTCACAATATTGATTCTACCTATCCATGCGCATGGTATGTTCTTCCATTTGTTGGTGTCCTCTTTTATTTCACTGAGCAGTGGTTTGTAGTTCTCCTTGAAGAGGTCCTTTACATCCCTTGTAAGTGGGAATAAAATACCTAGGAATTGTATTTTCTAGGTATTTTATTCTTTTTGAAGCAATTGTGAATGGGAGTTCACTTGTGATTTGGCTCTCTGTTTGTCTGTTACTGCTGTATAAGAATGCTTGTGATTTTTGCATATTGATTCTGTATCCTGAGACTTTGCTGAAGTTGCTTATCAGCTTAAGGAGATTTTGGGCTGAGACAATGGGGTTTTCTAAATATACAATCATGTCATCTGCAAACAGGGCCAATTTGACTTCTTCTTTTCCTAACTGAATACCCTTGATTTCTTTCTCTTGCCTGATTTCCCTAGCCAGAACTTCCAACACTATGTTGAATAGGAGCGGTAAGAGAGGGCATCCCTGTCTTGTGCCAGTTTTCAAAGGGAATGCTTCCAGTTTTTGTCCATTCAGTATGATATTGGCTGTGGGTTTGTCATAAACAGCTCTTATTTTGAGATACGTTCCATCAATACCAATTTATTGAGAGTTTTTAGCATGAAGGGCTGTTGAATTTTGTCAAAGGCCTTTTCTGCATCTACTGAGATAATCATGTGGTTTTTGTCTTTGGTTCTGTTTATATGCTGGATTGCATTTATTGATTTGCGTATGTTGAACCAGTGTTGCATCCCAGGGATGAAGCCCACTTGATCATGGTGGATAAGCTTTTTGATGTGCTGCTGGATTCGGTTTGCCAGTATTTTATTGAAGATTTTTGCATCG
This sequence comes from Trachypithecus francoisi, assembly GCF_009764315.1. NCBI lineage: Eukaryota > Metazoa > Chordata > Mammalia > Primates > Cercopithecidae > Trachypithecus > Trachypithecus francoisi. The sequence goes on from NW_022681472.1 coordinate 40,708,068, forward strand.
ATGTTCATCAGGGATATTGGTCTAAAATTCTCTTTTTTTGTTGTCTCTCTGTCAGGCTTTGGTATCAGGATGATGTTGGCCTCGTAAAATAAGTTAGGGAGGATTCCCTCTTTTTCTATTGATTGGAATAGTTTCAGAAGAAATGGTACCAACTCCTCCTTGAACCTCTGGTAGAATTCAGCTGTGAATCTGTCTGGTCCTGGACTTTTTTTGGTTGGTAAGCTATTAATTATTGCCTCAATTTCAGAGCCTGCTATTGGTCTATTCAGAGATTCAACTTCTTCCTGGTGGTTTAGAAAAAGTAACAATCTAGTAAAAAAAAAAAATAACAATAACAATCTAGTAAAAAAAAATAACAATAACAATCTAGTAAAAAAAAAAAGAGCTACAAAAAGAATAAATGAAACTAAAATAGTAAATATGTGGGTATACCCAAATGAATAATGACTGTCTAAAATTTTTTAATGTATTGAGAGGTTTAAAGTATGAAGAGAATTAAAATAACATGGCCAGTAGGGGAGTGAAGACAGAAATAGATTACATGGGGTTAAAGCAGTCTAAACTTCTTGATTGGCTAGGAGAGAGTATAAACATCAATATAGAAGAGAAGTGTAGCTGCATTGCTCTTTTAAGAAATCAAAAAGTGAAAACAATCCACATTTGCATCGGTATTAAAATAGATTAAATTATGATATTCCATACAATGTAATACTATTAGCAATGAAAGTAAGTTAACTGTAGCCTCTTGCAACAAACTTCATGTTAAGAGAAAGAAACCAGACACAAAGAATACAATGTATGTATGTAGAGAAATACGAATGCTTTTACACTGTTGGTGGGAGTGTAAATAAATTCAACCATTGTGGAAAACAGTGTGGTGATTCCTCAAGGATCTAGAAGCAGAAATACCATTTGACACAGCAGTTTCATTACTGGGTATATACCCAAAGGATTACAAATAATTCTACTACAAAGACACATGCACACATGTGTTTATTGCAACACTATTTACAATAGCAAATGTCCATCAATTATAGACTGGATGAAGAAAATCTGGCACATATATGCCATAGAACACTATGGGGCCATACAAAGAATGAATTCATGTCTTTTGCAGGGACATGGATGAACCTGGAAGCTATCATTATCAGCAAACTAACACAGGAACGGAAAACCAAACACCATATGTTCTCACTCATAAATTGGAGTTGAACAATGAGAACACGTGGACACAGAGAGGGAAACATCACACACTGGGGCCTGTCAGGGGTAAGGGTCAAGGGGAGAGAGAGCATTAAGGCAAATACCTAATGCATGGGGGGCTTAAAACCTAGATAATGGGTTGATAGTGCAGCAAATCACCATGGCACATGTATACCTATGTAACAAACCTGCACATTCTGCACCTGTATCCCAGAACTTAAAATAAAATTTAAAAGAATAGAAGCCTAATGAGGAGAGTATTCTCTCCTCATTACATGTGTGATTACATTCCCAAATGTAATCACATGTCTTTATTAGAGAGAGCTTTGATACAGAAATAAGCAGTGTGATGATCAACCAAGAGATTGGAGTAGTTATTAAGAGGAAGGGGTCACCAGCCAAGGAAAGAAGGTGGCCTCCAGAAGCCAGAAAAGGCTAGACACTAATTCCCCTCTCCTCTAATTCTCCTCCTAGAGCCTCTGAAAGCAACCAGCCCTACTAACACTTTGACTTTAGTGCAGTGAAACTGATTTCAGATTTCTGACCTCCAGAATTGTAAGAGAATAAATCTGTGTTGCCTCAAGCCTCCTAGTTTGTGATAATTTGTTTAAACAGTCATAGGAAATTAATACAGATTCTATTACTTTTTCACGTTTGCTAATTTAACAAAATTAAATTATCTCCTTTAATTATTATTGCTAGTATCAGAAAGTTTGGGCATCTTTTCTTATGTGTTTTGTTTATTTGTTTGTTTGTTTGTTTGTTTTGCCATTAGTGCTTTTACTATGAATTGTCTCTTTATATCTCTAGCCCAATTTTGTTATTGGATGTTATGACTTAAATATGTCTCTTGATTTTCTCTCCCCATTTTTCTTAAAAAAGTATTTGACTCTGAATCTTTTGTGTGTTTGGTGTCTCTTTACTCATGATAGACATCCCTGAAGCTAATGTCTTGTCTGAATTTTTGAGAGACACTGGTTATAAATTGCCCATTGCTGACAACTGCATTTTTGCAAAACCCACAGACTAGTAATTTACTTCCCTAGTATGAACATGCCTCAACTAGCCCTATGCCTACAGTTTGGTAGACCTATTTTTCTGACACATGGCCAGCACACACACACACAGACACACACACACACACACACACACATACACAATGGAATTCATCACTGTGTCCTTTTAAAAAGAAACAAGTATGACCATAATTGCTCTGAAACATTCACCCTGAGATATTTTACAGGGCACTACAATCTATTCCTCAACTCTTAGACTTTAGAGCTCTGCCTTTTCTGCCCAAGTCTACCACTGGCTCCTACCTATGTCATGAATGCTGCTACCCCAGACTGAACTCTTATGTAAGTCGTAGTTCTCACCATAGACCAAGTGTATCATTTCTGTGGCTTTTAAAACAAACATGCCACAGCCCCATCCTGGACCTACCCAATCACACAGTGCACATTTACCCAGCTCTGTAGGTGATCTTTATGTGTACTCCTAATAATGATATGATCATATTCCTCCTTCTGACCACTCTAGTTCTCCCTGTTCCCAGTAACCTTTTGTGGCACAGGTGCTTGTGGCTCTCCTGTCAGGTAAACTCCCTGCCCACATATGGGAACTGAACATATTAGACAATCATCCACAGACACACACTTTGTGTACCATAACCTGTACATCTGACTTGAGTTTCTTCTGGAATCTGAAACCATTCTGTGCTCCTACCTCTACCCTTTCAAGTTCCCAAACACTTCTATCCCTACTGTTCAGTCCCACTCTAAGGTGGAGATTCTGGCCTCTCTCCAGAGGCTCCAAACCACTGCAGATAGCCTCATCATGTCAAGTTTTATGGTAGTATGATTTTACCTGTTTTGGGGGTTGTTAGTAGGAAAAAATATGGTAATGAATATGAAACTGTGTAAACAGGGTATGATTATTTATCAAGTTAGTTGAAATGGAAGTGAATTGACACTTGATTGTGGCTTAGAATAACATCTATGGCTTCGATTGTAATTCATTTCAGAATCTGGCATATATTCCTATATTTGTTATTAATGAAATGAGATATATCAAAAGGAATTGTATCAAATCCTCAATAAAATCTGACTGATGTCAGATGAAAGCCTTTCTATTGAATTTTACTTAAATAAAGATCTATATGTTACTGACTTTGCTCAAAATCAATCAAGTTATCAAGGACATAAAATATTCCAAGCACAAATTAATACCTCATAAGAGAGGCAGTTAAAAAGGTAATCTGCATATATAATCAATAGAGAACACCCTAGGCAGTATTTTTATAGTTTCAGAAGCATTCGAAGTAATTTTCACCTTCATCCAGCATTTCCTAGGGTCTGAAGTGAAGCTTTTATTTCAAGGTACATTACAGAAAATAACCTAAAAGTGAATAATTTTCTCAAATAATATGAAATACTGTATTCTTAATTCTCAATTCACCATGAGTTAATATATGAAACTACTGGAACATCCAATATCTAAGATTAGTGGTACTCTAATCTGTCTTGATGGTTATAAAATCATTCCAAATTTGGGTTTCATATCACTGTCTCACAAACTAAAATAAGATGTACTTCATAGGAGACCTGGCATACTACATGTTCATGCACATTTGTGTGTGTGTGTGCATGTGTGTGAGAGACAGAGAGAAAGAGACAGAGACAGAGAGACAGAGACAGAAAGGAAGATAAGAGGAAGAAAGAGAGAGTTGCTCAATATCCTTTTTGAGAAACTATCCTTGATTCATTCTGGATCTCCATTTCTGAAGTCTCCCGTGCCATAAAAACCTTTGCTAAATATATTTGTTATGCTTTCTTCTTGTTAATCTGCCTTTCATTATAGGAGTGTCAGCTTCAAACCTTGTGATAGGTAAGGAAGAGATATTACTTTTTCCCTCCTACAAATACAAACATCCCACTCAGACACACACTTCATGAGGACGTTGAGTCACACCCATCCACACATGGTGTTACCATATTCCATTCAATTTCACATCACTTTCCTGCCAGTACTTTACAAAAACTCACAAGGCGCAACCCTTCTAACTACCAAGGACACTAAGAAGGCCCCCAACCTCCCTCTCTTTAATTTCCTCATTTTCTCTCAGCCTATTTTGCATTTTCCCTCTGTGTTCACCTTCCTTTTTCTCTTTTCGTCTCTCTTTTGTTCTCTTCCTCTTGCCTGTAGAGTGGTGGACTTGGGAGCCAGGTAGAGCAGCCTGGGGGAGTGAAGACACCGGGTTCCACAAATAAATTTCCCATAAGGTAATGCTGTATTTATCATTGAATTCATTCATTTCTTGCCTATTTAATGTCTAAAACTGTGCTACCATTTTTATTAGAGTCCTGCTTTTTAATTAGATTACTATCTGGTTTTGTGTGTGTCAGAAAAGTTTCTGAGCACTATATTCCTAAACTCATTTTCTTATAAACCCTGTATTTTTAAAAGTACTGTTTTGCAAAGCTGAGTGCTTTTTAGGAACTCATCTGTGCCTTCACAGCGGAAGTGACTGTACTCCTCCCAGAGTATTTTCTTCATATGCTTCTTCGGATACTTCCTATACTTTAGAAACTTCTCCAGATTTTTTTCATAAACCTCAACCAAAACAACATATTGCAACAGTGTAAATGTAGAAGCAGAAATGAGACTCTACTATCATCTATGAATAAGCCAGATATGAAAAAGATCTGTGAAAATGTACAATGCCACCATTCTCACTATAATTTTTTGTTTTATAATATACAATTATTTTTCCTAAAAATATGTTATACATGTTAAACTGCAATAAATTTGTTATTGTTAATTTTTACTTCTATAAGAACACATGATATCACCTTCTTAACATTTTTAGGTGCACAGTGCAGTATTGTTAACTGCAGACATAATGTACAGCAGTTCTCTAGAACTTATCTTGCATAACTCAAATTGTATTTTTTTCTGAATAATTATATATTGAATTAATATATCATAATGTAATATTTTAATATTTTTTTAGTCTATTCAGGCTACTAAAACAAAAGTACCATAATCTGTGTGGCTTATTAACAACAGAAATTTATTTCTCACACTTCTAGAGTATGGGAAGTCCACCATAAAGCTCCAGCAGATTCGACATCTGGTGAAATCTCGCTCTGATTCATAGATGGCAACTTCTCTCTGTGTCCTTAAAGATGAAAGAGGCAAACCAGCTCCTTTATGCCTTTTTTATAAGATAACTAATCCCATTACTGAAGGCTCTGCCCTCATGACCTAATGACCTCCTAAAGACCCCAACTTGTTAATAGTATAACATTGGGGATTAGGTTTCTACAAATAAATTTTTGGGGTGTTACAAATATTCAGATAACAGTAATATTTTTACATTTCTCATTTAATTGCTAGTAGGATAAATAGCGGTAGATATAACCACACAAAGAAAAGCTCTTTAGGGCCTTGGGTAATTTAAGAGTAAAGGGAGGTCCTCACATCCAACAGTTTAAGATCAGTAGGTTTAGAAAAGCACATATGTATGAGTCTTTTGATTATGAAAGACAATTTCCAGGTTGAAAGTATCTAAATAGTTCTATATGCAAAAACAATATGAAGATTTGTTTTTCCAACTTATGAGGGAAAAGAAAAGTCAGTTCCTAAACTTGGGGCATTATGGAGAGCTTTTCTTGGCATTTTGGATAGAAATAAACAAGGAGCAGGAGCAGCATGGACAAAGATGAAATGTTGGGAAGAGGACTAGGAGAGGCTTGCAGAAAATGAGAGTTTAAGCTCACAGGTATTGATGAGCAACTGCAGTGCCTCAAGATCCACTCCCCAAATTCCACCAAGACAGGAGAGTTATATAGTTTCTGCCATAAAATGCAAAAGAGAGACACAAACTATTTAATTGAATATTACAATCATGTTGCGCTCAGAAAGCTAAGGAGTTTGGGATCACTCTGGTAACATTAAAAAATTAGTATGCGGCCGGGCGCGGTGGCTCAAGCCTGTAATCCCAGCATTTTGGGAGGCCGAGACGGGTGGATCATGAGGTCAGGAGATCGAGACCATCCTGGCTAACACGGTGAAACCCCGTCTCTACTAAAAAAATACAAAAAAACTAGCCGGGCGATGTGGCGGGCGCCTGTAGTCCCAGTTACTCGGGAGGCTGAGGCAGGAGAATGGCGTAAACCCGGGAGGCGGAGCTTGCAGTGAGCTGAGATCCGGCCACTGCACTCCAGCCCGGGCTACAGAGCGAGACTCTGTCTCAAAAAAAAAAAAAAAAAAAAAATTAGTATGCATCAGATATTTATCTTAGGTCACTGACAACTCCTTCATTCCTTCCTTCTCCTATTTCAGATGTGAAACCAACCCACTTCCCAGATGACACCAAGGGTTCAAAACTGAGAGGAAAAGACAAAAGCCTTCATGTTTGCTTATGTATTTAAATGTTGATTCTACTTTGCTAATGGGCCCTGACCTTTCCTGGGTCAAAAAAATAAAATAAAACAAGGCAGCAGGCCCTCTTTCTGCAAATGGAATTATTCTTGACTTACTTCCTTGTCCTTTATTCTTTCTGAAATGTATTCAGTTATAATTCTATATTAAACCTTGGAGGAAGTATCTGACTCGTTTTAGAATTTGGGTTTTCAAGAGAACTGAAGTCAACAGAAAGAACTATCTTCTTTTCTGGACAGTCTAGGCCATTTTTGTTAAGGCTGTTCTTGTGACACCTCAAGACGAAGATGAGAGGATCATTCCTGTTGATGACAAATGTAAGTGGGCCCAGGTTATTTTCATCATCATCTCTTCTACCAAAGATCCTAATGAGGACACTGTGGAGAGAAACATCCAAATTGCTGTTCTCCTGGACAATAAGAAGAATATTTCTGATCCTGTCTCAAGGTTGAGAACCAAATTTGTGTACCATTTATCGTACCTCTGTAAAAAATATGATCCTACAGAAGTGGAACTGGATGATCAGAATTCCTGCTACCCAGAGCAGTATCTGTGACAAAGAGAGGGCTACAGAGATATGCCACACTGGTGTCAGAAACGAGTGCTCCGCAACTATGGTCCCACTTATATATGGTGGTGAGACCAAAATGGTGAAGATAGGCTTGACCTCAGGTTCCTGCTATCCTGACTAATTTGTCATTGCTGACTGCACAATTCTTTATCTTGAGAGGCTCTCCATTTTGATCCAGAAAGTTAATATATTTACTACCAGTGAATATGAAACCTGGATTTTTTTAAGATGTAAAACTAACACCCCCCCCCCAAAATAATCAAAACAGTAACATTATTGTCTTTATTAGGTAATTACTTCTCAACTATATGGTCACACTGTATTAAAATCTGTCAATTATCATGCTTGCCTGAAGAGGTATGCTCCCTTAAGAAAACAGTTTCTAGCATTAAAAAAATAGACAAGGGGAGAAAATAAAATGCAAAGGAGTAAAATCAGGAGGCATAACAAAATGTTGCCCTTTCTCTGCCTTTGACTTGGAGAGCCAGAGCTTTTGAATTTTCCATACTATTCTCTCTTTAAAAAGTTTCACTATATAGAGAACATACATGTGTAAACATAGGTCAATTATATGTCTTCATTAGAAAAATAATAATTGAAAAACATGTTTTTGAGCCAGGCACGATGGCTCAATCCTATAATCCCAGCACTCTGGGAGGCTGAGGCAGGCAGATCACTGGAGGCCACGAGCTTAAGACCAGTCTGGCCAACATGGCAAAACCTCGTCTCTACTAAAAATACAAAAATAAGCCAGGCATGGTGGCACACACTTATGATCCCAGCTACTCAGAAGGCTGAGGCACAAGAATCGCTTGAACCGGGGGGCAGAGTTTGCAATGAGCCCAGATCCTGCCGCTGCACTCCAGCCTGGGCAATGGAGAGAGATCCTGTCTCAAAAACAAAACAAACAAAAAAACAACAAAAAAGCAAGTTTTGGAACTATTTATAAAAATAATTTAAAATGAAATCTCTACTGTTTAAGAAATCCATTAGCTGAATAATTAAATGCATAATTGAAAAATATATTTTGACATAACACTAGACTTGAAAGCAGATGATACATTTTCACCTTTTTTTGATAATCAGGTTAGTGTAAGAAATTCCCATTGGAAACCATCTATGTTGTAAATGAATCTAATGAAATATGTATTCCAAAATATTTATACTCTAGCACAGTTTGAACAATTAACTAGATTCATAAGCATAGAAAAGAATAACACTTCTATGCAGATGCTCATAGTAAATAGAAATCAAGGAAATTATTTTCACATAGAACATTGGTCAAGTTGTATAATTTCCATTTTGGAAGGGAGGACTAAGTATTGTTACAGAAAATTAAATTACCAATTTCAAACCCATTAATTAATATTAAATCATATTATATTTAAAGATGTTTTGAACCTGTTAGATTTTTAAAATACATATTAAGTATTTTTAAAATATATTTAATTACGTTTACATTAAGAGGCAACATTTTTTCTGAAGGCACCGTGAGGGCAAAGGAGACACCTTCTACTCTTTCTCCTTGTAGAAGACCATGGGAATAGAATAATAAACATACTCCACATCTGGGTACACCTATTGTCTTTCCAGAATAGTCTATCAACTCAGGTTTACTCTTCTAAGAAGGCATCATCAAAATTATGTAGCACTCTGGCCGGGCACGGTGGTTCACGCCTATAATCCCAGCACTCTGGGAGGCCAAGGCGGGTGGATCACGAGGTCAGGAGATCAAGACTATCCTGGCTAACATGTTAAAACCCCACCTCTACTAAAAATACAAAAAAAAAAAAAAAAAAAATTAGCCCGTCGTGGTTGCGGACGCCTGCAGTCACAGCTATTCTACTCGGGAGGCTGAGGCAGGAGAATGGCGTTAACCCGGGAGGCGGAGCTTGCAGTGAGCCGAGATCGCGCCACTGCTCTCCAGACTGGGCGACAGAGCGAGACTCCGTCTCAAAACAAACAAACAAAACAAACAAACAAACAAACAAACAAACAAAAAACATTATGTAGCACTCCAGGGTCATAGGGGAACTACAATCTCAGGAATACAGAATTCCCCTCCCATGTGGAATAACGGTAATTCTAAGGTGTCTCTCTTGTTCCTTCCACATTCTTCTAACTCTGTAAATTCTATTTTCACACAGAGCAGAGGTAGCTTGCACATCAATACGTAATTTCTTAGATTTGAAAAAAATACTATTATCCTTTTTGTAACCTACTATCAACTTATGTCTTACTTTATATTTTATTCCACATTTTGTTTTTCAAAAAATTAGACAGTAGTAGTTATTCCTTATTCCATTTTTGCAGTGAATAATTTACAATAATTATGATTAACTTCTTTGCTCAACATTTCCTCTTGTTACAACATTAGGTAATATTCACCTTCCTCTTTTTTTACGCTATTTTGAAAATTGAGTTGGTAATCTTTCTTGTGTGTAGATAAGGCAGCTTTGGAATAGTGCACTATAACAGCAGCTGGTCACTTTTTTTCTGCTTGGATATCAGTTGTTGAATATAATAGTTTTTAAAAGTCAAATCACTAGTTTCATGACATTTACAAATGGAAAAAAACTGTAATAGACACATATACAAAATGACCCACTGTAATACTAGGTGAACACAGATATATTTAATGAGATAAGATCTTTTCTTAATCCTTTATCAAAAGTCAGTGTACCATCATTTCAGTCATTGGTAGCCCTCTACTCCCACTCATCTCCCATTTTGACTCCAAAGATATAAGGGAATTCTAGCCCCATGGTCTTCTACATGAATTCTATAATCAATCATTCTACTAGTATATCACTTTCATCTTGAAAAACTAGGTAAGTTACTGAGATATCTACCAAATTGGTATTGTTTCTGAGGGGAAAATATATAAATAGATCTTTTCGCCCTAGGTTCAGAAATCAACAAATTATAAAAACAAGCAATGCTAGGCATGAGAAAAAAGAAAATACCCAAATTCATAGTAGTGGCATCTCTCTAAGTTGTTAAAATTAAATAATTCCAAGAACATAAAAGCAACCATAATCCCTGTCACTCTGATGTTTTATAAGAAGATAATTCTTGTGTGACTGCAGCTCCATTGGTAAAGAACACTGCTCTCCTTTTTGTTGTCATTATCATGGAAATGAATATTAGAACATTTCAACAGTAAACAAGACATATCCATTAGGTGAACCATGAAGTTCTGAACTATACTGTCATTTTGGTATTCAAACTAGAGGTAGATTCCAAACAGCAGCTATTTATCATTTTAAAAATCTCAAATGACAAGTAGTGCATAAATAGGTGTTGCTATTACTGTATCCAGGAAATCATGAGCATTGATGTGCAAGACTCCAGGATAATGAGCTTTTGAAAAAGTTGTTTCCATTCCGGATAGCATTCCTCTTATTAACTAGTACATTTTCAAATATGTTGTATAAAAATTAATCATTCTTTCCAGCATCTTTCTGAAGTTAGCTAGTAAAACTTCTTTGAATTTTAACAACAGGTTTTTTTCTTATTTTCTTCTTCCTGAAGGGGCCTAATATGAGAAAAGCCATTATGTTAAAATCCAAAAGATTAAAATACTCTGACTCACCTCTGTGAACCTAAGCCCCAAACAGTTTCACCAGTTCTACAGGTATTAGTAACACTGAAGTTGAGGATGTGAGGGCCTGTGAATATTTCCCAAAGTCTAGGAATTGAAAACAGTCAGTAATTACAATTTCTCTAACTAGCACTACAGATAACCTGTGTCACAAAGCATTTTTGCTTTCTTGGGTAACAAAATAAATCCTTTTGAATCAAGGGTAGTAATCACATTTCTTATAAAAAAAAAGAGATAGTAAATATTACATGAGAACACCAAGCAAATTGAAAAAACATGTCTCAATTTGGATTTAAAATGTATTTTATTTTTAATTTTTGTGGGTACATAGTAGGTATATATATTTGTGGAGTATATAGAATATTTTGATACAAGTATACAATGTTTAATAATTACATCAGGGTAAATGGGATATTCATCACTTCAAGCATTTACTATTGTGTTTCAAACAATCCAAATATACTCTTTTAGTTATTTTTAGATATAAAATTAAATTATTATTGAGTATAGTCACCCTGTTGTGCTATCAAATACTAGATCTTAGTTATCCTTTCTGTTTTTTCTGCCCATCAGCAATCACTCCTTCCCCCTCACCCCCCACCACTTCTACCCTTTCCAGTCTCTAGTAACTGTCATTCTACTCTCTATCTCCATGAGTACAATTGTTTCAATTTTTAGCTCCCAAAAATAAGTGAGAACATGCAAAGTTTGTCTTTCTGTGTCTGGCTTATTTCACTTAACATCATGACCTCTAGTTCCATCCATGTTTTTGCAAATGACAGGATCTACTTATTTTTGTGGCTGAATAGTACACCATTGTATGTATGTACAACATTTTCTTTATCCATTCATCTGTTGACAGTCATTTGTATTGCCACCAAATCCTGGCTATTGTGAATAGTGCTGCAGTAAACATGGGAGTTCAGATTTCTCTTTGATATACTGATTTCCTTTCTTTTGGATATATACCTAGGAGTGTGATTGCTGAATCATATGATAGCTCTATTTTTAGATTTTTCGGAGACCTTCAAATTGTTCTCCATAGTGATTGTACTAATTTACATTGCCACCAAGAGTGTATGAGGCTTCTCTTTTCTCCATATTGTTGACAGCATTTGTTATTACCTGTCTTCTGGATAAAAACCAATTTAACTGGTGTGAGATAATACTTCATTGTAGTTCTCTAGTGATCAATGATGTTGACCATTTTTTATATACCTGTCTGCCATTTGTGTGTCTTCTTTTGAGAAAAGTCTATTCAGATCTTTTACACATTTTTTAATCAGATTATTAGACACTATCCTATAGAGTTGTTCAAGCTCCTTATAGAATCTGGTTATTAATCCCTTGTCAGATAAGTAGTTTGCCAAGATTTTCTCCCATTCTGTGGGTTGTCTCTTCACTTTGTTGATTGTTTGCTGTGCAGAAACTTTTTAACTTGATGTGATCCCATTCATCCATTTCTGCTTTGGTTGCCTTTGCTTGTGGCAACATATTACTGCACGTTGTGCACATGTACCCTAGAACTTGAAGTATAATAATAAAAAAAAGAAAGAAAGAAAGGAACCCTTGCCCAAGTCAATGTCCTGGAGAGTTTCTCCAATGTTTTCTGTTAGTAGTTTCATAGTGTGGGGACTTAGATGTCTTTAATTCATTTTGATTTGATTTTTCTATAAGGTAAGAGATAGAGATCTAGTTTCATTCTTCTGCATATGAATATCCAGTTTTACCAGCATTATTTATGAAAGAGACTGTCCTTTCCCCATTATATGTTTTTGTCACTTTCATCAAAAATGAATTCACTATAGATGTACAGATTTGTTTCCAGGTTCTCTATTCTATTCCATTGGTCTGTGTATCTGTATTTATGAAAGTACCATGCTGTTTCCATTACTATAGCTCTGTAGTATCATTTGAAGCTAGGTAATATTATTCCTCCAGTCTTGTTCATTTTGCCCAGGATAGCTTTTGCTATTCTGGGTTTTTTGTGGTTCCATATAAATTTTAGAATTTTTTTTCTTTTTCAGTGAAGAATGTCATTGGTATTTTGATAGAGATTGCATTAAATCTGTAGGTTGCAAGCCAGGCATGGGGACTCATGCCTGTAATCTCAGCCCTTTGGGAGGCCAAATTAGGAGGATTGCTTGAGCTCAGCAGTTTGAGACCAGCCTGGGCAACATGGCAAAACCCTACCTCTACAAAATATACAAAACTAAATTAACCAGCTGTGGGAGCACACACCAGTAGTCCCAGCTATTTTGGTGACTAAGGTGGGAGGATCACTTGAGCCCAGTAGGCAGGAATTGCAAGGAGTCATGATCACACCACTACACCCCAGCCTGGGTGACAGAGTAAGACCCTGTCTTTAAAAAAAAAAAAAAGAAAAGAAAATCTGTAGATTGCTTTGAGCAGTATGGACATTTTAACAATACTGATTCTTCCAATCCATGAACATGGAGTGTCTTTTGATTTTTTGTTGTCCTCTTCAATTTTTTTCATCAACATTTTATAGTTTTCATTGGAGAGATTTTTCACTTCTTTGGTTAACTTAATTCCTAGGTATATAATTTAATTTGTAGTTGTAGATGTGTGGTATTATTTCTGAGGGTTGTGTTCTGTTCCATTGGTCTCCATCTCTGTTTTGGTACCAGTACCATGCTGTTTTGGTTACTGTAGCCTTGTAGTATAGTTTGAAATCAGGTAGTGTGATGCCTCCAGCTTTGTTCTTTTGGCTTAGGATTGTCTTGGCAATGTGGGCTCTTTTTTCATTCCATATGAAGTTTAAAGTAGTTTTTTCCAATTCTGTGAAGAAAGTCATTGGTAGCTTGATGGGGATAGCATTGAATCTATAAATTACCTTGGGCAGTATAACCATTTTCACAATATTGATTCTTCCTATCATGAGCTTGGAATGTTCTTCCATTTGTTTGTGTCCTCTTTTATTTCGTTGAGCAGTGTTTTGTAGTTCTCCTTGAAGAGGTCCTTCACATCCCTTTTAAGTTGTATTTTATTTTATTTGAAGCAATTGTGAATGGGAGTTCACTTGTGATTTGGCTCTCTGTTTGTCTGTTATTGGTGTGTAAGAATGCTTGTGATTTTTGCACATTGATTTTGTATCCTGAGACTTTGCTGAGGTTGCTTATCAGTTTAAGAGGATTTTGGGCTGAGACAATGGGGTTTTCTAAATATACAATCATGTCATCTGCAAACAGGGACAATCTGACTTCCTCATTTCCTAATTGAATACCCTTTATTTCTTTCTCCTGCCTGATTGTCGTGGCCAGAACTTCCTACACTATGTTGAATAGAAGTGGTGAGAGAGGGCATCCCTGTCTTGTGCCAGTTTTCAAAGGGAATGCTTCCAGTTTTTGCCTATTCAGTATGATATTGGCTGTGGGTTTGTCATAAATAGCTCTTACTATTTTGAGATACGTCCCATCAATACCTAGTTTATTGAGAGTTTTTAGCATGAAGAGCTGTTGAATATTGTTGAAGACCTTTTCTGCATCTATTGAGAGAATCATGTGGTTTTTGTCTTGGTTCTGGTTATATGATGGATTACATTTAGTGATTTGTGTATGTTGAACGAGCTTTGCATCCCAGGGATGAAGCCCACTTGATCATGGTGGATAAGCTTTTTGATGTGCTACTGGATTCGGTTTGCCAGTATTTTATTGAGGATCTTTTCATCTATGTTCATCAGGGATATTGGTCTAAAATTCTCTTCTTTTCTGTGTCTCTGCCAGGCTTTGGTATCAGGTTGAAGCTGGCCTCATAAAATGAGTTAAGGAGGATTCCCTCTTTTTCTATTTATTGGAATAGTTTCAGAAGAAATGGTACCAGCTCCTCTTTGTACCTCTGGTAGAATTCGGTTGTGAATCCGTCTGGTCCTGAACTTGTTTTTGGTTGTTAGGCTATTAATTATTGCCTCAAATTCAGAGCCTGCTATTGGTCTATTCAGGGATTCAGCTTCTTCCTGGTTTAGTCTTGGAAGAGTATGTGTGTCCAGGAATTTATCCATTTTTTCTAGATTTTCTAGTTTATTTGTGTAGAGGTGCTTATAGTATTCTCTGATGGTAGTTTGTATTTCTGTGGGATCGGTGTTGATATCCCCTTTATCATTTTTTATTGCATCCATTTGATTCTTCTCTCTTTTCTTCTTTATTAGTCTTGCTAGCGGTCTATCAATTTTGTTGATCTTTTCAAAAAACCAGTTCCTGGATTTGTTGATTTTTTGAAGGTTTGTTTTTGCTTTATTTATTTATTTATTTTTGGTCTCTATCTCCTTCAGTTCTGCTCTGATCTTAGTTATTTCTTGACTTCTGCTACCTTTTGAATGTGTTTGCTCTTGCTTCTCTAGTTCTTTTAATTGTGATGGTAGGGTGTCAATTTTAGATCTTTCCTGCTTTCTCTTGTGGGCATTTAGTGCTATAAATTTCCCTCTATACACTGCTTTAAATGTGTCCCAGAGATTCTGGTATGTTGTGTCTTTGTTCTCATTGGTTTCTAAGAACATCTTTATTTCTGCCTTCATTTCATTATGTACCCAGTAGTCATTCAGGAGCAGGTTGTTCAGTTTCCATATAGTTGAGTGGTTTTGAGTGAGTTTCTTAATCCTGAATTCTAGTTTGATTGCCCTGTGGTCTGAGAGACAGTTTGTTATAATTTCTATTCTTTTACACTTGCTGAGAAATGCTTTACTTCCAACTGTGTAGTCAATTTTGGAATAAGTGCAATGTGGTGCTGAGAAAAATATATATTCTGTTGATTTGGGGTGGAGAGTTCTGTAGATGTCTATTAGGTCCACTTGATGCAGAGCTGGATTCAATTTCTGTATATCCCTGTTAAATTTCTCTCCTGTTGATCTGTCCAGTGTTGACAGTGGGATGTTAAAGTCTCCCATTATTATTGTGTGGGAGTCTAAGTCTCTTTGAGGGTCTCTAAGGACTTGCTTTATGAATCTGGGTGCTCCTGTATTGGGTGCATATATATTTAGGATGGTTAGCTCTTCTCATTGAATTGATCCCTTTACCATTATGTAATGGCCTTGTCTCTTTTGATCTTTGTTGGTATAAAGCCTGTTTTATCAGAGACTAGGATTGCAACCACTGCTTTTTATTTTGCTTTCCATTTGCTTGGTAGATCTTTCTCCATCCCTTTATTTTGAGCCTATGTGTGTCTCTGCACCTGAGATGGGTCTCCTGAATACAGCACACTGATGGGTCTTGACTTTTTATCCAATTTGCCAGTTTGTGTCTTTTAATTGGAGAATTTAGCTCATTTACATTTAAGGTTAATATTGTTATGTGTGAATTTGATCCTGTCATTATGATGTTAGCTGGTTATTTTGCTCGTTAGTTGATGCAGTTTCTTCCTAGCATTGATTGTCTTTACAATTTGCCATGTTTTTACAGTGGCTGGTACTAGTTGTTCCTTTCCATGTGTAGTGTTTCCTTCAGGAGCTTTTCTAAGGTAGGCCTGGTGGTGACAAAATCTCTCAACATTTGCTTGTCTGTAAAGGATTTTATTTCTCCTTCGCTTATGAAGCTTAGTTTGGCTGGATATGAAATTCTGGGTTGAAAATTCTTTAAGAAGGTTGAATATTGGTCCCTACTCTCTTCTGGCTTGCAGAGGTTCTGCCGAGAGATCCGCTGTTAGTCTGATGGGCTTCCCTTTGCAGGTAACCCGACCTTTCTCTCTGGCTGCCCTTAACGTGTTTTTCTTCACTTCAACTTTGGTGAATTTGACAATTATGTTTCTTGGAGTTGCTCTTCTCAAGGAGTACATTTGTGGCATTCTCTGTATTTCCTGGATTTCAGTGTTGGCCTGCCTTGCTAGATTGGGGAAGTTCTCCTGGATAATATCCTGAAGAATGTTTTCCAACTTGGTTCCATTCTCCCCGTCACTTTCAGGTACACCAGTCAAACATATACTTGGTCTTCTCACATAATCCCATATTTCTTGGAGGCTTTGTTCATTTCTTTTTACTTTTTTTTCTCTAAACTTCTCTTCTCACTTCATTTCATTCATTTGATCTTCAATCACTGATACCCTTTCTTCCACTTGATCAAATCGGCTACTAAAGCTTGTGCATGCATCACATAGTTCTCGTGCCATGGTTTGCAGCTCCATCAGGTCATTTAAAGTCTTCTCTACACTGTTTATTCTAGTTAGCCATTCATCTAATCTTTTTTCAAGGTTTTTAGCTTCTTTGTGATGGGTTCAAACATCCTCCTTTAGCTCAGAGAAGTTTGTTATTACTAATCGTCTGAAGCTTTATTCTCTCAACTTGTCAAAGTCATTCTCCATCCAGCTTTGTTCCGTTTTTACGTATCTTCCCCCAGTCAAAGAACCAATGGCAAGTCCAAGACAAGAATTTTAAATTTTAAAAGTTGGGGATATTGGACTCAGAGAAAGAGAGGGAAAATTATTAGCAACATCCATACAATAAGACACAGATGCCACCCTTTTCTAACAGTGTAATTTATTACATTAGAACATGGAGGTTCCATCACTGTGCAGCTGCCCTTAAGGAGGTCTGCATGTCAATTCAAAGCATGCACTATGCTTGTTCAAATCCTCTTCACTTTGGGTGCAATCTGTCCTACTAGAAAAAGTAACCATTTACAAGAGTTCCTGGCCAGTCCTCAGCACTAGGAATCCAGATTACTTCAGAGGAATAAGCATTTGTTGATCTGGACAGTGGTACTACGTAGGAAACTGTAAAAGTTGGAAAGAACAACCTACATAGGAAAGACTGGACTAAACTGGGCAAATGGAACTCTAACCACTCATACTGCAGGAAGAAGCAGAAAGGGAGTTTCTCAGGGTTTCCCTGATTTAACAGCCTGCTCAGTGGCTGTTATGTCCACAATTTGTGGGTGTTCTCCACAGAAATGGCACCAGACCTCATTCAAAAATGAAGTGTGCCTATAATGCTTAGTGCTTCTCTCTGTCATGACCCTCTGGCTTCCTTCATTGCTTGCCCTCAGATGGTTGGGACCCCCATTATAATTTCATCTGTCCACTTCCATAGCAGATGTAATCATCACCAGCACCTCAACGACAGATCTGGGGCAGTCTTGCTGCAACAAAAGATTGCTAATTTCTGAAATCATTAAATGTAAGAAATGCAAATAACTTTAGCTGGCATCTAACACAAAGCCTTCATTTTACAGATGGACAAGATGAAGCCTAAAAATATAAGTGACATATGCTTGATTACATAGCTTGGGACTTGAATCTAGGGAAGAGGAAAGGAAAATAAACAGAACTAGGTAATTGTAAACTATTAATATTCAATGGGTACTCTGATGGTTAATTTTAGATGTCTACTTGACTGGACTAAGAGGGACACAGATAGCTAGTAAAATATTTTTAGGTATACCTGTGAGGATGTTTCCAGACGAGATTAACATTTGAATCCATGGACTGAGTAAGGAAGATCTACCTTCAATATAGGCAGACACTATCCAATTTGAGAGCCCAGATAGAACAAGAGGGCAGAGGAAATGGGAATTCACTCTCTCCAGGAGTTGGGACACCATTCTTCTCCTGCCCTTGGACATGAGAACTCCAGATTCTCAGCCTTTGGAGCCTCAGACTTGCAGTAGTGCCCCCTAGGTTCTCAGGTCTTCAATCTTGGACTGAGAGTTACACCAGTGGCTTCCCTGGTTCTGAAGCCTTAAGACTTGGATTGAGCCACCCTATCAGCCTCCCTAGTTTTCCAGCTTGCAGACAATCTACTGCAGGACTTCTTAGCCTCTATAATCATGTGAGCCAATTTCCCTGATAAATCTCCTCTCATCTGTCTATCTAATCTACCTATCTACCTATTATCTATCTATCTATCTATCTATTTATCTATCCAACATATTGGTTCTGAAGACTGATGTGAGAATTAAAAACTGAAACTGAGTCAAGTGCCTGGCACATTGTATGTATCCGAAAATTTATTTTTAAGTTCCTGCTGTGCTACAATCTACCTTAACGACTTTGGGGGATGTTTCTCAAAATCTTTTGTTGTATCTCCATTTCATTATTTTGACAATGGATATGTAATAATGGCAAGGACCTCAAAGAGAGCTCTGTGCTGGACCTAGTTATCATTAAAGGGCTAAGTTGCAGTGTCAGTCATGGACAAATCATAAAATACAAGTAGACTCGGGACATCCGTGACCTGTCAGGACTCATGTCTCACTTGCTAAACCCCCAGGTCAAGTTATGTGTTTATGAGGAACAAGGAGGGCATTGGGGTGCATATTCCTTAAGCATCAGACATTTTCAATTTCCTTTTATCAGGTACCATAATAAGAATGTATCTGATACATATAATGTGCCAGGCACTTGACTCAGTTTTAGTTTTTAATTCTTACACCAGTCTTCTAAAATGAGTATTTCTTAACCCCTTTTATAGAAGCATGAATGGAGGCTCAGATAAGCTAAGTGACTCCTAGATCACAGAGCAAGTGAGGGAAAGAGACAGGATTCAAGTCCAAGTTCTTTCCACCACACCAAGCTGCTTCTCATATTTTATATATCTTTATGTGCCCTACAATATAAGTGGTACAAAAGGTGGGCATCTATTAACAATCTGTTCATTTTAAAATAGCCTGTAGCAAGGCAGAATGATAATGAAATGGAGAATTTGCTACTCTCTTTCTATTGCTAGTGCCATGATAAAGCTGGTGGTCATCAGAATAGTTCTGTTCAGTTCACAATAATACGAATAACAACTCACTGTTCTAGTCACAAAGCACTTTTATAATCCCAAACTCAAATGCCTGTGAGGTCATTGCCATTATTATCATTTCCATCATCAAAATAATGAAACTGAGATACAACAAAAGATTTTGAGAAACATCTCCCAAAGTTATTAAGGTAGGTAGTAGTAGCATAGTGGTAAAAACAAGTTTTCTGACTATACACCCCAAACGTTTGATGAATCTAAATTTCTTTAAAAATTTGAAGGGCCTGTGAATACAGAGTAGTTTCTTACTAATGTGGTCAGTCAATATACATTTATCATTTGGAAAATAGCAGAGAATCACAACTCTTTTTTTTTATTATTATTATACTTTAAGTTCTAGGGTATATGTGCATAACGTGCAGGTTTGTTACATATGTATACTTGTGCCATGTTGGTGTGCTGCACCCATCAACTCGTCAGCACCCATCAATTCATCATTTATATCATGTATAACTCCCAATGCAATCCCTCCCCACTCCCCCTCCCCATGATAGGCCCCGGTGTGTGATGTTCCCCTTCCTGAGTCCAAGTGATGTCATTGTTCAGTTCCCATCTATGAGTGAGAACATGCGGTGTCACATCCTCTCCAACATCTGTTGTTTCCTAACTTTTTAATGATTGCTGTTCTAACTGGTGTGAGATGGTATCTCATTGTGGTTTTATCTACCTCAACTGTTTTTAAACATTCATAGAAATTTAATCTGTTAATAATTGAGTTTGGGACACCTGGAGCACTTAGAAAAATGGACTATTTTAGTGTCACAGGTGAGACAAAGAACAGGCTGAGAAGCTCATGAATCGCTGCATTCCTCTTACTGATGACAGAAAAACAAGAAATTCGGTGCTGCTAAAATTGGGCTTCAGAATCATTTTCACGAAAACCCATACATCCCTGAATTTCCTGAAAGAATATCTTTAGATCATGATTGAAGTCAAGTATGATTCTTTCAAAAGTTTTCCTTTAAGTAATTTTATTAGTAAAATTATTGTTTTTATATATATAATATATATACACTATATGTATAGTACATAGTATAGTATATATACATACATATACTATTTATTTTGTTACCATATATATACACACACACACCATATATATAGTGTGTGTATATTCTGATTCTCACCCATAATGTTTCTACAGATGTATCTTTTGGTTTAGATGAAAGCGAGCAAGCAAAAAATGAATCACTTCATCTAATTATCTCCTCCTTAAAAAATAACTCTTTAAAGTGCTAATAAATACTTCTTAAATACACATGTGTGTGTGTGTATATATATATACAGAGAGAGAGAGATAGATATATAAATAGATAGATAGATATGGGGAATAATATATTGAAGGAATCTGTTGTATTTATCTTATTAACGTGGAATGGTAAAAATTCTTTTAGTATATGATGCTAGTGTAATAAAGTTACAGGACTGGGTCTTTTTTAATACCAGAACTTGCGTTTCCAAATGAGTATTTGAAAATAGGGTAGACATATACAAACGGAAAGTGAATGATGTTGTCAGCCCCCTGTAGACATTTTTATAATGCTGCCATTGTTGAAGCTTTTTAACTTCTTCTTTTAGAATTACTTTCAAAGTCAGTGGTATGTTCTTTTAAATGAAGGCAATGGTGGCAAACGCCCATTCTTTTGGCAGCCTTTTATTTTTGGAACAATAAAACACTCATTTGTTTCCAAGTCTAGTAATTATTGGGAGACTATGGAGTTATATTTAGAAGTCAATACTTCACAGCCAAAGAAATCTTAACTTGAGAGTTAAGAAAACTATAAGTCTTAAGATGAAAACAATTCTAGACCTGACAGGTATGAGTTTTCCCCATTCAAGGGTGTTTTCAGGTTTGTTTGTTTGGTGGGGTGAGAGTGGTGATGTGTGGAGGAGTGTGTGTATTAGCAGCACATTCTTTCCATGGCCTTCTATTCCAACAACAAAAACTATTTCAACTACATAGATATTTCCTGTTTTGATTTCTGTTGTCAGGATTATAGGTTAAAACGTACATATACTTCCCATTTACAATAATAAACTCAGAGAGGCACCAAATGAATTTTCTGAACCAAAGAGTTTCTCAATTTACATTTACTGAGTTCGTGCACCTAAAAACAACACAAGTCTCTGGTAAATCTTTCTTAAGACAAGACCTGTAATATTTTTATGTAATTATGAAGACTGTGCTAGTCTAAGCTGAGGAAAAAATAGCATCTCTAGTTATAATTTAGTTTCATTTGGAATTAAATCACCTATTCATCATAATTAGTATTAGTTAGATTATGCTGTATGTTAGAACCTTTATACATAAACAGAAACTGCTGCTGGTTCACCCTCTTCTGGCAACCCGTTCGGCCTCACCTTTCAGTGTACCGTCTCTCTATCTATAAACTCTCTGCTATCGATTTCCCTTCAATAAAACTCTCTGTTATCTGAAATGTCACTTGGCCGAAATCTTTCTCCCCAGGCAACTAAGAACCGTGGATTCCCTTACTACCTGGTAACAGGCACTTTCACAAGCTACTACTACTAACAGTACATTATTCACTATGCGCTATTAACAGCATATTATTCACTTTCACAAGCTACTATTACTAACAGCATGCTATTCACTGTGTTCAAAATGCTTTGTATGTATTAACACATTTAACACTCACAACACCCTGTAAGAAAGAACCATTCTTATTCTTCTTTTACAGATGAAGAAATAGAGGTACAGAGTGGTTAAGTAATAGGCAAAAATTGCATTTATGAAAAGATCAAAATGTTTCATTGAAAAGAAAATCTGTCAGACAAGGACAAAAATGAGCTCCAGACAGAGATACTGGAGATAAACATTCCTTCAGATGGATCAGGCTGCAGACCCTATGCTCCCTCTAAAATCTTGCAGTAGGTAAAAACAATATGTTTTTTACAAGCAAGCAAACTTCGGTTTATACTGGGAGGCTATACAAATGCACATTACATGGAATAAGAACTTGAATGTACAAATGCACATTAAGGACGTATATTATTTAGAGGTCAAAAGAATTAAGTATTTAACTGGAATTTTAATTAGAATTCTGAGGAAATAATCATTTTTACTGAAAGGAATTGAATAAATGTATTTATTGAAAACAAAGAAGGGAACTGCTCACCTTTTAATTAATGTACAACTCAGAACCAAAGGCTTATGGGCTTTGAGTATGCTCATTTATTAAAAGAATTGTTAAGTGGTTCTAACTGATTGCATGTCATTCATTACACTACAACTTTCAACAATTTACTCAATTTCCAATATTAAGAATAGTTCACTTATTGTGGATAAAACTGGGTTATGAGATTAGAATGTTTTTATCAAGTCTTAAAATTAATCCAAGGTATTCAATATTTAATTATAACTTGTATAACAAAACTACTTAGAGCTGTACTATGTTGAGCTTTATAGTTCTCTTTAATTAATGTTTAGTTTTTTTTAGAAATGGTAATATTAGATTTTGTATAAATAATGGATGTCATAAACATCAACATTATTAATTTTTCTGTGACCAAGTATTTTCTGTAGTCTATTATTAGTCTAAAGTTTTGAATTCAAACTGTGCTGATAGCAAGAGCAATTGTATTGTCATATTAGTTTTTCAAATAAATTTTATTGCATATATTTGAGGTTTACAACATGATGTTATGTATACATATATGATTATATGTATATGTATATGGTTACTAGAGTGAAGCATCTCACACACTTTTTTGTGTGACAAGAGCAGCTAAAAATCTATTTATTGAACGAAACCCCCAATACAGTTCTATTAACTATAATCCTCAGGTTGTATTGTTGCATTATTGATTAAGTTTTTCATTACATTTAGTCTGAGTAAACAGCAGGCTGATAATTTTTATTATATGTTTTTGTGGTTAGTATTTTCATGTACTATTCACATAAAACATTGTGAATCAAGGAAAATGATAGTGCTATTTTATTCTGCAATTTACTCACAGTTCTTTGTGCATTGTCTTTTGGGCTGTTATTTGGAAAAGGAAAGACAAGGAAGCAATGGGGTGGAAATTACAGATGTAGATTTGGACTCAATTGAAAGAAAGAACTAACAAGAGCTGTTAAGATGAAATGTGATGCACCAGAAGGCATAGCACATTCCATCACTAGAGGTGTTTAAGGAAAAATGAGACAAGCCTCTGTCTAGAAAACTCAGAGTGATTTATCTGGATGACTTCTCAAGTCTCTTCAGCTGCAAAATTCTGATTCTTTCATCCACTCTGAAATTAGACTCTCCTATGAATGCGACTGGCCATGAGCATCTTTTGCAAAAACAGTAAGGAAACATCATTCTTCTCTAAACTTAATTATTTAAAATGTTGCTGTAACTCCCTAAATTTATGTTTTATTTAATTATTGTTTGTTAAAATATCAAAAACATTTCAATTCAAAGTTGTTGCATGCTTATTATTTTCCCATATTCACGAGTTCTTCAATAAAATGTTTCCAAAACTTAAAAGTTTTCCATCTTCCGATAAACAGCTCTAACATATTTCATATGTATGAGGTCCAGAGTGTATATTTAATCCCTGAAAAAGAAATGAGATACTTTTGGGAAGTGCCGGTGTCCTTTTAGGCTGCCAGCACAGCATTGATGAAGAGCATGAGGGTTAAGAACACTGTCTTTGGCTTTGAACTGATGTGGATTCCCGTCAGGCTGTGCTGCTGACACAGCTCTGTGAACTTCTGCCAGCCAGCCTGCCTGCCTGAGCTTTGTTTCTTCATCTGTGAGACACAGGTAATATCACTGCCTATTTTGTAATGTTATTGTATGTTAAGTACTATAATACACACAAAGCACCTATCATCCTTTCTAACTTACAGTAATCATTCAGTACGTGTTAGCTGCTATTATTACTGTTGCTATTACTATTAAAGGTTAAACCAAGAATATACAATAATTTTTTTACATTTTACAAAGTCCACAAAAATATTACCTAGGAGTTCCTTGATATTCCAGCACTCACCTGGGTAGCAGTTCTCACAATTTGGAAAAAAAAAATCGTCTTTTGCTTCATCTTTATTTTCAATTTTATAACAACTTTTTTGTCTATATAATAAAGAGGCAAATTTTCAACATGAAAAACTTTCAAAATTGATACCATGAATAGAGTTACACCTGACATCATAATAAATTTGGAGAAATACATTGTACTTAGTACCTATGTGTGACCTAAAAGTTATGCTTACTCTCAGCATGTTACATAGTATTTTGTAGTATTTGCCAAAGTATAATTGCCATGTACCATTAATGTTAATTAAATTAACAGACATTAACAAAGTTATATTTTGGTCAATTACTTTCTTAAGCTAACAGCATTTGTCCAAATTTTCTACACAATATATTTGAACAGAAATGAGATTACTCAGTTTCTAAAAATAGTATGCATAGCCACATGCTTACATTAATGAATTCATGTTCAGAAGTAGAATAGAAAAACTTCAAAAACTTGCCTGTTTTCTCTGATTTTAGAAGAAATATTTTCCAAAGAACTATGAAAATTTTTAGAAATTAATTTGTCACAAATTGAATATATTAAAATTCTATATTGATATAAGAACCATCGCATATATATTATATATTACATAAATGTACATATTATATATGTGTATATACATATATATATGTCTTCCATCAGCATACCAGTTTGGTATCTATGCTTTCAGCCCTCCCTTTCTTCCTCCCCAATCTTAGTATACAATATAAAGAATTTGCTCCAGTTTGATTCAGTCACTTTCTAGCAAGTCTCATTTTATAAACACACATGTAGCCATTTTTTCCTCAAATTCAGTGTGTTTTATGAACAAAAGCTTCCTTCTACGAAGGTGGGAACAAAGAAAGAGGAGATATTTTACTCCACTAGGTAATAACATCCCTTTCTGACAAATTAATTAATTAGCCAATCCTTATAATATTATTGTAAATAGGTATATGAAACAATGTCATGGCTAATTTTTAGACACTAAAATGGAAGAAATAAAAAGGAAGAAGAGAAGAAAGAGAAGAAGGAGAAAATGTAAAGGAGCAGAAGATGTATTCTATTCCATACAATAAATCAAAAGGAAAATTCAGATAATAACCCAAGGCTAAGTCTTCTGACTTTGCATTTTATTTAATAGTTCATTCACTCTTAATGTAATATGAATATTTTGTACAGAAGTGGCTACAATTTTCTAAGTCTTTGAAACCAAAAGAAGGTCTAAATTGGCTCCTTAAATTTTATGCCATTAGTGTTATTTCTCAGCTCAGTAACTGTATTTTCTAATTCAGTGAGTCATAGACCAATATATAAAAAATATTCATGAAAGACAAAGTACTCAGGCCAAAAAAAAAGTGAGTAAAAATTCTAATGAAATAGTTGTAAAAATCCTAAACCAGTTCTGCATACTAAAAACATTTCAGATTGTCAAAGGAAGGAAGGAAGGAGGGGAGGAAGGAAGAAGGGAAGGAAGGAAGGAAGGAAGGAAGGAAGGAAGGAAGGAAGGAAGGAAGGAAAAGAAAAGAAGAAAGAAAGAAAGAAAGGCTGGCTAAGTGATTAGCATCATTACTTTCAAGCAAAAATGTAACAAGTATTACAAAAAAATTAAAAACTATTATTGCAAGTCTCAGGAAGGCTGGGGTTCAACCCAACCTGTTGAATTGGGGTTCAACAGATTGTGAAGAAACAAGGAACTCCAAAGCCTTGAACGTGACAGTAGAACACAGAGGTTGAGAGCCTGGACCTTGGAGGTACAAAGGCCTGAATGATATTGAAGGTCCACCACTTTCTAGCCACAAAAAATCATGTAAGTCTTCAGCATCTCTGATCCTTAGTTTCCTCTTCTGTAAAATGAGAACGATAGTACTTGCCCCATAGGATTGTGATAATGAATGAAAAATACTTAGCAGAGTATCAGGCTAAGTATCAATTATCAATACATAAGGTCATTAAAACTAAGATCTCTTAAGCAAGATAGACGGTCATTTTACCTGCTTATTCGAGAATAACCAAAAGTAGTTCCTATTTCCAAAGAGCTTGACTCTGAGGATTCCAAAGGAGAGTCTGTGTTCTGACAGTCCATAAAGCAAAGTAGAGGAAAAGGCAATAGGTAGAGAAAAAATTGCCTGTAGCACAAAATTGCCTAGATCTAGCTCTGCATTTTATTAGCATACTGAGAGAAATTTAAAGTACCTGGTAACGTAGTTCTAAAATGGGATTTTTCTCACATCGTTTTAACAATACCTTTCAACAGTCAAGGAAACATATACATTTGGAATCTAACCTACCACAAAGAGCACATTTTTGTGGGAACATAGTTTTTCCGTGTTGTCGATCCAAGAAGTCATTAGATGAGATGATATCAGTAGTTCTTGAGAGGTGCCATGGATATAAAAATTATCATTTTAGAGACACTTACTTGAATAGTTTCATGCTGTCTTGTCAGAATCAGAAGTTAAGTAATTTTTTCAGAAAGCTGCAGAATAAAATAAATAAGCTCCCGTCATAGTTGATCATGTTGACTGAGGAAAAAGAGGTGCAGTTGTAGATGAGGCATGTTGAAACTTAAGAACTTTGTAAAATATTTTATAAATAAATAAATGTCTCAGATGCATAAGATGATTTTTTTTCAAAAAGTCAATCTTTAGGCTAAGCACTTCATCTTTCAGTTTTACTTTTTGGATTCTATCAAAACTTTAGCTTTACAAATATAGCCTCTAGTAAGTATACGTTATTAAATAAACAACAATCTTATAAACTAAGTATTACAAATATTAAATTAGTCATGGTAAAATGACACAGAACTAAGTAACTCACTCAGAGCCATCCAGGCCCTATGTTGTTAAGGGAAAGAATTAACCATCCTGGTTTTGAATGCTGAGGACACCTTTCATTACCTCTACTATCTAACACGTTAAGTTCTCTGAACTTGTTTTTATTTGTTGAATGGGGATAAAAACAACTACTTGCAAAGTTGCTATGAGAATATGCAAAATGCATGCGAAGAGCTGGCACTTGTAGGCCCTCATTCGTCATCAGACCTACAAAAGCACCTTGTATAGACATTTTGCTACTTAAAACAAGTTTTGGAAATTGCTTATTGCCACAGGTGTTTTCCCACTGCCCAGGCTAAAGGAATCTCCCTCTTTGAAACAGATGCAGATTTGAAATAATCAAAAATTTTAATAGCATGGATTGTCCCTGTCAGGATACTAGACTGCCCATCAAGACTCCAGATCAGTTAGGATCCTGCAGATGTCTACTGAGTAGGTAGTCCTGCAAATGAGAGCTGAAAACCAAAAGGCAAGGCTTGGTGTAGGCAATGGGCCAGGAACTCAGAAAGGACTCAGGTCCTCTGGTTCAGAAATGAAGGTAGAAAAAAAGTTAGGCTAGTGGGAAAGAGAAGTTGTTCCATTTTTATCTGAAACAGTCCTGAGACTTTTATTCTAGAGATTCTAGGCAGATTCGCATGGATCCACACTGTCTCTAGAGTTTCCTTCCTTTATTTGATGGACGTAATGCCCCACATCTTTTAGCTTCTTCATTGGATGAAATAATTTAATGCAGTTCTATTGAGGCTCCAACTATTTAGTTACTTAAAAGTCTCCAAGTTGGATCTTTGCTCTTTTTTTTTCCAGCAACAGCTCATGATTTTGTTATAATCTCTCTCCCAGCTCAGGGGCAATTGCCCAGTTCATCCCTCAATCTAGAAGATATATATTATCCTTTTTTTACTTTATAAAAATTCAATTCTCTATCCCACCATCTGCTAGTTGCTTTCCTTTCCCTGCAGCTGGTCATAATTAATAAATTATAAATTTTAAATTAGGCCAATCTCAGCTACTTCTCCTTAGCAACGTCTTAGCAATGACTCCGTAGGAGTTTGGTAAAAAGATTTCTTCAGAAATGATCCCAAGTTAAAATGTAATAGTTACTAAGTAGTAAAATGCAAATTTTCAAACTGGTCATGTTTTAGATAAAAATCGAAGCTGTAAAGATATATGTCTAGAAACTCCTATTAATTTAATGAAAAAGTCAAGACCTGGCACCAGCACCTAGGTCTTTTGATTTTTGTTTATTTTTTTCCCATTATAGCATGTGCTTCTCCTCTTAAAAGTTCAGTGTTAATTGGACAAAATGCAGACTGTTTTTAACAGGATTACATAGAAACTTGGGGAAAAAAAGTTGTGTGGATTCCATCTGCCAGCCTCAGATGAGACAAATGAAAACATCTAGACATCAGATTCATGAAGGTCAGTGAGGGGTGAGGAAAGGATGGTTGATTTGAGGCAATCATTAAATCACAAAGCTACATCCTTGATGTATTCTACCAAGACAACACTTTGTGAGAAACCTAATATTATCTCCAACCATCAGATCGCAAATCTCTGTGTAAACAGGAGAAATTATTATCCCACTCCTACTTGCAAATATTAATTGCACAATAATGACATTTACAAAATGAGTCAATGAGACAGTGAAACAAAAAAAGTCAGTTGAAAATGTGATTAAATAGCCACACAGTCCTCACAATAATAGTTTTGTATGATTAACAGCAAACTTGTTCACACACTGCCAGAGAGTAACCTATAGAGGTTTACTGAGCTGAATTCTATACAATGGAAGGTATGAGAGATACAAGATTAGCATTATGAGATGTGGAGCTTGCATTCTTATCAGGGTTGCAAAGTTAAACAAATGTAGAATAATTTAAGAACCTGTATAAGCACTCTAATTCTAAAGTGTGGGAACAGTTATGAAGTATTCAAAATCGACTAGCAGTTGAAATTAAATTATCTCTTAAGATTTCTCTCTTTTTTATTGTTTACTGTATTAATTAATATTCCCCCAGAGAAACAGAACCAATATGATTTGATATATAACAGATTTTATATATAAGAGAGATTTATTTTAAGGAACTGGGACTTGGCTCATGCAATAGTGGGATCTGTTAAGCCTGAAATTGATACAGCAGGTTAGCAGACTAGAATTCAGGTGACAGCTGATGTTGTAGTCTTGAGATCAAATTCAGCTCAGGGAGGATTTTTATGTTGCAGTCTTGAGAATTCCTTCTTCAGAAAACTTCTGTCTTTTCTCTTAAGGCCTTCAACTGATTAGATAAAGCCCACCCACATTATGGAGAACAACTTGCTTTACTCAAAGTAAACTGATTTAATGTTAATCACATCTAAAAAAAAAATCATCAGAGGAACATCTATACTGGTGCTTGACCAAAGAGCTAGACACCATAACCTAGGCAAGTTTAAACATCACAATTATAGACACTCAATAATGAAGGAAATAAGTGCTCATAAGGAAAATAACCTTCATTATAGTACTTTCCATAACATGCGTTTTAAAAACACGGTCCCAAAATTCTCTGACATTCCTCCTGCTGAAAGGTTACAGGGACCTCTGTCTCTCCATGTGGTTTGAGCTCTCACAGCATGGTGGCTGGGTTCAAAGTGTGAGTATCCCAAGAGGAAACTTCTGAGATGCATTTGGAGCTGCATTTTAGGAGGAAACTGAGTGATATTTTATGACCTAGCCTCAGAAGTCACATGATGTCACTTCTCCATGCTGTGATGGTTGATGCAGTTACAAGTATTCCCTAACTCAAAAGAAGGGGAAAGAGATCTACCTTTGTCCAGGAGGAGTATCAAAGAATTTGGGGCCCATGTTTTTAAATTGTCACAGTGAATTAACATTAATTGAGCTGCTACTGTGTCCCATGCTGTGTGATCAACTTTTATATATTTCTTTTAATCCTCCAACCTCTCTGAAATGTGATTATTACATATAAGTAAACTGAATGAGAAATATTAAAACTTCCCAAACTCATACAGCCAGCAAGTGGCAGAGCCAATATTTTTACCTAGGCATTCCGACTCTAAATCCCACACATTTTGTATGACACAACCCTGTCTCCTATTTTTAAAAGAAAGAAATAAAGAAAAATAAAATCAAAGTTAATAAGAATATTTTTTGATAGCTACTTAAAGTAGACATTTTTGTCTAGGTCTACCCAGCATTCATTCATTCTTCTGATAATGCAAACCACAGGCAAATCAGAAAATGTCTCCTGTCTAGGCAGATGCAGGCCCTGTGGATCATGTCATGGCAAGTAGAGCTCAGGCTGGATTTCAGACCCTAGTCACCATGTAGCTGGGCACCTTCCTGCAGTGAGCATCCTGTAAAACTGTACATGTTGCCATTGCCCCAAACCACCCTCATTCCTGGTAGAGGTAAACAGGGCCCACCTATACTCCAGGTGGAATATGTGACCCAGTTTGCCTAATGGGATCCATTTCATGGCTCTTGTTGAAGCCATTAGAGAAGAAAGTTATTTTCTTTTTGCAGAAACTTTAGCAGTAGGGTAATATAAGGCAAGAGCAGCTGGGGGGCCACTCTACAAAGCCTGAAATAAAACCTCCATAGAGGAAAGCAGGACAGGAATGGGGGCTGCATCCTTGGATCCACCCTTACTTGAAGCCAGGACTATACCTTGACTCTGCAGATACTTGAGTGAATAACCATCCTACTTTTATTTTCATTTAAAAACAAGTTTATGTTGAATTTATGACACTCATAATCAATTGTCCTAACTGATATATCTCCATGGTCATAACTTCACTTTCTTTATCTATAGAAAAAAAAACAGAAAAATCTTGAAAATCCTTTCTAGCAGTGGTTCAACCAATGATCTCTAAGTATATGTGCAGATACATGTCTGCACATATACAGAGAGAAAGAGAAGGAGAGAGGTAGTGGGGGGATAGAGAGATGTATATATTTCTATATAATTGGGCCTTACTTTTCTCATCTTTACAACTAGAATATAGAACTGCAGTGTCTTCAATTTCCTTCCAAAGCTGATTCTGTGATTTTCTACGGATAAGGGCAGAAAATATCCTAATTTATTTCTGTTCAGACTACTAAACAACTCTGTAGCACTGCCACCTGGTGACCATTTGCTTCAGCTGTTGTATTAGTCTGTTTTCACGCCGCTGATGAAGACATACCCAAGACTGGGAAGAAAAGGAGATTTAATTGGATTTTCAGTTCCATATGCCTGGGGAGGCCTCAGAATCATGGGGGGAGGTGAAAGGCACTTCCTATATGGTGACAGCAAGAGAAAATGAGGAAGAAGAAAAAGCAGAAACCCCTAATAAACCCATCAGATCTTGTGAGATGCATTCACTATCACAAGAATAACACGGGAAAGACCAGCCCCCATGATTTAATTGCCTCCCCCTGGGTCCCTCCTACCACATGAAGGAATTCTAGGAGATACAATTCAACTTGAGATTTGTGTGGGGACAAAGCCAATCCATATCATTCCTTCCCTGGCCACTCCAAATCTTATGTCCTCACATTTCAAAACTAATAGTGCCTTCCCAACAGTCCCTCAAAGTCCTAATTCATTTCAGGGTTAACCCAAAAGTCCACAGTCCAAAGTCTCATCTGAGAAAAGACAAGTCCCTTCTGCCTATGAGCCTGTAAAAACAAAAGCAAGCTAGTTACTTCCTAGATATAATGGAGATACAGGGATTGGGTAAATACAACCATTCCAAATGGGAGAAATTGGCAAAAACAAAGGGGTTACAGGTCCCAGGCAAGTTCAAAATCCAGCGGTGCAGTCAAATTTTAAAGCTCCAAAATGATCTCCTTTGACTCCAGGTCTCACATGCAGGTCACGCTGATGCAAGAGGTGGGTTCCCATGGTCTTGGGCAGCTCCACCCCTGTGGCTCCCTCCCAGCTGCTTTAATGGGCTGGCATTGAGTGTCTGCAGCTTTTCCAGGCAAAAGGTGCAAGCTGTCAGTGGATCTGCCATTCTGGGGTCTGGAGGACAGTGGCCCTCTTCTCACATCTCCACTAAGCAGTGCCCCAGTAGGGACTCTGTGTGGGGGCTCTGGACATCAAATTTCCTTTCTCCACTGCCGGAGCAGATGTTCTCCATGAGGGCCCCACTCCTGTAGCAAATTTTGTCTGAGCATCCAGGCATTTCCATTCATCTCCTGGAATCTAGATGGAGATTCCCAAACCTCAGTTCTTGACTTCTGTGCACCCACAGGCTCAACACCATGTGAAAGCTGCCAAGGCTTGGGGCTTCCACCTCTGGAGCCACAGCCCAAGCTCTACATTGGCCCCTTTCAGCCACAGCTGGAGCTGATGGGACACAGGACACCAAGTTCTTAGGCTACACACAGCATGGAGACCCTGGGCCTGGCCAGGAAACTACTTTTTCCTACTGGTCCTCTTGGCCGTGAAGGCCTCTGACATGACCTGGAGACATTTTCCCCATTGTCTTGGGGATTAACATTAGGCTTCTTGCTACTTATGCAAGTTTCTGCAGCTGGCTGGAATTTCTCCTCAGAAATGGACTTTTCTTTTCTATTGCATCATCAGGCTGCAAATTTTCTAAACTTTTATGCTATTTACCTTTTAAAACAGAATGCTTTTAACAGCACCCAAGTCACCTTTTGAATATACTGTGCAGCCATAAAAAGGGATGAGTCCATGTCCTTTGCAGGGACATGGATGAAACTGGAAACCACCATTCTCAGCAAACTATCACAAGAACAGAAAACCAAACACTGCATGTTCTCACTCATAAGTGGAAATTGAAAAATGAGAACACATGGACATAGGGAGGGAAACTTCACACGCCAGGACCTGTCAGTGGGTAGAGAGCTTGGGGAGGGGATAACATTAGGAGAAATACCTAATGTAGGTGATGGGTTGATGGGTGCAGCAAACCACCATGGCATGTGTATACCTATGTAACAAAATTGCATGTCCTGCATATGTATCCCAGAACTTAAAGTATAATAATAATAATAAAGGAAATTTCTTCTGCCATGTACCCTAAATCATCTCTCTTAAGTTCAAAGTTCCACAAATCTCTAGGACAGGGGTAAATGCTGCCAGTCTCTTTGCTGAAACATAATAAGAGTCACCCTTGCTCCAGCTCCCAACAAGTTCTTCATCTCCATCTGAGACCACCTTAGCCTAGGCCTTATTGTTCATATCACTATCAGCATTTATCTCAAAGTCATTCAACAAGTCTCTAGGAGGTTCCAAACTTTTCTACATTGTCTTGTCTTCTTCTGAGCCCTCCAAACTTTTCCAACCTCTGACTGTTACTCAGTTCCAAAGTCGCTTCCACATTTTCAGGTATCTTTTCAGCAACGCCCCACTCTACTGGTACCAATGTACTGTATCAGTTCATTTTCACACTGCTGATAAAGACATACCCAAGACTGGGAAGAAAAAGAGGTTTAATTGGACTTACAGTTCTACATGACTGGGGAGGCCTCAGAATCATGGCAGGAGGTGAAAGGCACTTTTTACATGGTGGTGGCAAGAGAAAATGAGGAAGAAGCGAAAGGGGAAAACCCTGGATAAACCCATCAGATTTCATGAGACTTATTCACTATTACAAGAATAGCATGGGAAAGATTGGCCCCCATGATTCAATTACTTCTGCCTGGGTCCCTCCCACAACACATGTGAACTCTGGGAGATATAGTTCAACTTGAGATTTGGGTGGAGATACAGCCAAACCATGTCAGCTGTTTTTGCCCTTCTGATCAACAAAGAATTAATGCAATTCCAAAAACTTTTGAAATAATATTTCAGGCCTCAAACATATGAAACTGAAATACATAAATACACTTTGATAAACATTTTATTGAGTATCAACTGAACACAAGTCACTATAAAGAGCATATGAAAGTATCTAAGCAGTCTTGGAATTTTGAGGGCTTTTTTTCCTTTTTTGTGGAGAAAGGAAACTGATCTATCTAACTAAGGAAGCTAACTAACTGTCTTTCCCAGGCTAATCTCAAGCTGCTGAGCTCAAGTGATCCTCCTGCTTCTGCCTCCCTAAGTGCTTGGATTACAGGCATGAGCTGCCATATCCATATAGTCTAGGAATTTTGATCCCATGAGGACATCCTATGGTCCATACTATAAGAGGATAACAAAAGAAAGTTATAGATAATAATTAACTAGAAGGCCACAAGTGCCTGAGGAATTTTGAAGATATTAGAGCAAGTGCATCAACATGAGTTTGTTGTCTACAATGGGACAGTCATTCTAGATGGAGAGAAAAGCATGGGCAAAGAACAATATAATGATTCATTATAGAATATATTTTAGGAATAATTACAGACCACTTACAGTGGAGCATATATGTGCTCAGGGGACTACTAGGAGGAAGGGCTTTTAAAAAAGTAGTTGTAGGTCATATTTTAGAGAAACTTGAAGGTCAGTATAAACAAGCAGAGCACAGAATGAAAAGGTGGTGAGAGATCAGAAATAAGCATACTGGCTAGGGTATAAGAAAAACATAATGCCATAAGGGCCTAACCTAGGGTAGTGGTAGCAAGAACACCAGACAAAAGAAACATATTCAAGAGATATGTCTGAGTTAAACTCCACAGAGTTTAGTAATTGATTAAATTTGAATCAGAACAAAGGAATTCCTTATGATGGAGAAGTGTTATCTTGGACTTTTGAGCACAGATGACCACAAAAACAGGTGGTGAGCTATTAAAAATATGACTCAGGAAGAGGAGCTTTTGGCAGTGGGAAGAGGAAGTGGAAGAATATCTTAAATTCAGACTTAGGCTAAGGTAGAGTTCAGAAGGATTTCTGGTTTAAGATATACAAAGTGTAGCTGGAAATAAAGGCTTCAGTCTCAAGGGAGTATCTGGAAACAAAGGGTTTAGAACCATCTTTGAAATAATTGTTAAGCTAACAAAAATAGATATAGTGGCCAACTAGTAGAATAGAAAGAAGAGTAAGTGCAAAACACTGAAGAATGCCAAATTTTAGAGGCTAGAAAGAGAAAAATAAGTCAGTAGAGGAAACAAAATATTAGAGAGCAAGGAAGTATCAGGATGGGCCTGTGTCACAGAAGCCAAGAGAGAAAAGCATTTCAAGAAGAAAAGCAATACAGTA
Organism: Trachypithecus francoisi; assembly: GCF_009764315.1. Lineage (NCBI taxonomy): Eukaryota > Metazoa > Chordata > Mammalia > Primates > Cercopithecidae > Trachypithecus > Trachypithecus francoisi. The sequence goes on from NW_022681472.1 coordinate 40,743,622, forward strand.
AAATTCGTCCAAGAATCTGAAGGAGTGAAAGAATAAAAATTAACAAACCATTGGTTGAACTACTTGCTGATGTTAAGAGAACTGTTTTAGTGAAATTCTGGGGACAAAAGCAGGAGAAGAAGAAGAACTAACTCATGAGTTCAGGCAGAGTTCGCACCCTACTCTCATGAAATTTAATATATTTAGCTGAGCATGGTGGCTCGTGCCTATAACTCCAGTGCTTTGGGAGGACAAGGCAGGAAGATCACTTGAGCCCAGCAGTTTGAGACCAGCCTGAGCAACATAGGAAGGAAAATTAGTCAGATGTGGTGGTGGGTACCTGTAGTCCCAGCTTCTCAGGAGGATGAGGTTGGAGGATGGCTTGAACCCAGAAAATCAAGACTGCAATGAGCCATGTTCACACCACTGAACTCCAGCCTGGTCAACAGAGTGATACCCTGTCTCAAAAGCAAGAAAGAAGGAAGGAACGAAGGAAGGAAGGAACGAAGGAAGGAAGGAAGGAAGGAAGGAAGGAAGGAAGGGAGGGAGGGAGGGAGGGAGGGAGGGAGGGAGGGAGGGAGGAGGGAGGGAGGGAGGGAGATTTCATATACTAGGGGAGGAAAGAGATAAGATAACATAAGAGGGAAAAGGCCAAGCGAAGTTGTTTTTCCTTAACTGGGAAGAGACAAGTGTGTTTATAGGTGGAAGGAAGAAGTTTAAAGAAGACATTTAAAATAACAAAAAGGAGACATCACTTGAAGAGGCAAAATTCCAAATACAAGGGTCAATGGATCAGGACACAACTGGATGATTTATATTTGGAAAGGAGAAAATAATAATTCTTCTCATATAGAATAATATCAGATGATAGGGAAACCAAAGAATAATTTTATGGCAGAGAAAACATAAGGTCCCATAAGCTGTCGCTGAGATTCTTATTCTCAACAAGTAAGATGGGACCATAGGGGGTGACTGTCTTGTCCCAACTTACCCAGGACTTTCCCAATTTTAGCCTTGAAAGTCCACTTCCCAGGAAATCCCTTAGTCCAGGGCAAGCAGGGATGATTGGTAACCGTAATTGTGTATCCATGGAGTGTTGCTGATGTCATGTGAGTTTGTATCTTACTGAGATTAAGAACAATTTTTTATGAGGAAACTTAACGGGAGTTAATCAGAAACGGATAGATTGCTGATTAAAAGTGATGGACCATTTTATTAGACAACAGGAATCTGCAGTATCAATCATTAGGGTCTCCTCTGCACAGGTTTATGCTCAGCATAAACTGAGAAATGAGCATAAACTGAGCATAAAGGAATGGTTCTTGCAGTGCAAGTGCTTTCACTCCTGAATCCCATCTGTCTGGCTTCCCTGCAGGCCACTTCATAGGACCTCTTCTCACAAGACCACTTGTGACATCCCTGTTATTAAGTCCTAATTATCACTTGTGACATCTTGTTGCTTTGTAAGCTGCTTTGTAAGCAGCTTTCCATTGAAGGTAGAGCTATTCAGCCATCCTTTTCTCTAACTACAAGCTCAAGCAATGCAGCTATGTGCATTGTCAGACACTAAGGAAATGCTGGAAATTAATTACTTGTTCATCCAACAAATTGACTGGGCACATAATGTTGAAATTCTAAGACGAGTACTGGCTTAAAATTTGATCCAAAATTAGAAAGACACAGGTCTTGCACTTGAGTCACTTACAGTCTAGAGAAGACTCAAACATGCAAGCCCTGAGAACTGGCTCTCAGATACCAGATGACTATTCTGCTTGTTTGCAACTGGGTTCTCCCATTAGGTTAGTGCCTATGCTGAACTGGTTGTTAAATTTTTTTTTAATATTCCCCCTGTAAGCAATTACAATGTACTGTGGTATTTTGTACATTAAAGACAAATATATGATGCCAACAAAACAAAGAAAAGACATTGATCACATCTTAAATGGGAGTGGAAATGATGAATAGCCTCACCTGTCCCGTGACACTGTCTCTAAACACATCAGCCCACAGTGATGTTTATGAAGAAAGAGAGACTTTTAAGGTTGAAAGGGACTCTAGAAATTAGCTAGACCAACTTCCTCACTCTACAGAGAATAAGATGGAATCACAAAATGTTTTAATGACTTTCCACAATCACCGACGCAGCTGAGATCAGATGTAGGATAAGAACCCAGGTCCTGTAATTTTCAGTCTCAATATTCTTTAGAAGTCTATCTCGCAATAGTCAGTAAGTCAGTAACACTGATGTTTCTAACAGATCCCTGGTTGTTTTATGCCCATTGCATGCCCTCAGTGCATTCTGTATTTCTCACCTAACTACAATAACGTCACTGGAATGGCAGCAAAGACTAAAGCAGAACACCTGGGCTTGAGTCAGGAGGCATGAGGTTAGATTCCTATTACATATCGCCTACTAGCTCATGACCCTGGAAAATAATTGCCCAATTCCTCTAGATTTTGATTTCTTCATTAAGAAAATGGAAACAACAATGCCTATACTTGTGTGAGATTTCAAATAAACTATGCAGATAAAACTCTGTTTTCTCTCTGATTTCAGACCCTTCCTACCTTAGTTCATTCCCAATGTGATCTTTCTAATCCAGATCCAATCAAGTTATTTCTGTGCCTAAAACTCTTTAATGGTTCCCCACTGCCAAAGGGGAAAATCTAAACATCTAAACATAGTCCTTTAAAACCTTGACCCAGGCTTCTTTGCAATTTCATGTCAATCACTCCCCATAATATCCTATGTCCCAGTTACATTGAATAACTTATTCACATTCCCCAAAGATGCCATGCTGCCCTACACCTGTTTCACTTGTGATTTTCCACTCACTGGCATGTACTCCTCTCTCTAGACCCACTTCCCTAATTCATCCTTAAGGACCTTGCTTTCATATTTGACATTTTTATGGCTAGAATGGATCTGTGTACTACTTCAATAATTAAAAGACTAAATAAACATTTTATTCTAGAAAAAAATTATGATCATGTTTAAATGTCACATTTTCTGTTAAAAATTCCTGATACTCCTTGATCATTTAACTGTGTTTCCATGGTTACTGTGTAGCTTGTACCTTCCTCTATTATTAATATCATAATAAGTTTATGTGTGTGCCTCAGTTCTGAGTCACTGAAGCAGGCAATGTGATCTCCCTCATTACTAAACTCAAGACCTATATTCATAAATAATGTGGAGAAAGTACCTATGAAAGACTATACCATATGGAATCAGGATTGCATCAGTTACTCTTGAGCAACCCAGACTGAGATACTCGTTAGAGCTTTACTCTCCCAGGGAAGTAACAGAGAGTAGTGTTAGAGCACAAATATAGATTCCCAAGCAGTAACTTACCAGTAATCCTCCTGCTCTGAAAATTGTCATGGTCCACTTTGTCTGATATAGTGTATATAATTCACCAGAGTGGCATTGCCCCTAGAAACTGTTTTCTCAATTCCCCTAAAAATATAACTCTCGGCCGGGCACGGTGGCTCAAGCCTGTAATCCCAGCACTTTGGGAGGCCGAGACGGGCGGATCACGAGGTCAGGAGATCGAGACCATCCTGGCTAACACTGTGAAACCCCGTCTCTACTAAAAATACAAAAAAAAAACTAGCCGGGCGAGGTGGCGGGCGCCTGTAGTCCCAGCTACTCGGGAGGCTGAGGCAGGAGAATGGCGTAAACCCGGGAGGCGGAGCTTGCAGTGAGCTGAGATCCGGCCACTGCACTCCAGCCTGGGCGACAGAGCGAGACTCCGTCTCAACAAAAACAAAACAAAAACAAAAACAAACAAACAAAAAAAAATAACTCTCAATGTGCTTTATAAAAGGTAAATTTTAGAGTGGTTGATTAATTTCAACTAGGCACTATATATACTCTTTGAGTGAAAAAGCAGTATAATAACTGATGGCTTGGTTCTTTCTTGGGTGGATTCAAGAGATGTGGATAACATACTTTCTGTTGATAATTTTTTAAAGAGGGGATAATTATGAATGTGACATAAATATTAAAAGAGCACTCCTCATAGGTATTATTTCATTCATTAATTCCTTTATCCCTCTCATCCTTTTTATTTTTTGTGTATGTTTATTTATGTTTTGTGTATTTTTGTGTATGCCTTATGTTAATGCTTAACATAAGACCTATCCTGTTAACAAATTTTTAGGTATACAATAAAGTATTGTGCTGTATTTCATCATGACATACAGTAGAGATCTAGGACTTACTATTCATCTTGTAAAAATGGACCTTTGTACCCTTTGACCAATGCCTCCCTATTTGCCTCTCCTCTTCTCTGTCAACCACCATTCTACTCTCTGCTTCACTGAATGTCTTGGCTCTTTTCTTTTTAATTTCAACTTTTATTTCATTTATAGGGAGTACATGTGTAGGTTTCTTACGTGGATATATTGCACCCAGGTCATGAGCACAGTACCCAGTAGATTTTCGACCCATGCCCCCCTCCCCCCCTTCCCCCCCCCAGTAGGCCACGGTGTCTATTGTTCCCATGTTTATGTTAATGTGTGCTCAGTGTTTAGCTCCCAATTATAAGTGAGAACATGCGGTATTTGGTTTTTTGTTCCTGCATTGGTTCACTTAGGATTATAGCCTTGAGTTCCATCCATGTTGCTGCAAATGACATGATTTCATTCCTTTTTGTGGTTGTGTAGTATTTCATGGTATGTATGTACCACATTTTCTTTATCCAGTCAATCATTGATAGTCACCTAGATAGTCATTCCATGTCTTTGCTATGGTGAATAGTGCTGCGATGAATATATGAATGTATGTTTCTTTTTGGTATAAAGGTATAATGATTCCTTTAGGTATATACCCAATAATGAGATTGCTGGGTCAAATGGTAGCTCTGTTTTAAGTTCTTAAAGAATGTCCAAATTGCTCTCCACAGTGGCTGAACTAATTTACATTTCCACCAACAGTACATAAGCATCCCCCTTTCTCCACAGCCTCGCCAACATCCGTTATTTTTTGACTTTTTAAGTTCTTGGAGAAATTGCCACACTTCTTTCCATGATGGTTGAACTAAATTACATTCCCACCAGTAGCATATAAACATCTCCTTTTTTCTGCAATCTTGCCAGCATCTGTTATTTTTTGACTGTTTAAAAATAGCCATTCTGATTGATGTGAGATGGTATCTCATTGTGGTTTTGATTTGCATTTCGCTAATGATTAATGATGTTGAACATTTTTCATATGTTTGTTGGCCACTTGTATGTTCTCTTTTAAGAAGTCTGATCTTGTCCTTTGCCCATTTTTTAGTGGGGTTGTTTTTTGCTTGTCAATTTCAGTTTCTTATAGATTCTGGATATTAGACCTTTGTCAGATGCATAGCTTGTGAATATTTTCCCCATTCTGTAGTTTGTCTAAGTACTCTGTTGATAATTTCCTTTGTTGTGCAGAAGCTTTTTAGTTTAATTAGGTGCCACTTGTCAATTTTTGTTTTTGTTGCAATTGCTTTTGAGGACTTAAGTCAAAACTTCTTTGCCAAGCCAGTGTCAACAAAGGCATTTTCTAGGTTTTCTTCTAGGATTTTTATAGTTTTAGGTCTTACATTTAAATCATTAATCCATTTGAGTTAATTTTTATATATGGTGAAAGATCTAAGGGTCTGGTTTCATTCTTCTACATATGGCGAGCCAGTTATCTCAGCACTATTAATTGAATAAGGAATCCTTTCCCCATTGCTTGTTTCTGTCAGCCTTGTCAAACATCAGATGGTGATAAGTGTGCAGTTTTATTTCTATGTTTTCTATTCTGTTCCATTGGTCTATGTGTCTGTTTTTGTACCAGTACCATGCCATTTTGGTTACTATAACCTGATAGTATAGTTTGAAGTCAGGTAGTGTGATGTCTCTTTTTTCTTTTTGCTTAGAATTGCCTTGGCTATTCAGGCTCTTCTTTGGTTCCACATGAATTTTAGGTTAGTTTTTTCTAACTCTGTGAAGAATAACATTGTTAGTTTGACACAAATAGCATTGAATATGTAAGCTGATTTGGGCAGTATGGCCATTTTAATGATATTGATTCTTTCAATCCATAAGCATGGAATATTTTTCCATTTATTTGTGTCATCTCTGACTTCTTTCAGCAGTGTTTCATAGTTCTATTTGTCGAGATCTTTCACCTCTTTGGTTAGCTATATTCCTAAGTATTTCATTTTCTTTGTGGCTATTGTGAATGGAATTATGTTCTTGATTTGACTCTCAGCCTAACATTACTGGTGTATAGAAACACATCAGAAATTTTTGTACATTAATTTCATATTCTGAAACTTTGCTAAAATCTTGTATCAGTTCTAGCAGCTTTTTGGTGGAGTCTTTATGGTTTTCTAGGTATAGAATCATGTCATCAGTGAAGACAGATAGTTTGACTTATTTTCCTATTTGAATGCCTTTTATTTCTTTCCCTCATTTGGTTGCTCTGGCTAGGACTTCCTGACTCATTCATTCCTGAGAGAACCAATAAGATGTTAGAATGACCCAAAGAGTATGTGTGTGTGTGTTTGTATGTGTGTGTCTATGTGTGTGCATGCAATAATAAATTTGCTTAAAACATGCAGAATAGGTCAATAATAATTGCGTTTACATGTGACACAATTTACCTTTCTACGGAAAAGAATCATTTTATCATTACCAGTATCCTACTACTTATAAAGTTGTAAAATAACTTATATCTACAATAGATAAACTGAAAGTTGTGGTAGATAATGTCTTTTTTATAACATGTGCTATTAAAGCACTAATGCATTTTGTACAAAAAATATTATTTATATAGATTTAGAAGCAAATATGTTTATGAGTATTCAACTAAACACTCTGATTGTTCTTGAACATTGCCTTATAACAACATGATCTATAAAACAGAACAATGTCTCTCAAATTGGTTATTTATAAGATTTAACTGGGGTGCTTCTTAACATCTAGATTTCCAGGTCCTCTTCTAGGAAATTCTCATTCAGTAACAAAAATTTCTCTTCAGAAAGGGAGCTAGAAATAAATATTTTTAAAGAAGCACTATGCACAACATTCCAATGCTGTGGGGAATGTTGACTGAAAGCAAGGCTGAAAATAATACCATAACTATAATTTTAAGAATATTTAAATTAATTAAGCAATAGTTAATTGAACTTTAACCCAGGAGGTTTATCAAGCCTTTCTTTGTTTTCCCACTGAAAATGTCTAAATTCATAACCACTTATTGTTTTCCCGATTTGTTTAACTATTTTACCAGAGAACACATATTAATTGCATCTGAAGCATTACCCTTTTAACTTTGAAAGGTACTTACTCTATATATTTCCCTCACCTCTTATACAGAATGATAGCATTCTTTGAGCTCCCAAAATTATTTTTGAAGAATTTACAAATGTAGCAAAGTAATCAAAAAGCAATAAACTGAGGTCAGCCACCAATAATAGCAGAGATAAGTGAGTCACCAAAGCCTAAAATATTAGTGCATGTGGGAGAGAGGTAAAGATGAAATAATGAGTCAGAGTGATATCTGAATCTAAAGAGCAAATCCACGATCAAATTTTGCATGAGTGCACAGATGGGCAAGAGAAGAGATTTAAGAAATAAATACAGTAGATCCAGATAAATTTCCGGGCAACATTCTTCAAAGAGAAAGACTTTTTATTCCCATAAAAGGAGCTGAATTTCAGCCAGTAACATTAGTACATTGACATATTTCTATAGTACTTGGTAAATAGTCACTATCCTAAGCCCCTATCCCTTCCCCCTAGCAAACCCAGGATCCAGCAACTGAAGGGATAATATCTGAATCAGTAGAGGATCCCAAAAACTTTGAACCAGACTTAGTGACATCAAGTATTCTGATTGCTTTAAGTCCTCTTCCTATTGATGGTTAAATATTGTGGTTATTACTCTTGTTTACAGTGATGCCTCCGCTGGTCTTTCATGATTCTCTGAGCCAGATTCCCAAAACTACAAAAAAAGAAATTAATTTTCTCCTAGAAAAATGGGCATTTGAATTCTTAGGACTGTTATTATTCCAGTATTTGAATTTTTAGGACTTACTAACCTGAAAGTATCCCCAAGAGCAGCCAGGTTCTTACATTGCTATTGTCACTTAACACTTCACTATGTGATAGTGCACCAGATGGGAGTTGCAGTTAATTCTTTGGTCACTTCTTAACTGATAAATTTTGTCGTCACTTCTTTCCTGCTAATTCCTGTGTAGCCTCCTTCCAGATACTCCTAAAAAGGGTCAGAAAAAAAATTTTGAACATCTATAATCTGTAAGAGATTATAGTAAATGCTACTATATTTAAACATGGACCTAAGCAAAGCAGTACAATTTAAAACAAGAATATGATTTCATCATACAAGAGAACAATTTTTTTATTTATATATAATTGTATAACTTTTAATTTCTATTTACTCTGGGAATTCTACATTTCTTATTGAAATAGTTGGGGTTTCTCATTTTAAAAAGTCATACAAATTTATTTACACATCAGCTTATCTTTGTGTGTAATGGAATTCGTGAGTTGCTTACACCAGATGTCTAAGGGAAATTCCTGTTTCTTTTATTTGGAACTTGGGAAAATCCTTTTACAATCTTGGCCCTCAGTGTGCTCCCATGAAAATGAGTATATTGAACAAAATCAGAGTATTTCCAACTTTATATCAACATAAAGTTCTCATCATATGAAATTTTGCACAAAAGCTTACCAATAAGCAGAGTTTCTCCAGTTAAAGCAGAGGAAGGCAGAGTATTGCCAGTTTGAAACTCATCCACTTCCCAGGCAACTTATAGACACCCTAAAGGAACTGCCTAAGATTCCACAAAAACACAGTGTAAAATTTAAAAAAAAAATTGATCAGTAACACCCTTTCCAACTCTAAAATTTCTAGACACTAAAGAGCTTCTGCACAGCAAAAGAAACTACCATCAGAGTGAACAGGCAACCTACAGAATGGGAGAAAATTTTTGCAATCTACTCATCTGACAAAGGGATAATATCCAGAATCTACAAAGAACTCAAACAAATTTACAAGAAAAAAACAAACAACCCCATCAAAAAGTGGGCAAAGGATATGAACAGACATTTCTCAAAAGAAGACATTCATACAGCCAACAGACACATGAAAAAATGCTCATCATCACTGGCCATCAGAGAAATGCAAATCAAAACCACAATGAGATACCATCTCACACCAGTTAGAATGGCAATCATTCAAAAGTCAGGAAACAACAGGTGCTGGAGAGGATGTGGAGAAATAGGAATACTTTTACACTGTAGGTGGGATTGTAAACTAGTTCAACCATTATGGAAAACAGTATGGCGATTCCTCAAGGATCTAGATCTAGATGTACCATATGACCCAGCCATCCCATTACTGGGTATATACCCAAAGGATTATAAATCATGCTGCTATAAAGACACATGCACACGTATGTTTATTGCGGCACTATTCACAATAGCAACGACTTGGAATCAACCCAAATGCCCATCTGTGACAGACTGGATTAAGAAAATGTGGCACATATACACCATGGAATATTATGCAGCCATAAACAAGGATGAGTTTGCGTCCTTTGTAGGGACATGGATGCAGCTGGAAACCATCATTCTTAGCAAACTATCACAAGAACAGAAAACGAAACACCGCATGTTCTCACTCATAGGTGGGAACTGAACAATGACATCCCTTGGACTCGGGAAGGGGAACATCACACATCGGGGCCTATCATGGGGAGGGGGGAGGGGGGAGTGATTGCATTGGGAGTTATACATGATATAAATGACGAATTGATGGGTGCTGACGAGTTGATGGGTGCAGCACACCAACATGGCACAAGTATACATATGTAACAAACCTGCACGTTATGCACATGTACCCTAGAACTTAAAGTATAATAAAAAAAAAAAAAAGAAAAAGAAAAATTTATAGTATGTTCCTATGGCTTGGGTTGTTCAATTATAGATCAAATGAAGACCGCACTGATTAAGGCTAAACTAGTACAAACACATAGTGGAGAATAATATTACATGTTATACATAATATATGAGAAATAACAAGAAATAGGCAAAGTTATGCCATTGTACCTCATTCTCAATCCCTTCACATCTTATGATACAATCCAAACCAAATATCAATTAAAATAATGCCTATTTAATTAAAAATAAACAATAAAGTAATTTTTATTTAACTAAAACTTTAATCAAAAAAATAAAATAACTTTAATAAGAATCATAGACCACATTATACTGTAAGCATTTAGCTATAGTGCTGTGTGTGTGTGTGTTAGTCCTTTTTCACACTGTTCACACTGCTATAAAGACACTACCCAAGACTGGGTAATTTATAAAGGATATTTAATTGACATATTTCCACATGGCTTGGAAGGCCTTAGGAAACTTACAATTGGGGCAGAGGGAAAAGCAGGTATCTTCTTCACAATCTGGCAGGAGAAAGAGAGAGTCAGCATAGGAAAAACTGCCACTTTTAAAACCATCAGATCTTGTGAGACTCACTCACTATCATGAGAACAGCATGGGGGAAACCACCCCCCATAATCCAATCACTTCCCTCACTCAACACATGAGGATTACAATTCAAGATGAGATTTGTGTGGGGACGCAGAGTCAAACCATATCAATATGGATACATGTATACATTTTTAAAATATAAGATATATGAGAAAAAAAAATATATATATGTATTCTGCAAAAGTTTCCTTTGATGGTTTTATCTGGGGGACTACCATGTCCCTAACTAGATTCTAAGCCACATCCTTAAAGCCACTACTATACACTGATTTCAATCATTCCTTGGTGACCATCATTAATCCAGTGATTTGGACAACTTTAGAAAAGTTGAAATTTTACCAAATCCAATCCATACTTCACACGGTGACAAGAGTTAGCTATAAAAACATGAATTCATAAATTCATGACTAATGTGCTTAAAACACTCATAGCTTCCACCTCCTGGAGACTCAGTGTGAAATCCCAGACCTTCATGATTTGGCCCCTGTAAACCTCACAAGCCTCACCTAGTCCCACTCTCTCTCTATCCACTCCAGTCCAGGAAGCTTGGCCTTCTCTCATCTCATGTTCTCTGCCATGTCATGGGAACCTTAACTGTGCTGCTCCTCAGCCTAGAACACACATCTTTTCAGGCAGTTGCTTCATCAGTCTATTTATTCTTCAGACATCAGCTGGGACCTCACATCCTCAAAGAAGCTTTCTTGACCCAGTCTAAGTCAAACATCCTGCTACATGTTCCAACACCACCTTATATCTTTTCATAAAACTTTGCATTCTTAGGCTGGTTCAGCATACTCAAATCAATAAACGTAATCCATCACATAAACAGAACCAAAGACAAAACCACATGATTATCCCAATAGATGCAGAAAAGGCCTTTGATAAAATTCAACACCCCTTCATGCTAAAAACTCTCAATAAACTAGGCATCGATGAAACGTATCTCAAAATAATAAGAGCTATTTATGATGAACCCACAGCCAATATCATACTGAATAAGCAAAAACTGGAAGCATACCCTTTGAAAACCAGCACAAGACAAGGATGCCCTCTCTCACCACTCCTATTCAACATAGTTTTGGAAGTTCTGGCCAGGGCAATCAGGCAACAGAAAGTAATAAAGCGTATTCAAATAGGAAGAGAGGAAGTAAAATTGTTTCTGTTTGCAGATGACATGATTGTGTATTTAGAAAACCCCATCATCTCAGCCCAAAATCTCCTTAAGCTGATAAGCAACTTCAGCAAAGTCTCAGGACACAAAATCAATGTGCAAAAATCTCAAGCATTCCTATACACCAATAACAGACAAAAAGAGAGCCAAATCATGAGTGAACTCCTATTCACAATTGCTACTAAAAGAATAAAATACCTAGGAATACAACTTACAAGGGATGCGAAGGACCTCTTCAAGGAGAACTACAAACCACTGCTCTAGGAAATAAGAGAGGACACAAACGAATGGAAAAACATTCCATGCTCATGGATAGGAAGAATCAATATTATGAAAATGGCCATCCTGCCCAAGGTAATTTATAGATTCAATGCTATTCCTATCAAACTACCACTGACTTTCTTCACAGAATTGGAAAAAAAGTACTTCAAACTTCATATGAAACTGAAAAAGAGCCTGCATGGCCAAGACAATCTGGGGCAAGAAGAACAAAGCTGGAGGCATCACGTTACCTGACTTCAAACTATGCTACAAGGCTACAGTAACCAAAACAGCATGGTACTGGTACCAAAATAGATATATAGACAAATGGAACAGAACAGAGGCCTCAGAAATAACACCACACATCTACAACCATCTGATCTTTGACAAACCTGACACAAACAAGCAATGGGGAAAAGATTTCCTATTTAATAAATGGTGTTGGGAAAACTGGCTAGCCATATGCAGAAAACTGAAACTGGACCCTTTCCTTACACCTTATACAAAAATCAAATCAAGATGGATCAAAGACTTAAACGTAAGACCTAGGATCATAAAAATCCTAGGAGAAAACTTGGGCAATACCATTCAGGACATAGGCATAGGAAAAGTCTCATGTCTAAAACACCAAAAGCAATGTCAACAAAAGCCAAAATTGACAAATGGGATCTAATTAAACTAAAGAGCTTCTGTACAGAAAAAGAAACTGTTATCAGAGAAAACAGGCAATGTACGGAATGGGAGAAAATTTTTGCAATCTATCCATCTGACAAAAGGCTAATATCCAGAATCTACAAAGGACTTAAACAAATTTACAAGAAAATAACAACAACAACAACAAAATCAAAAAATGGGCAACAGATATGAACAGATACTTCTCAAAAGAAGACATTTATGCAGCCAAAAGACGTATGAAAAATGCTCATCATCACTGGTCACTAGAAAAATGCAAATCAAAACCACAGTGAGATATCATCTCATGCCAGTTACAATGGTGATCACTAAAAAGTCAGGAAACAACAGATGCTGGAGAGGTTGTGGAAAAATTGGAATGGTTTTACACTGTTGATGGGAGTGTAAATTAGTTCAACCATTGTGGAAGACAGTGTGGTAATTCCTCAAGGATCTAGAACTAGAAATACCATTTGACCCAGCAATCCCATTACTGGGCATCTACCCAAAGGAATATAAATCATTCTACCATAAAGACACATGCATACGTATGTTTATTGCTGCACTACTCACAATAGCAAAGACTTGAAACCAACCTGAATGCCCATCAATGTTAGCCTGGATTAAGAAAATGTGGCACATATACACCATGGAATACTATGCAGCCATAAAAAAGGATGAGTTCATGTCCTTTTCAGGGACATGGATGAAACTGGAAACCATCATTCTCAGAAAACTATCACAAGATCAGAAAACAAAACACCACATGTTCTCACTTGTGAGAGTTGAACAACGAAAACATATGGACACAGGGAGGGGAATATCACACACCAGGGCCTGTCAGGAGGTAGGTGGCTAGGGGAGGGATAACATTAAGAAAAATACCTAATGTAGGTGACAGGTTGAGGGGTGCAGCAAACCACCACGGCACGTGTATACGTATGTAACAAAACTGCATGTTCTGCACACGTAACCCAGATCTTAAAAGTATAATTAAAAGGCCGGGCGCGGTGGCTCAAGCCTGTAATCCCAGCACTTTGGGAGGCCGAGACGGGCGGATCACGAGGTCAGGAGATCGAGACCATCCTGGCTAACACTGTGAAACCCCGTCTCTACTAAAAATAAAATACAAAAAACTAGCCGGGCGAGGTGGCGGCGCCTGTAGTCCCAGCTACTCGGGAGGCTGAGGCAGGAGAATGGCGGGAACCCGGGAGGCGGAGCTTGCAGTGAGCTGAGATCCGGCCACTGCACTCCAGTCCGGGTGACAGAGCGAGACTCCGTCTCAAAAAAAAAAAAAAAAAAAAAAAAGTATAATTAAAAAAAAAGGAAAAAAAAAAGAAAATTAGGATATAAACGTGGAAAATTAAAAAAAAAAAAAACTTTGCATTCTTGAAACTATTTAATTCATCATTTGTAATTATTTGTTTATCTTCTGAAATTTTTTTTGCCAGTAAATTCCACAGGGCCGTTTTTATTTCTCTTATCACCACAGCTCCAGCACTGCTCCTAGTAGCTGGCATTTCATACATATTTGATAAATATTTATTGACAATAAAGAACACTTCAAAAATTTAAAGTGTGTAATTTATTCCTTAATGGCTAGTAATAGTTTTCAACTCACTTTCTCATAACTAAAAAAGATGCTTAAATTTTCTTTTGTTCTAAAAGATTTTATGCTTTTTAATTCTTGAGCTGAATGGAATGTTCTGAATATATATGCTTTTATAGAGCCATCTAGTGCCCATTTTGTTTAGTGAAACTAAAAATGAAAACAGGAGGGAAAGCCCACAATATCCTCAACGGTGAAGAATGCATAACCTCCATCTGGCAGCAGCAATTTAATACATTAACTGTTCTGTTGAATGACTTTTTTCCTGAGCTCCTTCTGGCCTTCACTGTATTGCACACCAAATTAGTCATTCTCAATTCTGGTAATTAAAAATGAGTTGAGAGTTTTATAGTTAACACGGTATATTGAACAAATGTGCTGCTACTTGCTCCCTCCTGAAACCCCACTACAATGACAATAAAGGAATAAAATATGTGCAATGTGTAAAGATAAAGAGAACAGAGTAGGAAACAGCAGCAAATAAGAGATGTAACAAAATTTTAGAACTTAGAAGAATGGATAGTAACTGATAGAGAAAGCTGATAACTAAGGAAGACTGTGCAGGAAGCCAGTAAGATGAATCCCCAAACATCTCAAAAACTGAAGGCAAAATAGTTACAGCCCTTATCAATAATCTACTGTAGGATTTGTACTCCAGCAGAGTACAAGAAATAATGAAAACATGGTATTCAGGATACAGGATGAAGGAAAGAGGTAAAGGGAAATTCCCCGACTGATCATAATGGAGAGTCTCAAGATTCCATCTGTGAAACAAAGAAAGTAACCAGTAAAACTTGGAGCAGAAGGATTGAGAACTCTAAGAAATATCTAAAAAGGACAATAAACAAACAAACAAAACAGCTGCTTGGATATATGGACAAGAGATTGCAGTTCCATCAAAATATTTGGGAATTAATTAGTTAGAGGTACATGAAAGAAAAATAGAAAATAAAAAATACAAGAAACAATAAATTTAATAAATTGCTTAGCTGAAAATATTTAAAGCGTGATGATAGTGTAAAAACCAAATAACAATTTAATCAATTGTGATATAACTACTTTGGGAAGATGGGAAGAGAGAAAATAATGGAACTGGTAGGTTCATGTAAAAGAGCTGAATCTCTTTAGTTAACAATTTTAATATCTAAACTGAAAATTTTTAAAAATGATACAATTATATTTAGAAGTATGGAGACAAGCTCTGAAAATAACAGAAAATGGTTTCTTCTGGAAGGAAGAATCAGGAGTATGACTGCAGATAGATACTTCTTATTCTAAGTCTCAACTTTTAACGGTATGTAATTTTTAACATTTACCATATATTTTTCTTTCTTCCTCGTTGTGCACTTCCACACTGAGCCATGGTGCAAAGCAATTTGTTTTCAGATACTATCTAAAAGCTACTATTATTGGTAGCCTTATTTGGTCTCAGCTGGAACTTTGATCACATAATATTGAAAATAATAATTTTTCAATGTTTTGTTAGATAAGACTTGCACAAAGGCACCTCACCCCTTTGCAAAAAGTCCCTTCCACCAGTTGCTTGAGTATAATAGCTGATTTGTCCTCTCTGGCTTAGGGAATATTTTGTAATGTCTGGCATCACAAAGCACTTATCCTGAAAGCACCAGACATCAATTGTCCAATTATCTACCGGGTTTTTCCCCAGTAACTGTTTCACACTTGGAACCAAAGTGATGCCACATTTCTGGCATTTTATAGTAGCCTGTGGGAACCATTGTAGTCAGCTTCCTCATGCGTTATATGGGCCAGTACTTTTGTGAGGGCTGCCTGGCAGGTGTAATCAATCAGCAGCTTGAGCAATTCTTTTAGCCTCAATGCTCTGCCTTGTTGTATGGATTAATACTTTTTATCATAGTCACCTTCTTAGAAAGCATTACAACATCTACAAATTCTTTTTTTTTTTTTTTTTTTTTTGAGACGGAGTCTCGCTCTGTAGCCCAAGCTGGAGTGCAGTGGCGGGATCACAGCTCACTGCAAGCTCCGCCTCCCGGGTTTACGCCATTCTCCTGCCTCAGCCTCCCAAGTAGCGGGGACTACAGGCGCCCGCCACCTCGCCCGGCTAGTTTTCTGTATTTTTTAGTAGAGACGGGGTTTCGCCGTGTTAGCCAGGATGGTCTCGATCTTCTGACCTCGTGATCCGCCCGTCTAGGCCTTCCAAAGTGCTGGGATTACAGGCTTGAGCCACCGCGCCCGGCCAACACCTACAAATTCTTAAATGAGCTGATTATTTTTCACTTTTTTCACTGGGATTTCTGCAGAGGTTAAAGAAAAACCCTCATTTTTTCAGTATTCAAAAATCATGGACTACTCCAAAGGCATACTACTTTCAGTAGATATCTTAACTCTATTATTACTCACTAGTCGGCAAAGCTCTGGTGAGAGTGATTAAGTTCTGCCATCCAGGCGGATTTTACCTCTAGTAAGATGTCATATTGTACACAACAATCAGTTGAACGCATTGCTTATGCTCTCCATGTTTTGAGACTCCACAACCTAATTGGTGGGCTGCCTAAAATCTGAAAAATACGCATTTCCTAGTAGATAGAAGGTTTGAAGAGGAGATCTTTTCTGCAGTCAGACTCTCACTAGAAAAAACAAGGTAAGTGTGGGTAAAGTTTTCGTAAAGTTTTTAATAAGTGACCGAAGGCAAAATGCATCTAAAGAATGCCATTCTAAGGAGAAAACTTCTGAATTCCTTAGGTCCCAGGCCTGTCTTAAAGAATGGGCTCAACAGGGCCTAAACTGGTTCTCTTCCCTGTGAATTTGCTGTAGCAGAATCACATCAAATAAGGAGAAGGATAGACAGAGAAAATAATGTTATTACCAGCAAGGCAGTTTTCCAATAAGCAAAAAACTTTTAAATCTGATTACATAATAAAAGGCTTATTAAAGGAGATCTAATTTCTGAGGAAACAATAACAAACCTTCGCACTTGGGAGCTCAACAAAAAGCAAATAATAGGTCAGACCCAAGGTGAAATATCTCATACTGCAGTGTGAGATAGCATAGCCCAAACAGGAGGCTCAAGGAACCTTCGTGAAGCACACTGTTTTTGAGTTGAGGGTCTTGAGTTGCTGCAATGAAGATTTCTTGAAAAGATCTTGGTAGAACTTTCACATTGTTGTATTTCCAAAAATATCACCAAAGCTTAATTAAGCAAAGTTGCATTTATTAGAATTTACTATGGTAAAGTAAAATTTCACTTCTACTTTTTAGAAATCAAGTATACAGAAAAGAAAGTGGTATGCTTCAAAGGTCTTCAATTTGCTAACCTCTACCTTTAGTGTATCTCTCTCTCTGTTTCTCTCTCTGTCTTTCTCTGTGTCTGTCTCTTTCTCTCTCTGTTTTTCTCTCTCTCTCTCTCCGCCCCGCCCCCCCATTTCTCTCTTTCTCTCTCTCTCTCTGTGTGTGTGTGTTTCTCTCTCTCTCTCTCTCAACATACCTGGAGGTAAAGTCCTCTGGACATGTATGAATCTCTTTTAAACCTGTTCTTGATTAGGAAAATGAGGTCTTTTGTGAATTCAGACCTGTGCATATCTGGCCACATAAAATTTCACCAGACAAGGCAACTTCATCACACACTTGAAATGCTAAATGAAATACCAAGTGAGGCTCAGTTGCCCATGCTAGACACATATTCTTGTCAAGTCTTGCTAGCCAGTAAATGGTGAAATAACAAATATGTACCTAACATGCCACCCTTACCTTTTTAGCTCTAATAATATTCGTTTTATATATCTGGGTGCTGCGGTATTGGGTGTGGGTGTGTGTGTGTGTATGTGTGTGTGCGTGTAATACTGAAGCATAGTTATAACCTCTTGCTGAACTGATTCCTTTATCATTATCATTATGTAATGCCTTTCTAGCTTCTTTTATGTTTTCTGACTTAAAGTCTTTTTTGTTTGGTATAAGCATAGCTACTCTTACTTTTGATTTCTTTTTGTGTGAAATATCTTTTTCTTTCTATTCACTTTCAGTTTTTGTGTGTCGTTATAGGTGAAGTGAATTTCTTGTAGGCAGTATATAGTTAGATCTTGTTTTTTATCCATTTAGACAGTCTATATATTTTAATTCAGGAACTTAAACTACTTACATCCAAGGTTGTTATTGATAAGCAAGGACTTACTCTTAGCATTTTGTTAAATGTTTTCTAGTTGTTTGTGTATCCTTTGTTTCTTCTTCTCTTTTTATTTATCTTTGTGGTTTAGTGATATTCTGTAGTATTAACTTTGATTCCTTTCTTTTTCTCATTTGTGTACCTGTTTTACCAGTGAGTTTTACACTTTCATGTGTTTTCATTATGGTAGATACCATCTTTTCTCTTTCAAATGTGTGACTCCCTTAGACATTTCTTGTACAGACAGTCTAGTGGTAATGACAAGCTTGTGCATTTCTGGGAAAGAATTCATTTCTTCTTCATTTCTGAAAGATAGCTTTATCAGCTATAGTATTATTGCCTATCAATTTCTTTCTTTCAGCATTTTGTGTATATCACCTTATTCTCTTCTAGCCTATAAGGTTTCTGCTGAGAAATCTGTTTGTCTGAAGAGGATTCCCTTATATATGACTTGATGCTTTTATCTTGCTGCTTTTAGAATTCTTTCTCTGTCTTTTAATTTTGACAGTTTGCCTACAATGTGCCTTGTAGAAAATCTTTTGGGGTTGAATCTATTTGGGAAGCTTTGAACTTTGTGTATCTGGAAGTCCATATCTCTCCCAAGACTAGGGAAAGTTTCAGCTATTATTTTGTTAAATAGGTTTTCTATGCCTTTTCCCATCTCTTCTGCTTCTGAAACTCCCACAGCACAAACTTTGTTTGCTTAATGGTGTCCCATATGTCACACAGGATTTCTCCATTCTTTTTTCCTCCTTTTTCTTTTTCTTTTTTTGTGTCCAATGGTTATTTTTAAAAGACCTGTTTTCACATTTAGAAATGCTTTCTTCTACTTGCTCTAGTCTATTGTTGAAGCTCTCAATTGGATTTTTTGTTTAATTCCTTGAATTATTCACTTCCAACATTTCTGTTTTGTTCTTTTTTATGATATCTATCTCTCTGTTGAATCTCTTTTTTAATTTTTAGATTTTTGTTATGTGTACATAGTAGTTGTATATATTTATGGGGTACATGAGATATGTTGATGCAGGCATACAATGTATAATAATCACATCAGGGTAAATAGGGTATTCACCACTTCAAGCATTTATCATTTCTTTGTGTTATGAACACTCCGGCTATACTCTTGTTATTTTTAAATGTACAATAAATTATTGTCACCCTGTTGTGCTATCAAATACTAGATCTTATTCATTCTAACTTTATTTTTGTACCCATTAACCACCCTTGCTTTTCCTGCTGAATCTTATTAGATCATGAATTGTTTCCTTGATTTTGTTAATATTAAGATTATTATTTTGAATTCCATATCAGGCATTTCACACATTTCCTTTTCTTTGAGGCATGTTACTCGATAATTATTGTGTTCTTTTGGAGATGTTCTGTTTCCTTCCTGTTTTTTGTTTTGTTTTGGTTTGGTTTTGGTTTTGGTTTCTTGTGGCCCTATGTTTATATCTGAACTTCTGGTGAAATAGTTACTTCTCCCAACTTTATGAAGTAGCTTTCATAATTAGAGACCTTTTCCTGTAAATGTGTCCTATAGTGCTGGTTAGGTAGGGTGCTTGGTTTTGTTTCTGGGTGAATGCAGTAGTGTAGTCTCTGCATGATTTCTTTGGCCATAATCAATAACAGCAGTGTCTGCAAATGCCTCAGTGGTGTAGGCTGTGGTTGCTTGTGGAGGCTATGATGTGGCTTTGCTGAGGATGACGACACTGCGAAGGTAGATCCCTCAGGTCCCTGAGAGACATGCACAGGTGTGCAATAGCTATGCTGCTGGAAGGGGCACGGTGTCAATGGTGGTAGTAGTGAGAACCAGGCAGACCAGTCCTTGGACCTCTGGGTGCCATGCAGGTGCATAGCAGCCCCACTGTTGAGGAAGGTAGGGTTGCTGGTGGTGGCAGTAGTAAGCCCCATGTAGGCTGATCTTCAGGCTCCCATGTGGTTCTGCTGCCAAAGGGACAAAGTTACCTGACAGTGGGGGCAGCAGGCCTTGCGTGAGCTGGTTGTTGGGCTCTGGTGATTCAATCCCGTCATTGAAGGGGGCAGGGTTTCTGACAACAGTGAGCTGGCTATTGGCAAGCCAGTTTTCAGCCCCTGGGTGGTTCCACTGCTGAAGGGGACAGAGTTGCTGATGGTAAGTCAGCAGACCCCAGGTGGGCAGCTCTCAGGCTCTGAGAAGATCACACACTGGCTCCCACTGTCTTGAGGGCAACTTTCCTGCTGTGCTGGACCTCTTGTTCCCCAGAGTACAGGGCACTGTGTTGGCTTGGGTCCCAAGGTCATGGCTGCATCATTGGTGTCAAAACACTGCAGCCCTCTGGGTAGATGTGGTGTCATGTCAATGGTGCCCCAGGGATATGGAGATGCAAGGGCTATTAGGCCTCTGGGCAGGATGCAGTCTTGTGTTTGCTCCCTTCTCAAAATGACACCAGGCTGCAGTAACCTGAGTGTCAGTGAGTTAGGAGGACCCAGTGTAAATTTCCTCTGTAGAATAATACAGTTTTGTGGACTCCAGCCAACTCCCTATATTGTGTTCGGGGCCTGCAGGGCTATTGGGGTCTCTTATAACTAGGACTGCAGGACTCTGTAGTAAGAGTGTGGACTGCTGAGGATCTCTTCCCTGACTTCTCCCTAAATGAGTTCTTCCAGTTAATCCTGGCCAGTTTGTTTGCTTTGCTCTCTATGGTCCTATCCCAAGCCTCCATGCCTCAGAGAGTCTCTGTCACTTCCTTGCTAAATTCCAGTGTTCTCTAGACACTCTATTCAACTTGTGGTTATCTATTTGTTGTTTTGGTCCTTCTTTTTTAGGGAGGTTAGTGCTGAGCACCTTTAGTCAGCCATCTTGATCTAAGTGTCAAAAATATCTGTATTGAATGCCTGCTACATGCCAGGAACTGTTCTAGGAGTCAGAAACATAGCAGTAACAATCAGAAAATTGTCCCTGTCTTGACATTGATGAAGCTAGAAGCCATCATCCTAAGCAAACTAACACAAGAAATGAAAACCAAACACCACATGTTCTCACTCATAAGTGGGAGTTGAACAATCAGGACATATGGACACAGGGAGGGGAACAACACACACTGGAGCTAGAAAGGGTGGGGGGGTGGCAAGGGGAGGGAGAGTATTAGGACAAATAGCTAATGCATGTGGGGCTTAGTGGGCTGGCAAGTGCAGCCAACCACCATGGCACACAGATACCTTTGTAACAAACCTGCACATTCTGCACATGTAGCCTGAAACTTAAAGTTTAAAAAAAAAGAAAATGTCCCTGTCTTCACAGAGCTTACATTCTAATAGAATCATAGAAATAGACAACAAATAATTAAATAAACAAATAATATGTCCAAGGATGATACTTACTATAAGTATGCATTGAGCAAGTTAAGGAAATAGAGTGGCTGTAGTAAGGCTACTTTATATAGGTACGCAAGGAGAGTTTTCTGATTAGTGGCATTTGAGAAGCAATGTGAAGTGAGGGGGAAATCAGGTATTGGGGGAAATGCCCTTCAGGAAGAAGTACAGCATGGCTGTAAATTAGGATCATGCCTTGTGGCTCCAAAGATCTGCAAGGAGGCCTCTGTGATTTGAGCAAAGTAAGTCAGGCAAAGAGAGAAAGGAGATAAGGTCAGTGAGAAAGGAAGAAAAGATTGAAGGCCAAATCATGCAAAGCTAACAGACTGTTGAAGATTTCTGCTATCACGTTAAGTGTGATAGGATGACTTTTGAAATTAATGTGATTTGACTTAAGTTTTTAAAATATCTCTTTAGCTGTTGTTTTGATAACAGGCTATAGAAAATCAAGACTGGAAGACAAAAGACCAATTACAAACCAATTAGAATAATAATCAGTGGTGGCTTGAACCAGAGCAGTAGCAGTGGGGGTGTTAAGACAGAACTCAAAACTAAATGTATTTTGAAGCTAGAATAAACGTGGTATCCTGACAGGGTAGCTGTCAGGGATGATAGAAGAGAGTCATGCAGGATGATTTCAAGGCTTTAGGCCAACATAATAGAAAGGGTTGAGTTGCCATTAATTGAGATGAGAAGACTGCCAATGTACCATGTTGGGAAGAAGATGAAGAGTCCAATTTTAAACATCTTAGGAAGATGGAATTGTCACACAGCAAACCCCAAAATTGAGGCTCAGCTCAGGAGGCCCAGGGGGTTGTCGACTTTGCACAGGAAAGAATTCAAGAGTGAGACAACAGAGTAAAATGAAAGCACGTTTATTAAGAAAACAAAAGAGTAAAAGGGTGGCTACTCCCTAGGCAGAGTAGCCCTCATGGGTTGTTGGCTGGCCATCCTTATGGTTATTTCTTGATTTTATGCTAAATATAGGGTAGATTATTTATCAGTTTTCTGGGAAAAAAGCAGGGAGTGGAACTGAGGGTTCCTGCCCTTTTGGACCATGTAACTTCCAAATGTTGCCATGGCATTTGTAAACTGGTGGCAATGGTAGGAGTTTCTTTTAGCAGCCTTATCCATTATAATTAGTGCATAACGAGCGTTAAGAACAACCAGAGGTAGCTTTTGTTGCCATCTTGATTCTCATTGGTTTCTGCTGGCTTCTTTACAGCATTCTGTTTTATCAGCAAGGTCTTTGTAACCTGTGTCTTGAGAAACAGGTTTTGCTGAACTCCTGTCTCAGAATCAAAGGCAAAAGTGGTGGAGATGGCATGAGATAGGAGCACGAATAGATAATTCAGCCACAGAAATGGGAAGGAAGGCAGAATATTTTGACCCAGGTGCTGGTTGGTAGGTAGATTTGATAAAGGAGTTTGAGAAATTCTCTATATTTAAGTAAATAAAGTTAAGAATGAGGATGGAGACAGAGATGTAAGTTTTAGGATAGAGAAAAAGCAAGAAATAATCATTCTAGAGAGAGAAAGATAGAAGGACTAGACCAGCAGTTCTCAAAGGGTGCTCTGTGAACACCTGAGATGGAGACCCTACCTGCGGGGATCTGTCAAAAACTTTTCCTACTAGTACTAAGATGTTATTTACCTTTTTCACTAAGTAAATTAATATTTTCACAATGGCGAAATGAAGGGTAAAAATAGTGGTTCTTAGCACAAATCAAGGAAATAGAGCCAAACTGTATTAGTGCTCATTGTATTTTTTCCTACCATGCACGTGCAGGAAAAGAAAAAAAAAAATGCTGGTTTCATTTAAGAATGTTCTTTTTTTGGCCAGGCACAGTGGCTCACACCTGTAATCCCAGCACTTTGGGAGGCTGAGGCAGGTGGATCACCTGAGGTCAGGAGTTTGACACCAGCCAGGACAACATGGTAAAAACCCTTCTCTACTAAAAATACAAAAATTAGCTGGGCATGGTGGTAGGCACCTGTAACCCCAGCTACTCGGAAGGCTGAAGCAGGAGAATCACTTGGACCCGGGAGGTGGAGGTTGCAGTGAGCTGAGATCACACCACTGCACTCCAGCCTGGGTGATAGAGAGGAAAGACTCCATCTCAAAAAAAAATAATAATAAAAAAAATAAATGTAAATGGAGAGTTTATTTGGGCTGAATTTGAAGACTGCAACCTGGGAGACATAGATTCAAGTCGCCCTAAATATGTGCTCCCTAAAAATATTTTTGATGAAAGAATACAAAACATAAATTACATTAAATCTTGACTCTTTACGTACCTACCTTAATGTTCTTTTGATAAAAGGGGAAGTATGTGTAAATCGCCACTGATGCCATCCAGAAATACAATTTTTTCTTGGAAAAAAGCTTTCGTACAGTTGTTGAGTTGCAGGCTGAACTGGATATTTTTTCCCTTGGACCATCATCTTAAATTAAAACAATGACAAAAACACTATGGTTATTCACACTTGAGTATTAGGCGTATCTGTTACCAGTGATACAATCCATGCTTTTACGTGAAGAGTAGAATGCTAGAGATTTTTATCTGCTGTGATGAGACTGATGGATTCACAATACTTAATGATTTTTTCAAGAGATCAGTGGTGATACTGATGTGATTTTTTTAATATTGGGTCAATGATGAAAAGATCATCAGAAATCATTGAACCCACATTTTCTAAATTAAGAATATATAATGTTCAAAATCATATATGGGTAGACTCATTCAATATGCAAGACAGGCCATTGGATTTTGGTATTACAGTATGTGAAAAGTTCATTAAAATGATTTGCAATGCTGTATTCCAACTAACCGTTAAGAAACAATTACATGTTGAGTTTTGACATATGTACTTATATTTCAAGAAAGAAATCCCGTTATCTTAAAAGGTTATTAAAATGTTGCTTGTTTTTTTCCCAAATATGCATCTGTGTAAGAATGGATTTTCTCCATACACTTAGCCACAACATAGAACAACAAATTAAATACAAAAGCAAATATAAGTATCCAGCCATTATACCAGACATTAGAGATATTTGAAAAAATGCAAAACAATGCCATTCTGCTCACTATATTTTTTGTTTTAGAAAATACAGTTCTTTCTTTAAATATAATTTGTAATGTGTTTCTTTTGTCACTTTAAATGAATTGTTACATTATATTTTAATGTCCTAGTTTTAATTTCCATTATGGAAAATATTAATAGATGTTACCCATTTAAGCAAAAGCTCTTTGAAGGCCTCCATAATTTTTAAGACTATGAAAGATTCTTGGAAAACTTAAGAAAATTGACAATTGCTAGACTTGAGAAATACAATATGATAGCAAAAATTTATAATTACTATTTAATATTTTTACTTTAGTAAAAAAGATATTTAGATTCACTTTTAACATACTTGACACTAATAATATACCTGATAACATTGTGTGTATGGAATTATAGGAATTCAGTAGTGAAGAATCTGAAGAACCTAAAGATTCAGATTGCAATTAAAGATTATCTAGACCATTTCCCACACGACACTGAAACTTCTGGTTTTTATTCAAAGTTTTACTTCACCTTAGAGCTATTAAATTACTTTTTATACTCAAAGTTTGCATGTCCAGACTAGTAACCTTGACTATTGTAATCTATATTTTCAGTTTTAAAACTGCCACCCAAGTCTTGACCACTTGTAAGGCAACGTAGTTGAACAAAGATAGCCAGGGTAGTCAGTTCATGTTTCCAGGCTTTCTGCTTCATCCCAGTTAGTGCTAACAAAGTTCTTATACAAGGTGGCTGTTGGGCTCTCTGTGGGACTTCCCAGACACACCTCATGTAGATATGAGACATTATGTTTGTAGCTTCAAACCGGCCAGACACAGTGCCTCTTTTATAATAAATATTGTGTAATATTTCTTTATTATCTTGACATAAAACACGTTGGTAAGTTAGCCTACCTACACAACTAAATTAAAAACAAACAAGCATATAATTTATGATAGTAAAATAAAACAGAAAATAAAAGTAATTTATAATAAAAATAACACATAATTCAATATATGAATGTGAATGATCAATATGACTCAATAGAAGATAAACCACACTTACCAGATGCTTACACCTGCAATAATTAAGTACCTTACAATAAGTCTGGATTGAAGACAAGTAAGAAGATTAAAACTCATACTGTATGAGAAGTAAGGCTAATGAAAGAGGAGAGGTAGAGACAGATATTAGAATAAAAGTTAGCATTTGAAAAGTAATAACAGACTATGCTCATTTGTATATAATCATATAAAATAAGAAAAAGAAGTAAATGATCTTAGTCAAATAGAAATAATATGCCAAAATAAGGCATGAGGTATCAAAATAATTTCCTTGATAGGATATCAGATAGGTGATGAGTAGGTATCACAGAACACCTCTTTCCTACCTGGAAAATTTGCCACGTGTCAAAGCGATTATTGAGCCTAGTCCTTATAACAATGTTGGAGACAATATTTTATGGGGCAGAGAGAATGAAAAAAATAAAGATTACAAGAGTCTTTAGGGAAGCCTTCAGAGAATAGAGAGGAGATGAGACCAGTACTATAATTTGAGTAACAAATAGGTATTCATGAGGATGACAATGTAGAAAGCAAATGGTCTGTCAGAAAGACCAACATGGACAGTAGCAGTGAAGAGTGAGAAGCACATCTCTTCAGCAAGGCCAGCAAGAAAGTTGTGTGTGGGAAAGTCATGGGGATGTACCTTGAGAAAATTAGACTGAGAACAGATTGTAAAGGGTGGTGTGCTAAGAATCTGGATGTTATTCTATAGGCCAGGTGTTAACAAACCAAAGCATAATGCACAAGTGTTAAGAAAATGTCAGTTTTAACATATCTGTAGCATTGGTTAGTGTAACTGGAAAACATCCACAATGTATTATAATTTTTACAATTGAATAAAATATGCATCTATTTTACTATTATTGACATTGGACACATTTCTCAATTTATTTCATAGTTCTAGTTCCTTTTATCAAAGTATCGGTCAATTTTTATTCCCATTAGCCTATGAGAATGTTAATATTCTTATCAATTTTATGTGCTATTCATTTAATCAAGGAATTAACTATCTGTACATACTTAAAACATTTTTCCTAAAGGTTATTTGCCTTTTAATTTGCATATTTTCCTTTTTAGTCTACTTCAACTACCTCAATATCCTTAATTAAACAAGGCAGGAACTAAACAAATCAATAAAAGACTTTTTATTAAATATGATTTATGTTTTTTAATGTAGTCAAATGTATTCATCTGTTTCTTTATGATTTCCTTTATCCATTTGACTTGGCAGACACTAAGAAAAATCCTCCACGTTAGACTTGGAACCCCTTGATACCACTATGTAATGATTTTTCTTCCCACAGAGAACAGACTAAATTTTATTCAGAATTTAATAAACCCCAAGTAAATTACTGAGTGATATTTAATATCCTGATCTAAAGTTGGGATTTAGATTTCATTTTCATATCCAAATATTTTTACACTACTTGCCAAGAAGTAGGTCACGCCAAATCAGAAAGATCCCTATCTCTTTTGAAATGGGATACTAATTCAAAACATCTTCCAACTACTCTCATAAGTTAGAAATTATAGGTCACATATAAAAGAAAAATGAATTAAACAGTGTTCTGAAGGAATTCATTGTTCTCCCACGGTAATCAGAAACTTGAGCAACTGAAATCCTTTTCAATTAAGCCTTGCTATGAAAACATGTGTGTATATTTATATATAGAAAATAAGTCAACCTTTATTTTTGTCTTTTGATTAGTGGTAAATAAATAAAATTCTTCCTTAATGATTCATTCTAAACCTTAGTTGTCATTGCACAATTCTACTGATGTAAATGTTAAATATACCTGGGTGACAAGGGCAAAACTCCATCTCAAAAAAAGAAAAAAAGAATAGATTGTGGCCTGATTCTCAAATTTCACCTTAGAGATGTTAGTTTTTTAAAGCATATTCCTTATATAAGTTGCTGACTTGTCACAATATCTTTCTCTGTAAGTAAAAATTGAGGAGAAAAAAGTTGCTTGAGAGTTCTAGTCAGCTGAACTCTAGTTTAAAGTTGACTTTTTATTATTAGTCTTTTTAAAATCTCTGCAACATAAATTGTATTATGTACAGTAGAATTAGATCAATATTGACATTTGATGTATCTTCAAAGCTCCCTACCAAAAATCATTAAGAAAACTTAACAATAAGAACAGTAAAGAAAGTGACCTAACAGCTGCAATTCACATGCATGAAGTTGACTTCAAGTTCAGCATGTGTTGTTTGAGGATTGCGTAAGAAAAACGATCAAAATGTCAACAGATATAAAAAGGCATAAAGTATGAAGCAACAGAGTAGGTTTTGAAGAATGAAAGTTACATAACATGTCATAAAGAGGGTGGAGGAGCACAGCTGGTAGCTAGGTGAAGAGGTAAGGAGTTACTCAGGAAGGGCCCAAAGAACCACAGCAGCCTTGAAACATCTCCAGCACAATTGTATATAGCTGTGGCCAATATTGTGCTGCAACCATCTGCTTTTCTGTCTCTTGGTTTCTCCTCTTCATGCTTTCTCTTCCCCAGCATCCCCTATTTATCTCAAAACTTCTTTGCTTTTTCACAAAGTTAGAGTCGGCTTTAGAGGACAACAGGGGTTGAAGGGAGGAGGCAGGTGTGTACTCCAAGTTTTCTTATCATGTCCCTTTTCTCAAAGAAAGTGTAGCACAAAGAAGTAAACACATGGATCTCAGTGACTTTCCCTTCAGCAAGACCAGGGGATCTATCATATTGAAGATTTGCACTTCTGTGTTTAAAATCCAGTTAGGTTCTTCAAGCAAACAAAAAATAAATGAGGTTGATGTTTTGTAACAATATCTGCAGCAGTTTTTTCCATAGTGGGTGGGGCATGTGAATCGAAGTATGCAATACTATTACAAAATTTCAAGGAAAAAGATTGTCCTTGGAGTGGGCCAATGACAAATAAGACAAAGAAGGGGAACCCATACAAGTTTAAAAGTGTCAGGACAAATTCCCATGTAGGAAAAGTAATGACTGGCATTAAACCAGCTGTCTCAAAGATAAAGAGTATGGCTATGTTCCATAAAAAAAAAGATACCACCTTTGTGTTTACATATAGCTTATACCACATAATAATATAACTCTTAGTTCAAATTAGGAGCTCCTTGTATCCAGAAAACAACTTTTATCCAATTTTTTGTTTTCAACTCCTAGTTTATTACCAGGAACATGATAAATACACAGAAAAATATTTACTGAATAAATAAATCTCTAGTCTCTCTTATTACCAAGCATATACTTTCACAAAATGTCTAGCTTAGATTAGAAGTATAGTCTGCTCCTGAATAGAATTTTCAAATCTGTTTCAAGTCAACTGACCTATTCAGTAATTCAACTGTTAAAGTTGTACCTATAATAATATGCTCTAACATTAATGACAGCCAGGACAGTAGATATACCTTAAACAGACTGTGTTAACTGGACAATGGTAGCATAAAAATGTAGCAAGAACGAAGTTCCTTTAAGATACATCACATATTGTAAATATATATAAAATATTACTTGTTAAACTCTGAAAACAAAAGTAGACAGTAGCTAAAAGCAATAGTGCCTTGATATTAACAAGACTGATCAAAAGTTCATCTTGACATGACTTAGCCTTGCTTGACTAGGACAAAGAGGCTCTAAACTCTGTGTGAACTTTCTTCACTGTCAACTCCATCTCAGGTTCAGACCTCACCCCTCTCCCATGCTCCCATGCACTCACATGCCTGACTACAGACATTTCCTACCTCAATTTTCTTGTTATTGCAATGTTTGACTCAGTTCCTTAAATTTCAAGATCACCCCCAGCAGTTTTCCATACTCTCCTCTTTCCATGCCCACCTATCCCCCAGTCTCTGCATATAAAGGCTTTCCCTACCCACTGCTTCCTTGAAATGTTTCTGGAAATAGGGTTTTGAGCCCTATTACAATAGTCTTCTATTGCAATTACCCCTTAATGAAAGTCTTTCTTTACTAATTCCTAGACTTCCTCTCTTTCACTGACTGTGCAAAATTCTATAAGTAATCTAATCCTGGCTTAGGAAGACACTGTGTAACTCTGAGCATAAAAACACTCCACCTCTTGAGACCTCTCAATTTTCCATCTAACAAAATCGTATTTGCATGGGGATTAATGGTCTCTGATGCCCTCTCTTGCACCATGGCTCTGAGTCGAGGATACCAGTTCTTCCTGGAAGAAGAAACGACTAATCACACATCAGTCAGGTTTTACCACTTTGCTTGTTTCTGGCTATGTAAACCTTGGCATTTTATCCCCCTTACACTCTCTACTAAGCTCATTATCCATCTTCTGGGGAGCCTAAGCTTCTAGCTCATGGAACATAGCATCACTGTACACAAGCAAAATGTTGGCATGCCACATGGGAGTAAACAGATGAGTGACTCAAGGATGGAGGCAAGCAGTCTGGAAGCTATGGCAGCCCACGGCTCCCTCCAGGTTCTCACATAGAGAACAACATTTTTCCCACTTCTGAATCCCATTCACAGGACACAGCAGTGTGTTCTGGAACAAACATCAGGAAACTCAGCCCTAAGGAGTTTTGGAATGTTGGATTCTGTTCTAGACATTTGAGTATACCAGAGCAGTTCTGGACAATCACAATTGCCTTGACTGGACTCTCTGGGATTATTTCCCCAAAGTTTAGAACCCCTATGAAATAATCAACTTTCTTCAGATCTTCTACTAAGCTTAAATATCCTTGGAGATGTAAATTCAGTGAGGACCCTATTTCCTCTTTCCCTCAGCTTCTTTCTCAAGCAAAACTGAAAAAAAATAAAAATAGAATAACTCTCTATTCAGAATATAACTGGGGTTCTGAGGATAGAGATTCCCATATTTGCAAACAGAGAAATTTGGGTCCTGAGGTTAAACAGTTAATTGATCTGTAAGCTACACTTTTTTAACCTATAAATAAGAGGGGAGCAATAATGCCTACTTCATGGTGTCATTTGATGGATTAAATGACATAATGCATGCAAAGTGTTTAGGAGAGGTGTGTTCCATATGAATAGGAAGACTTCAATAAATTTACTTCCAGCTTCAATAGCTAATTCTTACACTGCCTCCTAGATTTCTGTTGTCTTTCTTAACAATGACCAAACTTGAGCAGACAACATTTCATAGCACAGCCACTTAGAAAAATATTACTCAAATGTAAAGATTCTATGTTGCATCACCCTGACTGAGATTCACATGTCAAGATTTACTCACTGCTTCATATATACCAGGCTCTTTACCAAACACCTTCTTATATTCATTCCATTTATTCCTCACCACAAATCTGTATGGGTTATTTTTATCTCATTTATAGAAAGAGAAACTCAAAGCCAGACATATTAAGAGACATATACAAGATCCCAAAGCTAATAAGGAGAAATGCCATGTCTCAGTGCCTTTTACCAGAGATTGTAAAGCTAGTTAGAGTCAAGAAAGAATTTTCTCCATGTTTCTCTTTGCCAAAGGTAGAAGTGTCTCCTGCCTGAGCAGTGAGGTCTGCCACCTGCGGAAACATTCGAACAGTAATATAATTAAACGTTCCCTTTGAACTCATAGTTTGGTGCAATTTTTTAAATTAATAAAATTTATTTTTAGAGCAGCTTTAGGTTCACAGCAAAATTGATTTGGAAAGTACAGAGTTCACATGTATCTCCTGTTCCCACACAAGCACAATCTCTTCCGCTATCAGCATCACACACAAGAATAGTACATTGTTACATCTGATGAACCTACGTTGACACATCGTTATTATCCAGAGCCCATAGTGTATATTAGATTGCACTTTTGGTGTTGTACATTATATGGGTTTGGACAAATGTACAATGACATGTATTCACTACTGTAGTATGATACAGAATAGTTTTACTGCCCTAAAAATAAATCCTCTGTTCTCTGTCTATTCATCCCCCTCCCCAACCTACCCACTGGTAACTAATAATCATTTTATTGTCTTCATAGTTTTGCCATACCAGAATGTCATGTATTTGGAATCATACAGTATGTAGCCTTTTTAGATGGCTTCTTTCATAAATGTTCCATTAAGTTTCTTCCATGTCTTTTTATGGCTTGACAGCTCACTTCTTTATAGCACTGAATAATATTCCTTTGTATAGCTGTACCACAGTTTATAGATGCATTCCTATTGAAAGGCATCTTGATTGCCTCCAAGTTTGGGCAATAATGAACAAACTGCATAAAAACCCATGTGCAGGTTTTTGTGTGGACATGTTTTCAAATCCTTTGAGTATATACCAAAAACTGTGATTGCTGGATCATATGGTATGAATATGGCTCATTTTGTGAGAAACTGTCAACTGTCTTCCAAGGTGGCTATATCATTTTACATTTCCAACACCAATATATGATGAGAGTTCCCGTTGCTACATATTCTAGCCTGCAAATGGTGTTTTCAGTGTTCTTGATTCTGACTGTTCTAAGTGTATAATGGTATCTCAGTGTTTTAATTTGCAATTCCCTAATAATATAATGATTAATATTTTTATATGCTTACTTGTGATGTGTCTATCTTCTTTTCTTTTTTTTTTGAGACAGAGTTTCATTCTTGTTCCCCGGGCTGGAGTGCAATGGCATGATCTCAGCTCACCACAACCTCCGCCTCCCTGGTTCAAATGATTCTCCTGCCTCAACCTCCCTGACAGGCATGTGCCACTGTGCCCGACTAATTTTGTATTTTTAGTGGAGATGGGGTTTCTCCATGTTGATCAGGCTGGTCTCAAACTCCTAACCTCAGGTGATCTGCCCACCTCAGCCTCCCAAATTGCTGGGATTACAGGCGTGAGCCACTGCGCTCAGCCTGTCTATCTTCTTTTCTTAGTTCAAGTCTTTTGCTCATTTTAACAGGTTGCTCATTTTCTTATTGTTGAGTTTTAGGTTCTTTGTTTATTTTGGCTAACAGTCCTGTATATCCTTTGCAAATATTTTCTTGTAGTCTATAATTTGTCTACTCATTTTCTAGAATGAGCTAGAAAAAATTCCCTCTGCTTCTTCCTTCCAAGAGATTGTAGATAATTAGTAAAATATCTTCTTTAAATAGTTGGTAGAATTCACCAATGAACCTATCTGGGCCTGGGGCCTTCTATTTTGCAAAGTTTTGATTGATTCAATTTCTTTAATAAACATAGATGTATCCAGACTGCCTATTTCTTCTTGTGTGAACTTTGACAGATTGTCTTTGAAGAAATTGCTCCATTTATTTCATCTAGCTCATCAAATGTGTGGCCAGAGAGTTGTTCATGGTATTCCTTTGTTATCCTTTTTATGTCCATGGGATCAATATTATGTCCTCTCTTTCATTTCTAATATTAGTAATCCCTCTCTCTTTTTTTCTTAGTTAGCCTGATGGGAAGTTTATTGACTTTAATGATCTTTCCAAAGAATCAGCTTTCGGTTTTGTTAATTTTCTCTATTATTTTCCTGTTTTCAATTTCATTGTTTCCTGCATATATATATATATATATATATATATATACACACACACACACACACATACATATATATACACACACACATATATATATATTGACATGGAGTCTCCCTCTGTCAACCCAGGTTGGAGTGCTGGAGTGCAGTGGTGCAATCTTGGCTCACCGCAATCTCTGCCTGCCAGATTCAGCAATTCTTCTGCCTCAGCCTCCTGACTAGCTGGGATTACAGGCACCTGCCACCACGTCCGGCTAATTTTTGTATTTTTAGTAGAGATGGGGTTTCACCATGTTGGCTAGGCTGGTCTCAAACTCCACTGACCTCAGGTAATCCACCCTCCTTGGCCTCCCAAAGTGCTGGGGTTATAGGTGTGAGCCACCATGCCCAGCCTGTTTCCTGTTCTAATTTTTATTATTTTTTTTCTGCTTACTTTGGACTTAATTTATTCAACTTTTCTAGCTTTCTATAGTGGAAGCTTAGATTAATTTTAGATCTTTCTTTTTTCAAACATATGCATACAATGCTATAAATTTTCCTCTAAATATTGCTTTCTCTGTATCCCATATTTTAATAACTTATATTTTTATTTTCATTTAGTTCAAAATATTTTAATTCATCTTGAGATTTCTTCTTTCACCTATGGGCTATTTATAAGAATGTTGCTTAATCTCCAAAAGTGGGAATTTTTCCAGCTATCTTTCTGTTACTATTAATTTCATTATTGTCTGAGACTAGAAATTGTATTAATTCTGTTCTTTAAAAATTTTTAAGATGTGTTTTATGGTGCAGAATGTGGTCTATCTTTGTGAATGTCCCATGTGAAAAATAATGTATATTCTGCTGTTCTTGGATGAAGTACTCTACAGATGTCAATTATATCCAGTGGGTTTGTAGTGCTTTTGAGTTTATGTCCTTACTGATTTTCTGCTGGGTGCATCATTCTTTCTGATAGACTGATGCTAAAGTCTCCAGTTATATTAGCGAATTTACTATTTCTCCTTGCAGTTCTAGGAGTTTTTGCCTTGCAAATTTTGATCCCCTATTGTTAGGTATATATACATGATTCATATGTCATCTTTGACTACTGAAATCTTTATCATTATGTAATGCTCTCTTTATCCCTGTTAACTTTTCTTGCAGTGATGTCTACTCTTTCTAAAATTAAAGTAACTACTCCTACCTTCTTAGGATTAGTGTTAGCATGGTATTATTTTCTCCATGAATTTACCCTTAATCTATATGTATCTCTATATTTAAAGTGGATTTATTGTAAACAACATATAATTAGGTCTTGTTTTTTGATCCACTCTGACAATCTCTGTCCTTTAATTGGTGCATTAGACCATTGATGTACAAAGGGACTATTGATATAGTTAAGATTAATAGCTACTGTAAGCTACCATATTTGTTGTGCTATTTGTTGCCCTTGTTTTTTGTTCCTGTTTTTGTATTGCACAGTTTTTCTGCCTTTTGTGGTTTTAATTTACCATTTTATAATTCCATTTTTCTCCCTTGTTAGCTCTTTGATTATACTTCTTTTTTCTACTTTTTTAGTGGTTGCCCTAGAGTTTGCAATGTCTGTTTACAACTAATCCAAGTCCACTTTCAAATAATACTATACCACTTCACAGATAATGCAAATGCCTAATAATAACAAAATATTCCTAATTTTTCCCTCCCACCCATAGTATCATTGCTATCATTCCTTTCACTCATGCATAAGCATATACAGAATATGTATATTTTTTCAAATACATTGTTTCTATTATTATTTTGAATAATGTTCTGTTAGGCCAATTAAGAATAAGAAAAGCAAGCTTTCATTTTACTTTCACTTGTTCCTTCTCTGACACGTTTTCCTTCTATATGTAGATTTGAGTTTCTGAATTATATTATTTTCCTTTTCTCTGAAGTACTTTTGATTTAACATGTCTTGCAAGGCAGGTTTACTTGCAACAAATTCCCTCAATTTTTCTATGTCTGAGAAAACCTTTATTTCTGCTTCAATTTTAAAGAGTAATTTCATAAGGCATAGCATTACAGATTGGTGGTTTCTTTCACTCAATGCTTTAAATATGTTACTCCACTCTCTTTTTGCTTGCATGGTTTCTGAGGAGAAGTCAAGTGTGCTTCTTATCCTTGCTTCTATATAGGTAGAGGTAGGTGTTTTTTTCCTCTAGATTCTTTCAATATATTTTATTTTTGATTTTCTGTAGTTTGAAAATGATGTGCTTGGATGTAGTTTTTTGGCATTTATACTGCCTGATGTTCTCTGAGCTTCCTTCATCTGTGTTTTGGAGTCTAAAAATAATTTGAGAAGATTCTCAGTCATTACTGCTTGAAATACTTCTTCTGTTCCTTCCTCTCTTTCTTCTTTTTCTAGTATCCCCATCATGCATATGTTATACCTTTTGTAGTTAGCCCACAGTTGTTGGATGTTCTGGTTTTTTTTCTTTTTTCAGTCCTTTTTCTCTGCTCTTCAGTTTTGGAAGTTACTACTGTTATATCCCCAAATTTAGAGATTTTTTTCTGCTATGGTCAGTCTACTAATAAGCCTATCATCAAAGGCATTATTCATTTCTACCATAATGTTTTTGATCTCTAATAATTCTTTTTTATTCTTTCTTAGAATTTCCATCTTTCTGCTGACAATTCCCATCTGTTACTGGATGTTGTCTACTATTTCCATTAAAGCCTTTAGCATATTAATCATAGTTATTTTCAAATTTGTGGTCTGATCATTCCAACGTTCCTGCCTTATCTGGGTCTGGTTCTGGTTCTGATGCCTGTTCAGTCTTTTCAAACTGTGTTATTTGCCTTTAAATATGTCTTATTTTTTGTTGCTAGGCAGATATAACGTACTGGGTTAAAGAAACTGCAGTAAATAGGTCTTTAGTAATGTAGTGGTAAGGTACAGGTAGAGGGGAAGTATTCTACAATCCTATGATAAGATCTCAGTCTTTTGGTGAGTGTATACTCTGGACTGTGAATGTAGCAAGTGATTCTCAGCTTTTTCCCCCTTAGGTAGAGCAAGATGGGTGGAGTTGAGTATTTCCCTTCCTATAGGAAGATGAGGCTCTGACATAAGCCCAGTAGGTCAAGCTCTGGTAAAATAATTTCTCCTGCAGGAAAGCCTTGTTAAGAAGAATAAAATGCTTTAGCATATTTCAGAATGGTTCATTTTTCCCTCCTTATGACAGATTCATGTGTGAATTTTTCTCTGATATTCACTGTGAGGACCTGGTAGAGCTCTTGGTGGTAAAACTCACCAAAACGTGAGGGCCTCCCTTACGACCAGAGTTTCTATGTCCCTTCAAAGTTTTTAATCTCTCAGTGTTATCCACACTGAACCTCCACACTTCATCAATTATAGTTTAGGATTTCCTACTCTGGTACTTGTTCCAGTGGAAGTTTCTACTGGACAACCACCGACTGTCATCACCCTTCTTATTGATCTATGTAACCAAGGAAAATATTTCAAAACAATTGTGTAATAATCCTCATTTTTTCCTTTAAAAACTTTTGTCTTTCTTTGCCTTCCTGAATGTGTACATAGTTTATTATGGCATGAGTATTCCCACTGCGATGCTTTATTCAAAAATAAATACATTTTCTTTTAGAGAGCCTGTTTGTTATTTAGGTTGACAAAAATCAAAAGAATATATTTGAATATATGTGAACATCATATAAATATCATATTAATAAAACTGTTTTTCATGCTAAGGAAGTTTGATTTTCAAAATTTGATTGTAATAACCTTTTATTTTACATTTATCTTAATAATTGTGTCTTATGAACTTAAAGTATAATTTTAAAATTACCTAAAAAAATATAATTGTGTCCTATGATAGCTATCATAAAAAGTGGAAGAAGAAATAGTAAAGGAAAAAATTATAGAATTTTTTTTTTTGAGACGGAGTTTCACTCTTGTTGCCCAGGCTGAAGTGCAACGATGTGATCTTAGCTCACCACAACCTCCACCTCCCAGGTTCTCGTGCCTCAGCCTCCCAAGTAGCTGGGATTACAGGCGTCTGCCACCACAGCCGGCTAATTTTTGTATTTTTAGTAGAGATGGGGTTTCTCCATGTTGTCAGTCTGGTCTCGAACTCCCAACCTCAGGTGATCCACCCACCTCAGCCTCCCAAAGTGCTGGGATTACAAGCGTGAGCCACCACACCCAGCCAAAATTACAGAATTTTAGAAACAAAATACCACATACTATTTATACTTCAAATCTTTCATCAGGACACTAGTTCCAAGATTTATCATAGGTTGAGCAGGAAAAGAAAGCTTTTTCAGAAAAAGGAAAATAGAGGAAAAGCACTGTAGACTATTTCCAAGGAGCTTTGCTTTTAACTATAACAGGGATAGAGATTTTCAGAACACTATTCTTACAGTCAAGACGTAAGTCTATTTATCTGGTTGCAATAACCTGTACTGACAGACCATGGTAACTTTACCATTTGTGAGAGAAGGGAGAATGAGGCTACCAATGCACTTATTCTTGGAGTTGGACTTGGGTGCTCAATCCTAATCCAGTGCCTGCAAAGGAGAGGCACTGCTGAGGGTGGATAAGTAAAGGACCCACGAAAAAGTCACCATTAAGAAAACAAACCGGTTTTCAATCATTGAATTGTGTCTTGACTTTTTGTGGCTTTACAGATTTCTTTATAAGTAAAATCATAAATATGTAAAAAAAATGTATAAACATTAAATTTTTAATTTCAGTTCATTTAAGTGAATAGCTGAGTGACTAAACAAAAAAAAAAAGTTTTGGTACTCACGAGACTTCTAACACCAAATGTGTGGGTTTTCTACCAAAGACTCCAGTTCTCCACGGAGACCAACTGGTTATCTGACAATTTAATTCAATTCTCATACTAACTGCCTGAAGTTAGCACAGACTTCACACACTAAGGGCTCAGTCCCACAAAACTGCCCACCACCATCAGATGCCAAGCATATGTATTATAATAGATTCCCAGGTTACCCACACTTCTGTCCAACTTGGCTACAAATCAAGAGTTTTCACAAACCCTTCTTTAATAATTTGCTATAATTGCTCAAATAACTCAGGAAAACACTTTACTTGCAATTACCAGCTTATTGTAAAGGCTATTATAAAGGATACATATAAACAACCAGATGAAGGGGTACATAGGGTGAGGTCTGGAAGAGTCCTGAGCATCAGAGCTTCTGTCCCCATGGAGTTTGAGGTGCACCGTGCTCCCAACATGTGAATGTATTCACCAACCCAGAATCTCTCCAAACCCCATAGTGTAGGAGTTTTATAAATGCCCCCATTAAATAGGTATGATGGATCAAATCATTGATCATTGGTGATTAATTTAATCTCCTGCCCTTCTTTCCTCCCTGGAATTGGTGTTAAAAGTTCTAATCCTCGGCCGGGCGCGGTGGCTCAAGCCTGTAATCCCAGCACTTTGGGAGGCCGAGACGGGCGGATCACGAGGTCAGGAGATCGAGACCATACTGGCTAACACGGTGAAACCCCATCTCTACTAAAAATACAAAAACTAGCCGGGCGAAGTGGCGGGCGCCTGTAGTCCCAGCTACTCGGGAGGCTGAGGCAGGAGAATGGCGTGAACCCGGGAGGCGGAGCTTGCAGTGAGCTGAGATCCGGCCACTGCACTCCAGTCCGGGCGACAGAGCGAGACTCCGCCTCAAAAAAAAAAAAAAAAAAAAAAAAAAAGTTCTAATCCTCTAATCACATGGTTGGTTATCCCCGCAACCAGCCCCCATCCCCCAAGAGTCACCTCACTAGCATAAATTCAGGGGTAGTTGAAAGGTGCTTATTATAAATAGCAAAATATATGCTAATCTTACATCTATCATTCAGGAAATTCCAA
Organism: Trachypithecus francoisi; assembly: GCF_009764315.1. NCBI lineage: Eukaryota > Metazoa > Chordata > Mammalia > Primates > Cercopithecidae > Trachypithecus > Trachypithecus francoisi. The sequence goes on from NW_022681472.1 coordinate 40,782,771, forward strand.
GAGTTTTAGGACCTCTGTGCCAGGAACCAGGGGCAAAGACTGAAAATATATTTTTTCTCATGTAACAGTAACCTTGGAAAATTACTTAATTTCTTATACCTTGATTTCCTTATTTATCTGTATTATCTGACAAGGTAGCTGATTTGATTTAATAAGTTACTATAAGTGTAAAACACAGCTCCTGGCACATAGTAGGTGCCATAGAAAGGTTGGCTATTATTATTATAACTGTTAAAGTTTACAACTGCTGTATTAAAAAACTGTTGGTTTATATATGTCTTCTTTAGACAGGAGCTTCCAGAGGATAAAGATTAATTCAACATATTGTTGACAAGATAAATTATGCTTATATAAGAGTCTTTTTGCTTGTAAATTTGTTCGATAGAGGAAGTATAAAACCCAAAATATGTGTACTAAGTGATGTGCTTATGGAAAATTAAGCCTAATTTGCAACTAACTACAAAATATTTTAAAGCATCTTAAAGTAGCTGAAGCACTCTCTATATACTGTAGATAGTAATAATTAGAATAACCCAATTACAAAACTAACATTTATGGAGCCTTAATGTATATTATGTACACTACCAAGAGCCTTTTATTAGTATTTCTTTATAGATAAACTACTTCAACTCCTTTATATAATTCTATTTTTAAAAACAAGATAGGGATTATCAGATCTATTTTTTAATGATGAAATTGAAATCAATAAATAACAGAATTACTAGGAAGTGGCAGATGAGCCTGGGACTTTCCATTATCCTTTAAGATTGTCAATATTTTATTTTTATTATATATATATATATATATATATATTTTTTTTTTTTGAGACAGAGTTTCACCCAGGCTGGAATGCAGTGACATGATCCTGGCTCACTGCAACCTCCACCTCCCAGGTTCAAGCAATTCTCCTGACTCAGCCTCCTGAGTAACTGGGATTACAGGCCCGCACCACCATGCCCAGTTAATTTTGTATTTTTAGTAGAGACGAGGTTTCACCATGTTGGCCAGGCTGCTCTCAAATTCTAATTTCCATTAATAGCAGGCTCAGTTATTCAAATCAACTCTCTCATTGAAAATATCTAAGCGTGATATCTAAAATAAAGATTAAAATAAAAAAATTAACATATTAACAATCTTTGGCAGGGCACGGTGGCTCACTTTCTACCCGCCTCAGCCTCCCAAAGTGTTGGTAGAATGCTTAAGGTCAGGCGTTTGAGACCAGCCTGGCCAACGTGGCGAAATGCTGTCTCTACTAAAAATACAAAATAGCTGGGTGTGGTGGTGCACGCCTATAATCCCAGCTACTCGGGAGGCTGAGGCAGGAAAATCACTTGAACCTGGGAGGCAGAGATTGTAGTGAGCCAAGATTCTGACAATGCACTCCAGCCTGGGTAACAAAGCAAGACTCCGTCTCAAAACAACACAGCAAAAAAGAATGTTGAATATGGGTCACACCAATCTCTTCTGGTTTGTAGGATTTTAGCCTAATGGAGTTCCCTTTGTAAGTGACCTGCCCTTTCTCTCTAGCTGCCTTTACCATTTTCTTTCATTTCAACCTTGGAAAATCTGAAGATTATGTGTGTTGGGGATGATCTTCTTGCGTCGAATCTTGCAGAGGTTCTCTGTATTTCCTAAATTTGACTGCTGGCCTCTCTAGAAAGGTTGGGGACATTTTCATGGATAATATCCTGAAATATGTTTTCTAAGTTGTTTGCTTTCCCCTCCTTTCTTTCAGGGATGCCAATGATTCATGAATTTGGCCCCTTTATATAATCCCTTATTTCTTGGAGGTTTTGTTCATTCCTTTTCATTCTTTCTGTCTGACTGTCTTATTTTAGAGAGTCAGTCTTCAAGTTCTGAGATTCTTTCTTCAATTTGGTCTATTCTGCTGTTAATACTTGTGATTGCATTGTGAAATTCTCATAGTGTTTTTCAGCTCTGTCACATCTGTTAGGTTCTTGTTTACGCTGGCTATTTCATCTTTCAGCTACTGTATCATTTTATTGTGATTCTTAGTTTTCTTGGATTGGGTTTTGCCATTTTCCTGAATCTCAATGATCTTCATTCCTACCCATATTCTATTTATGCCACTTCAGTAATTAAGGCTACTTTAACAAGATTCTAAGCAGCAAAATGAGGCAGTATTGACCTCAAACATGTTCCCTCTTCTCCCCCATCTCCACCAACATACATACCAGAGTCCCAGACCCAACTAGATGAAAAAAAAAGAAAGTTTCATAAACTATTAGGACTAGTTTTTAAAACTAGGTAGCTTTCCTCTTAAGTGTTTAAGTTGACATTTCTAATTGATCTGAGACTTTAACTTAAGTACAACAGAATGTATGTATTAGTAATTACACTGACTCTGTATAATTAATAATCCCTTGTCAGATGGATAGTTTGAAAATAAATAGAATGTATAATGAAGTCTAACAATTCAATGGCAAACACACAGAAAAACACACAAATAATTCAATCTAAAAATGGGCAAAAGATCTGAATAGACATTTCTCAAAAGAAGGCATATGAATGGTAAACAGATATATGAAAAAAATGCTCAACATCACTATTCATTATAGAAATGCAAATCATACCACAACAAGATACCATCTCACACCAGCTAGAATGACTTTTATTTTTTTAAAAAAAGAGGTAATAACAGATGCTGGCAAAAAAGTGGAGAAAGGGAAACCCTCACACACGTTTGATGGAAAGGTAAATTAGTACTGCCACTATGGAAAGCAGTATGAAGATTCCTCAAAAACCTAAAACTAGAACTACTGTATGATTCAGCAATTCCACTACTGGGTATATGTCTGAGAGGAAATCAATATATTAAAGAGATATCTGCACTTCCATGATTATTGCAACAATATTCACAATAGCTGAAATATGGAAGCAGCCTATGTTTCTATCAATGGATGAATGGACAAAGAAAATGTAATATATATGCACAATGGAATATATTATTTAGCTTTAAAAAAGAATGAAATCATGTCATGTGTAACAACATGGATGGAACTGGAAATCATTATATTAAGTGAAATAAGCCAAGCACAGAGATACAAACAATGCATGTTCTAACTCATAATAAAGTGGATCTCATAATGATAGAGCATACTGGTGGTTACCAGAGGCCAAGAAAGGGCTGCAGTAGGTGACAAGAAAGAGGACTTGATGAATGGGTACATACTATATACACACACACACACACACACTATATATATATACAAACACTATATATACACACACTATATAAATATATACACACACTATATATATACACACCTATATATATATACAACACTATATATATACACACACTATATAAATATATACACATACTATATATATACACACACACACACACTATATATATATATAAAAAACCTGGTGTTTGATATATCAAAAGGCTTATTAGAGTTCACATTGATTGTACATTTCAAGATACCTAGAAGAGAACAATTTGTATCTTCTTAGCATAAAAAAGATGAATAGTTAAGAAAACTGATATCCCAATTACCTTGACTTGATTATATGAATGTATCAACTTATCAAATGTACTGAAAAATATGTACAACTATTATGTATCAATAAAACATTTTTAAAAGAAAAACAATACAGAAAACGAATGAAACCAAAAGTTGATTCTTTGAAAAGATCAACAAAATTAACAAATATGTAGCTAGATACAGTAAGAAAAAAGAAGATTCAGGGAGGTTTCAAGATGGCCAAATAGGAATAGCTCCAATCTATAGCTCCCAGCATGAGTGATGCAGAAGATGGGTGATTTCAGCATTTCCAACTAAGACACCAGATTCATCTCACTGGGGCTTGTCAGACAGTGAGTGCAGGCCACAAGGGTGTGAGCTGAAGCAGGGCGGGGCATCACCTTACCTGGGAAGTGCAAGAGGTCGGGGAATTCCCTTTCCTAGCCAAGGGAAGCCATGACAGATGGTACCTGGAAAATCGGGACACTCCCACCCTAATACTGCGCTTTTCCAATGGTCTTAGCAAAAGGCACACCAGGAGATTATATCCTGCCCCTGGCTTGGAAGGTCCCACACACACGGACCTCACTCTGCTAGCACAGCAGTCTTCGATCAAACTGCAAGGTGGCAGCAAGGCTAAGGGAGGGACATCCACCATTGCTGAGGCTTGAGTAGGTAAACAAAGCAGCCGGGAAGCTCAAACTGGGTTAAGCACACCACAGCTCAAGGAGGCCTGCCTGACTCTGTAGACTCCACCTCTGGGGGCAGGGCATAGCTGAACAAAAGCAGCAGAAACTTCTGCATACTTAAACGTCCCTGTCTGACAACTTTGAAGAGAGTAGTGCTTCTCCCATCACGGAGTTTGAGATCTGAGAACAGACAGACTGCCATCTCAAGTGGGTCCCTGACCCCAGAGTAGCCTAACTAGGAGACACCTCCCAGTAGGGGCCATCTGACACCTCATACAGCCAGCGCCCCTCTGAGATGAAGCTTCCAGAGGAAGGATCAGGCAGCAACATTTGCCATTCGCAATATTTGCTGTTCTGAAACTTCCACTGGTGATACCCAGGCAAAGAGGGACTGGAGTGGAACTCCAGCAAATTCCAAGAGACCTGCAGCTGAGGGTCCTGACGGTTAGAAGGAAAACTAACAAACAGAAAGGACATCCACACCAAAACCCCATCTGTACATCACCATTATCAAGACCAAAGGTAGATAAAACCACAAAGATGGGGAGAAACCGGAGCAGAAAACTTGAAAATTCTAAAAATCAGAGTGCCTCTACCCTTCCAAAGGAACGCAGCTCCTTGCCAGCAATGGAACAAAGCTGGACGGAGAATGACTTTGATGAGTTGAGAGAAGAAGGCTTCAGATGATCGTAAATAACAAACTTCTGCAAGCTAAAGGAGGATGTTCGAACCCATTGCAAAGAAACTAAAAACCTTGAAAAAATATTAAACGAATGGCTAACTAGAATAAACAGTGTAGAGAAGACCATAAATGACCTGATTAAGCTGAAAACCATGGCACAAGAACTACATGATGCATGCACAAGCTTCAGTAGCTGATTTGATCAAGAGGAAGAAAGGGTATCAGTGATTGAAGATCAAAGGAATGAAATGAAGCGAGAAGAGAATTTTAAAGAAAAAAGAGTAAAAAGAAATGAACAAAGCCTCCAAGAAATACGGAACTCTGTGAAAAGACCAAATCTATGTCTATTGGTGTACCTGAAAGTGACAGGGAGAATGGAGCCAAGTTGGAAAACACTCTTCAGGATATTACCCATCAGAGAAATGCACATCAAAACCGCAATGAGATACCATCTCATGCCAGTTAGAATGGCGATCATTAAAAAGTCAGGAAACAACAGGTGCTGGAGAGGATGTCGAGAAATAGGAACACTTTTATACTATTGGTGGGACTGTAAACTAGTTCAACCATTGTGGAAAACAGTGTGGCGATTCTTCAAGGATCTAGAACTAGAAATACCATTTGACCCAGCGATCCCATTACTGTGTATATACCCAAAGGATTATAAATCATGCTGCTATAAGGACACATGCACATGCACGTTTATTGCAGCACTATCCACAATAGCAATGACTTGGAACCAAGCCAAATGTCCATCAATGATAGACTGGATTAAGAAAATGTGGCACACATATACCATGGAATACTATGCAGCCATAAAAAAGGATGAGTTCATGTCCTTTGCAGGGACATGAATGAAGCTGGAAATCATCATTCTGAGCAAACTATTGCAAGGACAGAAAACCAAACACTGCATGTTCTCACTCATAGGTGGGAAGTGAACAGTGAGAACACTTGGACATAGGGTAGGGAACATCACACACAGGGGCCTGTCACAGGGTGGGGAATGAGGGACGGATAGCATTAGGAGATCTACCTAATGTAAATGACAAGTTGATGGGTGCAGCACACCAACATGGCACATGTGTACATATGTAACAAACCTGCATGCTGTGCACATTTACCCTAGAACTTAAAGTATAATAAAATAAATAAATAATTTTTTTAAAAAAAAGAAGATTCAAATTACTAAAATCAGAAATGAAGTAGAGACATTATTACTGATTCCACAGAAATAAATAGGAGTATAAGAAAGTATTACAAACAACTCTATGCCAATAAATCGGATAACCTAATTGAAATAGACAAATTCCTAGACACATAAAACCTACCAAGGCTAAATCATGAAGAGTTAGAAAATCTGAGTAGTTCTATAACTAATAAGGAGATTGAATCAGCAATCAAATATCTAACAGAGAATAGCACTGGGCCTGATGGCTCTACTGATGAATTCTACTAAACATTTAAAAAGAGCTAATCCAATCCCTCTAAAATCTTTCAAAAAATTGAAAAGGACAGAACACTTCCCAACATTATCATTCTATGATGTCAGCATTACCCTGACACCAAGTCAAACTCATTACAAAAAAAGAAACTACGGGCCAATATTCCTTAAGAAAATAGGTGCCAAAATCCTAAACACAATACTAGCAAACTGAATTAAGCATCATATTAAAAGAATTATACAACGTGACCAAGTGTGATTTATTCCTGAAATTCAAGGAGGATTCCATATATATGAAAATTGATTAATATAATGTACTACATTAAGAGTATGAAGGAAAAAAATCAATGATCATCTCAATTGATGCCAAAATAATTTTGACAAAATTCAATAATCATTCATGATAAGAATTCTCAACAAATTAGGTATCAATTGAATGAATTTCAACACAATAAAGGCCATATAGCACAACTTCACAGATAAAATTGTACTCAATGGTGAATAGTTGAAAGCCTTTCCCCTAAGATCATAAACAAGTTAAGGATACCCACTCTCATCACTTCTATTCAATATAGTATTTGAAGTTCTGGCCAGAATAATTAGGCAAGAAAAAGAAATAAAAGGAATTTGAACTTAAAAGAAAGAAGTAAAATTATCCTTTTCACAGAGGATATAATCTTAGATATAGAAAATCCTGCCGGGCGCGGTGGCTCAAGCCTGTAATCCCAGCACTTTGGGAGGCCGAGACGGGTGGATCACGAGGTCAGGAGATCGAGACCATCCTGGCCTACACGGTGAAACCCCGTCTCTACTAAAAAAAATACAAAAAACTAGCCGGGCGAGATGGCGGGCGCCTGTAGTCCCAGCTACTCGGGAGGCTGAGGCAGGAGAATGGCGTAAACCCGGGAGGCAGAGCTTGCAGTGAGCCGAGATCACGCCACTGCACTCCAGCCTGGGCAACAAAGCGAGACTCCATCTCAAAAAAATAAAAATTTAAAAAAAAAAAAAAGAAAATCCTAAAGACACACACACACAAAATTGGCTAGAACTAATAAATGAATTCAGCAAAGTAACAGGATACAAAGTCAATGCTCAAACATCTGTTGCATTTTTATATGCTAATAATGAATAATTTGAAAAGGAAATTATTAAAATAATTTCATCTATCCTATCAGCAAAAAGAATAAATTATTTAGGAATTAATTTAACCAAGAAGGTAACAGACTTGCACGATGAAAACTGCAAAACATTGTTGAAAGAAATTAAAGAAAACATAAGTAAATGGAACTGTACCCCTTGCACATTAATTGGAAGACTTAATATTGTTAAGATGTCAAATGCTACCTAAGGAGATCCACAGATTCGATGCAATCTCTGTCAAAAGCCCAATGATATTTTTTACAGAAATTTTAAAAATCTAAAATATGTATGGAATCTCATGGAACCCCAAGTAGCTAAATCAATCTTGAAAAAGAAGAACAAAGCTGGAGGGATCACACTTCCCGATTTCAAAACATACTGCAAAGCTACAGTAATCAAAACAGTGTTTTACAGGTATAAGGACAAACATATAGACAAAGGGTATAGAATAGAGAATCTCAAAATAAGCCCTTGCGTATACCATTGACCCTTGAGCAACACAGGGGCTATGGGTGCTGACTCCCAAACAGTTGAAAAATCCACATATAACTTTTTAATCCCCCAAAACTTAACTGCTAATAGCCTTGCCAATAACACAAATAGTGTATTAACATATATTTTGTATATTACATGTATTGCACATTGTATTCTTACAATAAAGTAAGCTAGATTTTAAAAAATGTTATTATGAAAATCTAATGGAAGAGAAAATACATTTACTATTCATTAAGCAGAGGTAAAAGGGATAGATTATGAGAGATTACTTAATGGATGCAGTGTATATTATTCAAGTGTTGAATACCCTAAAAGCCTCAACTTCACCACTGTGAAATCAATCTATGCATGTAACAAAATTACATTTGTAGCCCGTCAATTTATACAAACAAGACAAATAAAAATAAATAATTAAAATTGAGCTGGATTCCTTTTCTGTTCCTGAAAAAGTGATTAGCTAATCATGTATTTTTAAACTCTTAAGAATAAAACTAGGGACAAAGAAATCATGTTAAAGTGGCAGTAAAATGTCAATACACTTTAAAAATTTGTTTCCACTTTTGTTTTTAAAAAAGAGATTTTTTCCAAGTCTTTGCTATTGTGAATAGTGCCGCAAGACTGGATAAGAAAATGTGGCACATATACACCATGGAATACTATGCAGCCATAAAAAAGGATGAGTTTGCATCCTTTGTAGGGACATGGATGCAGCTGGAAACCATCATTCTTAGCAAACTATCACAAGAAGAGAAACCAAACACCGCATGTTCTCACTCATAGGTGGGAACTGAACAATGAGATCACTTGGACTCGGGAAGGGGAACATCACACACTGGGGCCTATCATGGGGAGGGGGGAGGAGGGAGGGATTGCATTGGGGAGTTATACATGATATAAAAGTCATGCACATGTACCCTAGAACTTAAAGTATAATAAAAAAAATAATAAATAAATAATAAAAAAAAAAAAAAAAATAAAATAAAAAAAGAGATTTTTTTTTAACTTTTAGGTTTAGAGGTACATGTGCAGGTTCGTTTTATAGGTAAACTGCATTTCACGGGTATGTGGTGTACAGACTATTTTGTTACCTGTGTAATAAGCATAGTGCCCAATAGGTAGTTTTTTGATCCTCACCTTCCCTGAACCATCCGTCCTTAAGTAGGCCCTAGTATCTGTTGTTCCTTTCTTTGTGTCCATGTGTACTTATTGTTCAGCTCCCACTTATAAGTGAGAACATGCAGTATTTGGTATTCTGTTCCTGTGTTAGTTTGCTTAGGATACTGGCCTCCAGCTCCCTCCACGTTGCTGCAAAGGACATGATGAGACCAGGTGTGGTGGCTCACGCCTGTAATCCCAGTGCTTTGGGAGGCAGATGAGGGCAGATCACCTGAGGTCAAGGGTTTGAGACCAGTCTAACCAATGTGGCAAAACCCCGTCTCTACTAAAAATACAAAAATTAGCCAGGCGTGGTGGTGTGCACCTGTAATACCAGCCACATGGGAGGCTGAGACAGGAGAACCGCTTGAACCCAGGAGGCGGAGGTTGCAGTGAGCCGAGATCTCACCACTGCACTCCAGCCTGGGAGACAGAGGAAGACTCACTCGGTCTCAAGAAAAAAAAAAAAAAAAAAGACATGATCTGATTATTTGAAAAAGAAATATTTTTGAAAGGAAATTTTGTGAGTAAATAAATTTGCTGTAATAGAAATTATTTTCATATTTATAAAAGTTTATTCCTATAGTGTTAATTTTTCCATTTATTTGTCTACATTATAATTATAATAATCAGTTTTTTAATATTTTATATATTTGATATGGTTAATTGCTTTCTTTATTTTTCATCAAAATATCATTTTTGAAATGACATATATTTTGAAATAATATTTTCCAAGTTCCAGGAAAGCTTCTGTTGGGGTTTTATTGTGATTGAATGAAACACGAGGTAAGTTTTAGGACAACTGATACGGTTACAATCATGATGGTCTGAGTATCATTTCTAGACAATAGCAGGTATACTTTTAATGTTTTATTGGGTAACACTGCTGTAGGATTTTCAAAGGTACCCTTTATTAAGTTACAATTGCTCCATCTGTTCCTAGTTTGTTAACTACTTTTTTACCATGAAAAATTACTTTTAGTTCTTCATTGAAATGACCATATTCTTTATTTTAATTAATAAATTAATTTAGGATTTCTTTTATTCTTTCCCTTTTTTATTTCCTTGAAAGTTTACTGATTTTCAGTCTTTAATGCTGTTGTTATTCTTGTTATGTAATGCATTTATTTAAAGTTCTAAATTTTCCCTTATAAATTTTTTTGGCCAACTTCCACAAATTTTGGAGTGGGTTAACAGATTTTTTAATTGTGTTGTTATTACTTAATATTTGTATACATTTATGGAGTACATATGCTATTTTGTTACATGCATAGAATGAGTAATGATCAAGTCAAAATATTAGGGGTATCTACCACCTGAAGTATTTTCTTATTTCTATGTGTTGAGAAAGTTTAAGTCATCTCTTCTAGCTATTTTGAAAGATACACTACAGGCTGAGCACAGTGGCTCACACCTGTAATCCCAGTACTTTGGGAGGCCAAGGTGGGTGGATCACTTGAGGCCAGGAAGTCTAGACCAGCCTGGCCAACATGGCGAAACCCTATCTCTACTAAAAATACAAAAATTAGCTGGATATGGTGGCACGCACCTGTAATCCCAGCTACTCAGGAGGCTGAGGAAGGAGAATCGCTTGAATCCAGGAGGTGGAGGTTGTAGTGAGCCAGTATCTCGCCACTGCACTCCAGCCTGGGAGACAGAGCAAAACTCTGTCTCAAAGAATAAGAAAGAAAAAGAAACATACACTACATTATTGTTAACTCTAGGCACCCTATTCTGCTATCGAACATTAGAACTTATTTCTCCTAACTGTATGTTTGTGCTCATTAACCAATCTCTCTTCATCCATCCTCCCCAACCCACACACACTTCCCAGCCTATTATCTATCATTCCACTCTCTACCTCCACCTCCATGGGATCAACTGTTATAGCTCCCACATATGAGTGAGAACATGTGATATTTCTCAATCTGTGCATAGCTTACTTCACTTAACATAATAACCTCCAGATCCATCCGTGTTTCTGCAAATGACAAGATCTCATTTTTTTATGGCCAACTAATACTCCATTGTGTTTACCACATTTTCTTTACACATTCATCTGTTGATGGACATTTAGGTTGACTCAATATCTTTGCTATTATGAATAGTGCTGCAATGAACATGAGAATGAAGGTATCCCTTTGATATAATGATTTATTTTCCTGTGGATAATTACCCAGTAGTGGAATTGCTGGATCATGTGGTAGTGTTATTTTTAGTTTTATGAGAATTCTCCATACTGTTTTCCGCAGTGGCCCTATTAATTTACATTCCTACCAACAGTGTATAAGAGTTCCCTTTTCTCCATATTCTTGCCAGAATCTGTTACATTTTCTCTTTTTTAATAAAAGCAATTCTAACTGGATAAGATATCTCATTCTGATTTTGATTTGCATTTCCCTGATGATTAATGACAAGCATTTTTTTCATGTACCTGTTGATCATTTGTATGTCTTCTTTCTAAAAATGTCTACTTGCGTTCTTTGCCCACTTTTTAATGGAATTATTAATTTTTTTTACTGTTGAGTTGAGTTCCTTGCATATTTTAGATATTCATCCCTGGTTGGATAAATAGTTTTCTTCCATTCAGCAGGTATCCTAACTCTTAAGGGCTTTCTTTGCTGTTCAGTTTTTTAACTTTAATATAATCCCATTTCTCTATTTCTGTTTTTGTTATCTATGCTTTTGCTGTCTTAGCCATAAAATCTTTGCCTAGACGAATGTTCTGAAATGTTTTCTGTTTTCTTCTAGTAGCCTTATAATTTGGAGTCTTACATTTAAGTTTATAATCCATCTTCAGCTGCTTTTGTATATGATGAGAGATAGTAGTCCAATTTCATACTTCTGCATGGATATCTAATTTTCCCAGCACCATTTATTAAAGAGGATATCTTCTCTACAATGTATGCTCCTGGCACCTTTGTCAAAAATCACTTGGTTTTAAGTATGCAGGTTTATTTCTGGGCTCTCTATTCTTCTCTATCCCTATCAATGTGTCTTTTTAAATACAAATGTCATGCTGTTTTGGTTACCATAGCCGAGTAATATGGTTTGAAGTCAGGTAGTGTGATGCCTTCAGCTTTATTCTTTTTGCTCAGGATTACTTTAGTTATTCAAGCCCTTTGTTGATCCTATACACCAATTTTATGATTCTTTTTTCTATTTCTGTGAAAACTGACGTTGCCATTTTGATAGAGATTGCATTAAATCTGTAGATTGCTTTGGGCAGTATGGTCATTTTGCCAAGGTGGATTCTTCTGGTACATGAGCTTGAGATGGCTTTCTAATTGACTGTGTCCTCTTCGATTTCCCTCATTAGTCTTTTGTAGCTTTTCTTGCAGAGAAAGGCTGTCTTTCACCTCCTTGGCTAGATTTATTTCCAAGTATTTTATTTTTGTAGCTATTGTAAATGGGATTGCCTTCTTGGTTTCTTTATCAGCTTGTTCATTATTAGTGTATAGAAATGCTACATTTGTGTATGATGAAATTCTATGCTGCAACTTTCCTGAATTTATTTTTCAGAATCCTAAAGTGTCTTTAGATGTAAGATTATGCCATTTGCAAACAGGGACAATTTGACTTTCTCATTCCCAATTTCAGTATCTTTTCATTTCTTTATATTGCCGATTACTCTAGCTACAATTTCCAGTAGTGTGTCAAATACGAGTGCTGAAAGTGGGCATGCTCGTCTTGTTCTAGTTCTTAGAGGAAAGGATTTCAGTTTTTTCCCATTCAGTATGATGTTAACTGTGAGTTTTTCATATATGGCCTTTATTATATTGAAGTATGTTCTTTCTATGCCTAGTTTGTTGAGATTTTGTATCATGAAAAGACTTTTATCTAATGCATTTTCTGCATCTTCTGAAATGATCATACGGATTTTGTCCTTCATTCTGTTGATATGATGTATCACATGTGTTCATTTGCATATGTTGAACCATTCCTGCATCCCTGGAATAAATCCCACTTGATCATTTAGTATCTGTTTGATGTGCTGTTGGATTCAGTTTGCTAGTATTTCATTGAGGACTTTTGCATCTGTTCATCAGGGATATTGGCCTGTAGTTTTCTTTATTTTTTGCATCCCTGTCTAGTTTTGGTATCAATGTAATGCTGGCCTTGGAGAATGAGTTAGGGATAATTCCCTCATGTTCAATTTTTTTTTAATAGCTTGAAGAGAATTGGCTTTGGTTCTTCTTTGAAAAATTGGTGGGAGTCAGCATGAAGCCATCCAGTCCTGGAGTTTTCTTTGTTGGAAGACTTATTATTGATTCACTCTATCTGCTAATTATTGGTCTGTTTAGGTTTTCTATTTCTTCCTGGTTTAATCTTGGCAGGTTGTATGTATCAAGGAATTCACCCATTTCCTTTAGGGTTTCCAGTTCATTACCATACAGTTGTTCATAATTGTCTCTGACACTCTTTTGTATTTCTGTAGCATCAGTTTTAATGCCTTCTTCTTCATTTCTGATTTTGTTTACTTGTATCTTCTTTTTACCTTGGTTAGTCTAGCTAGTGAATTTTGTTTGCATGTTATCAACTTTGTTCATCCTTTTTTTAAAAAAAATTTGTTGATCCTTTGTATTTTTTTAAGTTTCTATTTCATTTAGCTCCGCTCTGATCTTCATGATTTCTTTTCTTCTGCTAATTTTGGGTTGGGATTCTTCGTGCTTTTCTAGTTCCTTGAGGTGCAAAATTAAATTGTTTATTTGAAATCTTTCCTACTTTTTTGACATAGGCATTAATTACTATAAATTTCCCAGTTAGCATTGCTTTTGCTGTATCCCAGACGTGTTGGTATGTTGTATTTTGATTCTTACTGATCTAAAAAATTTTTTTATTTCCTCTTTAATTTCTTTCTTGCTTAATAATTTGGGAGCATGTGCTTTAATTTCCATGTATTTGTGCGGTTTCTAAAGTTCCTCTTGTAATTGATGTCTAGTTTTGTTTCAATGGAGTCTGAGAAGACACTTTGCATTATGTAATTTTTAAAAATTTTGTTAAGCCATTTTTTTGTGTCCTAAAATATAGTCTATCCTGGAGAATGTTCCCTATGCTGATGAGAAAAATGTGTATTCTCTGGCTCTTGGATGAAATTTTCTGTAAATGTCTGTTAGATACATTGGGCATAAAGTGCAGTTTAAATTAAACATTTTTTGTTTGTTTATTATTTTCTGTCTAGATGATCTATGTAATGCTGAGAATGGGGCGCTTAAATTTTCCTGACTATTATTGTGTTGGAATATCTCTCTCTCCCTTTAGATCTAATAATATTTGCTTTATACATCTGGGTGCCTTGGTGTAGAGAGCATATATGTTTAGAATTGTTATATCCTCTTGCTGAATTGATCTTTTTTTTTGTTTGTTTGTTCGTTTGAGACAGAGTCTCACTCTGTCGCCCAGGCTGGAGTGCAGTGGTGTGATCTTGGTTCACTGCAACCTCCACCTCCCTGGTTCAAGTGATTCTCCTGCCTCAGCCTCCTGAGTAGCTGGGATTACAGGCACATGCAGTCAACCCCAGCTAATTTTTTGTATTTTAGTAGAGGCGGGGTTTCACCATGTTGCCCAGGCTGGTCTCAAACTCCTGAGCTCAGGCGATTTGCCCGCCTCGGCCTCCCAAAGTGCTAGGATTACAGGCGTAAGCCACCGTGCCCAATCCCTTTATCATTACATAATGACCTTTCTTGTCTCTTTTTTAACTTACAGTCTATTGTGTCTAACATTCATATAGCTATTCCTGCTGGCTTTTGGTTTCCATTTGCATAAAATATCTTTTTTCTTCCCTTTACTTTCAGTCCATATGTGTCTTTAGGAGTGTGATGAGTTTCTTCTAGGCAGAATATTGTTGAGTCATTTTTTAATCCATTAATTCAAGCTATATCTTTCAGGTGGAAAATTTAATCCATTTACATTCAAGGTTATGATTGATATGTGAGGGCTTATTCCTGACATTTTATTAATCGATTTCCGGTTATTTTTGTATATTCCTTGTTCCTTTGCATCTCTATCATTGTTTATGATTGTAGTTTGGAGGTTTTCTGTAATGGTAACATTTGAGTCCTTTCTCTTTCTCATTTGTGTGTTTGATCTACCAGTAGACTTTCTATATTTGTGTTTTCATGCTGGTAAATATTGTCCTTTTGTTTCCATATGTAGGACTACCATGAGCATTTTTGTAGGTCCAGTCGACTGGTGATGAATTCCTCAGCTTTTGCTTATCTTGGAAAGCCTTTATTTTTCCTTCGTTTATGAAGGATAACTTTATTGATTACAGTGTCCTTGGTTGGCTTTTTTTTTTTTTCTTTCAGCGCTTTGAATTTATCATCCCAGTCTCTGCTGGCTTGTAAAGTTTTTGGTGAGAAATCCACTGTTAGTCTGTTGAGGGTTCCTTTATAAATGACTAATTTTTCTCTTGCCGTTTTCAGAATTCTTTGTATTTGACTTTTAACAGTTTGACTACAATGGGCCATAAAGGAGACTTTTTCTTTGCTTTTTTGCAAAAAAAGACATGCAAGCAGCCAATAAACATATTTTTTAAATGCTCAACATCACTAATAATCAGAGAAATGCAAATCAAAACTATGATGAGATATCACCTCGCAGCAGAGTGGCTTTTATTAAAAAGTCAGAAAATATGAGATGTTGGTGAGGTTGCAGAGAAAAAGGAATGCTTACACACCATCAGTGGGAATGCAAATTGCAGCCACGGTGGAAAGCAGTTTGTTGATTTCACAAAGAACTAAAAATAGAATTACCATTCAACCCAGGAATCTCATGACCAGGTATCTAGCCAAAGAAAAATAAATTATTTCACCAAAAAGACACCTGCATTCCTATGTTTATTGCAGCACAGTAGCAAAGACATGGAATGAACCCTGATGCCCATCAATGATAGCCTGGATAAAGAAAATGTGGCACATATACACCAACATGCAGCCATAAAAAAGAACAAAATCATGTCCTTTGCAGCAATATGGATGAAGCTGAAGGCCATTATCCTAAGTGAATTAACACTGAAACAGAAAACCAAATACTATGTTCTCACTTCTAAGTGGCAGCTAAACATTGGATACACATGAACACAAAGATGGGAACAATAGACACTGGGGGCTCCAAAAGGGAGAAGACAAAAGTTGAATAACCACCTATCAAGTACTGTATTTACTATTTGGGTTACAGGATCATTAGACGCCACAAACTCAGCATCATGCAAAATACTTATGTAACAAACCCGCACATGTACCCCCTGAATCTAAATAAAAAATAAGATGAATCTTTTTTTTTAAGAAAACCTTTTTTCATTGTATCTGTTTGGGAATCTTTGGGCCTCCCTGTGCCTGGGTGTCTAAATCTCTTGCTAGACTTGGGAAGTTTTCATATAGTATTTTGTTGAACCGTTTTTCTAACTCTATTGTTTTCTCTTTGCCTTCTGAGACTCCAAAATTTTGAATATTTGGTCACTTTATGGGGTCCTATATGTCATGTGGGCTTTGCTCATTTTTTAAAACATCTTTTTTATTTTTGTCTGTATGAGTTATTTCAAAAGGAAATAGACCACTTCAAATGGACTACTGCACCATTTTCTCCGTTTTAAAATATTACTATGCCTTAGGAAGCAATCTAGCCAGGAGGGTTATTTGACCTCATACAGGTATTGCTTTCCCACCTGTAATGCCATTCATCCAGAGCTCCCCTTGACCCAGCAAGACTCTATTCAGTCATCAATCACTTCCTTTAGAAAACGTACCCACTACCCATATCACTCTAGAGTTGGTTTAGATGTCCTTGTGTTATTCTTAGCATTCGTCATACTGTATGGCAATTCTGTTTCCTCTATTGAACTGTGAATGTTTCCAGGAACAAGAATAAGTTTCATCTTTTTCTTCCTCATACAGGGAAGTGACTGACATACAGTCAGGCATCCCACAAATGTTCAAAGAATCAACAGGAGGTGCAACGGCCAGTGAAACAATTTATAGGTATGTAAGACTATGTAAAGGAACGTAAAGCCAAACCGCTGTGAAAACCGCATTCAGAAGTCAGTCGGCTACTAGGTACACAAGACAAATCCATTCATTCTCCAACTCCTACACGCCCAGGAAGCAGTTTCACTTTACAGCAAGTTGAAGAGTCGCACTCGCAGATGCCGTAAAAGGGTAAAAAGTCCACGGTTGGGACGAGGATTCCAGTTTCGCGGCACCGTCAGGGCGGGAAAGTTCCCGGCTGTCAGTTGGAGGGTGGGTCCTCGCTCCGCCCCCTCGGGCCGCACTCCCGCGCTTCCGGGAGGCGTGTCCTAAGCTCAGGGACCCCTCGCTGGGTGCCGGTTAAGACCCCGCTTCCCGTCGCCGGTGCTATGGAGGCGGCGGCGGCGGCGGAGGCGGAAGTGGAAAACGAAGACGGCGGCAGCAGCTACGGGGATGTATGCTTCATGGACAAAGGCTTGCAGAGGTAAAGGGCGTTCCGCAGCTGGGAGCGACCCGCGCATTCCCCAGGGCCGGGGCCGTGGGTGGCTGGCGGCGACAGCGGAGCAGAGGCGCGGCACTGCTTTACCAAGACCATAAGTGAACGCAGTCTGGCTTTCGACCTCCCCACTTCTCCAAAACTGCTCTGCCGAAGTGCCAGGTTGAATGAGCCATGGATGTCTTCCCGCCCGTGTCTCCTGCCCAGCATTTCACACGACTCTGCTTAGCCTTGAAACTGCCCCAGGACCTTGCCCTCCACCAGCTTATGACCACTGTTTCCTTCTCCTGGTTTTGCTTACTTATTCCTTTGCTTGCCGTTTAATTGTTGGTTTTCTCGTGTTCTCTCGTCTTTCCTCTTCTTCGCTCTGAAAAAAAACCTGCAGGATAGTGTATCTGGCAGCTATGAGCGGGCAGTCGCAGCTGCCTGTTAGTTTTGCCTCAGTTCTCCTTGCCTCCATTCGAAATCATTTGTCCGTTACAGAACACTGCAATACATATATTCATATACTTTTTGAAAGTACTAAACTTACTATATTTAGCTCACCGTTTCCCTCTCTCAAAGCCCCGACTTGTGCAAGGCGTATGAAGCACTTGGTTCTGCAATTCTGTAAAGCAGGTCTCCTCCTGCATTTGAGGCCTTTAGTCTCGACTCTTAACATTTCTCCACTTACACTTTATTTAGCTGTACTGAGCTACAGGTAGTTCCATAGCAGACTTCTCTGTGCCTTTGCATATGCTGTTCCTTTGTAGCGTGTCCTCTACGCGAACTTTGCTACTGATAATTAAGCATCTTGTTCTGGATTCTGATTTAAACTTTGCCAGATGATCCCAAGAAGATGGTGTTCAAGGGACATTTTACATTTCTATTTAATACTAGCTGCCATTTACTGAATGCCATCTGTGTGTGCATGTTATATACATTATCACTAATCCTCACGGTAATTCTACAAGGTAGTAATTTTTCTCATTTACAAGTGATGAATGAGACTCAGAGTCTATTGACAATTTGTTCATCTTTAAACACTTCGTAAAGCATTAAGTTCGGATTCAAACCCATTTTCCGTCTAATTTCACTGTGCTTTTTCTACGATCTCACATTATCTGCACATTATTAATGTCGAGAAACAAATGTGTCAGAAAATAAATGACTGTCATTAAGAGCATGTGTTGATAGCATAAGGTCTGGCACTAAGAAAGAACTCAAGTAAATGACAGGGCGGGATAATTGCGAAATGCTCCAGATAGTCACATTTAAAGGTTACTAGTCTGAAATTTGCAAATGCTTCCCTGCTGTCAGAGTTAGGTTTCCTACAGCTGTAAGATAGCCGCTACTGAACCTACAGCAGATGCCCATGACATTGTGTGTCCCTATTCCTGGCTGTATCTCCCATCCAGCAACTCCAAACCGTGTGCACTGTAGTTTGTGTTCCTGAAACTACTATCTTCAGGAGAAGATTCAGTTATAAATAGTAATTGGAGTGAAGAGATGAGTTCTGTTTAGGGGAGATCCATTAACTTTCAACGAGGGAGGATAGGGACTTTTTCAATAGAAATTGCAATAACGTGGTTTCTTTTTGAAAATGCAATAGACTGTGGATTAAATAGCTATTGCACACGAAGAAGAAAATAAAGTTACAATCTCCAGCATGAGATCTGGATTTACATACAATCTGTTAACATAACTGCAAGAATTTGGTCAAGCTATTTAATTTCTATAAACTTCGGTATCCTTAAGATACCCACTGCTTAGAGTTATTCTGAGAATTAATTGAGGTCAGAAAACTGAGGCTTAGGTTGTCATTTGCTCAAATTACACAGCAAAACTGTGATAGAATGCAGATTCGAACTGGGATATTAAGTTATTGACTATTATTCAGCACTGCCTTCAATATATGCTGATGACTGCACATAGGAGTTAGAAATGCCCACTGTCACTTGTCTCCATTGAGCGGTTTCTTGTTTGTAAATAATCCAAAATACTTGGTTATGTTGTAAGAAGCACCGTATTTTGTGAGACATTTTAAAGGAATGTAACAAATAGGAAAGATTTCATTCTAGAATGAATAAAGCACATATTTGGTATCTACATGCTGTTTGGTTAATTTTAGTTATTTGGTCATGCTTTTAAAACCTATTTTGTTTTTTTATAATATATATTTTGTTTTGTAGCATATCAGAATTATCTTTAGATTCAACTCTTCATGCCGTCAATCTTCATTGCAATAACATCTCCAAGATCAAAGCCATTGATCATATTTGGAATTTACGACATCTAGATCTGTCATCTAATCAAATAAGTCGAATTGAAGGGCTAAACACACTGACAAAACTTTGCACATTAAATTTGTCCTGCAATTTGATTACAAAAGTAGAAGGTTTGTAAGCGATTTTCATATAACACTTAACATAAGGAAAATGATTTAGGTCCATTTTTTTCCCAAAAGAATGGAATAAATGTTATCAGAAACTCTTAAAAATTGAGTCCGAAACTCATTATACAAAATATTTTCTCCAAAAAAGTGTCAATTTTTTAAAAATTCTGTTTTTTTCTAAATGCCAATAAAAGTGATTTCGCTGTTACCAGACTGGAACAGTCTGAAATAACATTGTAATGCTATATCTCTCTAATTAATTATTTAAATTTTATAAAGGCTTTATTTTATTTTACTTTTTTTTAGGACTTGAAGAACTAATTAATCTGACTAGACTAAATTTATCATACAACCACATAAATGATCTTAGTGGTAAGTAGAAATGCTTATGTTTTCTGTATGCTAAATATTTTGTCACATGTGGTAAGTTAACAGCTCAGCTAAGCATGTTGGAAATCTCTGGATATTAATCTAATTTTTAGCCAAAGAGCTCATCTACAGAGTGTATTCCAGTCATAATTCTGTTTTGTTGGTGCCAGAACCACAGCTGAGTACAAAATTTAGAAGTAAAAACCAAGGTAATCAGTAGCAGGAAAAACTTGATTGGAAAGGATCCAGTTTAAGGGAATATGTTTTAATTTTAGCCAATTAGTCAATGTACTGTTATATAGAGAAGAATAGTTCCAATAGAACTTTCACAGTGGTAAAAATGTTCTAATCTGTGTTTAGTATGGTAGCCAGTAGCCAAATGTGGTTATTGAGCACTGGAAATATAACTAGTGCAACTTAAGGACTGAATTTGTAATTTTATTTAATTTTACTTAGAAAATAAAAAGCCACATGTAGCTAATGGCTACCATGTTGAACAGTGACATGCCGCATTCCAAAGGCTGTTGCAAGTTAAGGAGCAAATAAAATGATATTTTCTTTTTATCTGTAATACAGCTAAGAAGATTTTAAAAGTGTTGCCTTTTTTAATTGATTAAAGTGATGCAGCTGATAAGTTGAACAGTTTCATGACTATTCTTAGAATTATTTGCTAGAACTAGCAGAATTCCTCTAATATCTTCACAATCCTTATCAATATTTGAAACAATCTCATTCATTGGTTGACTCTTCTCCCCACTAAAAGAACACTACCCTGTGCCAGCTGCTTACTATACAAAAAATAAAAAGACCTAGTCTGTACCCTTAAGCTGAAGTAGCAACTGTATTTTAATTTTGTAAAACCTTTTTTCCTCTAAAGACATGAAGTATTAGAACTGAGTTTCACCTGGCACGGTGTCTCATGCCTGTAATCCCAGCACTTTGGGAGGCCAAGGCGGGTGGGTCCCTGAGATTGGGAGTTCGAGACCAGCGTGACCAACATGGAGAAACCCCGTCTTTACTAAAAATACAACATTAGCCGGACGTGGTGGCACATGCCTGTAATCTCAGCTACTCAGGAGGCTGAGGTGGGAGAATCGCCTGAACCCAGGAGGCAGAGGTTGCGGTGAGCCGAGATTGCGGTGTTGCACTCCAGCCTGGGCAGCAAGAGCGAAACTCCATCTCAAAAAAAAAGGAACTAAGTTTCAACCCTGGCCTTGTCATTAATTACTATGTAATGATGAGCGAGGTGTTTACTCTTTGGATGCAATTTCCTTATCTAAAGAATGTGAATGAATAAGATAGTTCATTCTCTCAGTATGTGTTTATGAAGATCACTATATCAAATACTGTCTTATAGTGATGGAAAAACCAACAACAATAAGTAAGATAAGTTACAGAGCTTACATTATAGTGGGGAAGAAAAACAACCCCCCAAAAAATCAGCAAAAGATTTGAACAGACACTTCACCAAGAAGATACATAAATGGCAAATAAGCCATGAAAAAAAAAATAGTTGGAATCCTTAGTGATTAATGAACTACGAATTAAAACCACAATACCATTTCACTCCTAGAATAGCTAAAACAGTGACAGTGCTGGTGAGATTGTGAAGCAGTTGAAACTTGCATACATTGCTGGTAGATTTAAAATGGTACAACCACTTTGGGAAGGAAGTTTTGTTTTTTTTTTTAATTTGAGATAGAGTCTCGCTCTGGAGTGCAGTGGTGTGATCCTGGCTCACTGCACCCTCTGCCTCGTGGGTTCCAGCGATTCTCCTGTCTCAGCCTCCTGAGTAGCTGGGACTACAGGCATGCTCCACCATGCCCGGCTAATTTTTTATATTTTCAGTAGAGACGGGGTTTCACCATGTTGGCCAGGCTGGTCTTGAACTCCTGGCCTCAAGTCACCTCATCCTCCCAAAGTGCTAAGACTACAGGCGTGAGCCTGTACTGGCTGTCACTGTGCCTGGCTGAGTTTGACAGTTTGTTATTGTTATAATGGCAAACATAACCCTTAAATATAATTGTGCAGTCTGACTCTTAGGTGTTTACCAAAGAGAAATTAAAATGTGTCCACTCAAACACCTGTCCATGAACGTTCATATGATTACATAGCTTTTTATATGATTTCTCCATTTTAGAGAAAGTTCTGAGGCAGATAAAGAAACTGTAAGCACTTGAAGGGTACACTGCCATTGTACAATTAGTACTCGTCCATGACAGCTGCAGCTGAAGTCCAAGTTGGGCCAGGCACCAATAGGAACTGCTACAAAATGTTCTAGATAAGCTTGTGTGAGAAATATTACCAGGGAATTAAATGAATGCTAATGTATTTATATTCAAACCAACAAAATTGAAGTGTACTACAGGGTTTGCTTATGTCTGCTAATCAAGACTGATGTGTTGAGGCAGCCTAAAGCCATTGCTTTACCTTTTTCTCATATGAGTGTGTGCATCCACCTGGGGAAGTTCTTTTGATTTATTTTGTTTTGAAGAGAACCAGAGCCCAGGAACCTCGGGGACTAAAGCCTCAAAGAAATGTTAAACTTTTGTTTCTTCAAAACAACAATTAACTTTACCAATAGCCTATTCATTAGATATAGCTGTTCACAGCAAGATCTTATTGATGCTGCCGGTTTGCCTCTAAAAGTATAACCTATCTAGCCACTATTTCTAATTAGCTATTGGAAAGACTATTGCTGTGGCATTTAAAGAATTATTTTCCTATTGCAGGGTTGATTCCCCTTCATGGAATTAAGCATAAACTTAGGTATATTGATCTACACAGTAATTGTATAGATAGTATCCATCACTTACTTCAGTGTACGATAGGATTGCACTTCCTGACTAATCTTATTTTGGAGAAAGATGGAGATGATAATCCTGTCTGTCGACTACCAGGTAAGAACAATTAATTTAATATTTTTTCTAATAGTTAATATTCAGAGCTTCTTTATTTTCCTGAAATTGGCATTTGTGACCTCATTTTAGTCTTCAGCTTTACAATATTTTCTATATTGGGGAAAACATGGTTACAAATAAAATTACTGTATTAAGACTAATGACTGTTACAGAACACAAGATGAACAGTTCAGTGATTCTGCTATTTAGGCAGCTTCATATTTAATAAGTGAATGCCTCAAATCATTATGGTATATTCTATTAATAATAGTATAATATTATGCAGCCACAATAAAGAATATAGAATCTCTTTATCTACTAATGGACAATTATGTCCAAGATACATTGAGAGGATGAAAAGCAGGTTGTAAAGTACTGCATACAGTAGGCCACCATTTGTGTGAAAAGGGTAACACACATACACAGACACAAATATTTACATACATATATATGTATGCACGTATGTATGTGTGTGCTCAGTATGTACATAAAACATCTAGAAGAATACACGCTTTAAAAAAATTATAACATTGGCTAACTCCAGGAAAGGCAACTGGGTAACTAGAGATTAAGGAATGAGAAAATTTTTCACTGTGTTCATTTTGAATTTCATATTATGTGAATTTATTACATTATTAATAAATGATTTTGTTTTAAGAAAGTTTAATATATACAGATGCTGGTGCTGCTGAAATGCTATTTGAACTAATTGGGAATTAATCAAGTTGACAAAGATAAAGCAGACCAGACTATCATTTCTAGAACTCACTTATCTCATATTGCTTAACCAAACAATAAGAGAGAAATGTGTAGAATGTGAATATACATTCTAAAGATCTGCTTGAATACAAGTTAGCTACAGAGGCTTCATTTTATTATTCATACGCAATTATAAGAAGGCTTTTTGCAGCATGGAAACCTGTGTTGCTAATTTCATTTCACAGAAGAAAATCTGATATATATGATAATTGTTTTCCGAAGGTGAAAAATATTTCCTATTGTTTTCCATAAAGTTTCCCTGAAAATCGGGACAGATTTGAGAGTTTTCTGAGGAAACCCTTTCCTGGAAAGAAAACCATATTTCTAAAGCCTTGCATTTTTCTTTTCTCTGCTAAACCTTCAGGTTGGATTTTTAAAAAAATAATCTTGTCTCAAGAACCTCTGGTTTCTACAATTCGAATCTTTGTTTTTCACCTTTTTTCCTAAATTAGGTACTTCTCTCAATACAGTCACCCTCCCTTCAGAATTGAAAGGTAACTTATTGCTGAAATAACTATTCTTCCTTCAAGATTTCTAAGTTGCCAGACTTCTTTCTTACTTTTGGAATTCTTCCAACCACTTCGTTGGCCTTTATTAGAAATACTTAGTTTTAAAATTACATTTACGCAGGATTAAGGTGCTCATGTTAACGTTAGTACCAAACGAATGTTAATTTGTCAGATTTAATTGTTCTTAGGGAAAATATACATATTATTCTTCATTACTTGATAGTTTACCTGCTTTAATATTAGTTATGTGTAATTTAAAAGAGAAGAAGGGGGATATTTTGCTAATGCTGAGACCTCACTAGGGAAATTCTGGCATTTTGGTCATTATCCACATCATCCTGCTTTATGTTCATTTATGTTGTTTATGTTAATCATATTAAAAAATAAAAGACATGTTTAGCTTCCTTCCTAGAATAAATTTCTGCTGGTTTTATGCATTATATATTTAAAGTAATTTTTTAGAGATAGCTATTTTCACTTTTTGAACTTCATCAGGAGGGTTATTTGAGAGGGATGGAGAGTGGAGGAGAAGTGTTTTGTTTCTTTTATATGTAATGATTTGTATTTTAATGATTACATGCTGGAGAAGTTGAGTAAGTAACAAGTTTATTATTTGCCTTCTGAAACTATTCTGGGGGATATATCTGGTAGCTGATAAATTTAGTTTATTCTAGAAATAATTGACTTTTTTAAATATTTAAGTTTTCATTTTGAATGATTTGTTTCCAAGGGTACAGAGCAGTTATTCTCCAGACTTTGCCACAGCTTAGAATCCTGGATTGCAAGAACATATTTGGTGAACCAGTAAATTTGGCAGAAATAAATTCATCACAGCTGCAGTGCCTAGAAGGTCTTTTGGATAATTTAGTTTCTTCTGATTCTCCCCTAAATATAAGTGAAGATGAGGTATAGTATTTACATTTTTTTGTAATATAAAAAATACCTTCAAATTTCAATAAGTGAATATAAATTAAAAGGATTTTGGTTTGTTTCTGTGTCATAGATCATTGATAGAATGCCAGTGATAACAGCACCCGTCGATGAGTTAGTTCCCTTGGAACAGTTTGCAAGTCCACCAAGTGATGCTGTGTTGACGTCTTTTATGTCCGTGTGTCAGTCTTCTGAGCCAGAGAAAAGTAATCATGAAAGCGATTTGCAGAATGAGATAAAACTTCAGAAATTAGATGATCAAATTTTACAACTTCTAAATGAAGTAACTATTTTTCCTACTTCTCTGTAGACATGTTTATTGAAGAAAACATAGTTAAGAAAATGTAAAATAAAAATTATGTACTAGCTGACCAACCTATTTTAATGCATCAGTGTTCATATATTTTTGTTTTCCTCTACAGAAATAGAGTTCTGTTATTGCATAGTGGTAGTAAAAGGTAACATAAAGTTTTCACTTATTTTACTTGTCTTCCTTTACATCTTCATTATGTAATTCTTTGTCTTGTTCTGCAGTATTTCACATTACTTCCATTCCACCCACCTTTTATTTCCACCATAAGCAAGGGGGAAACTCTTTGGACTCAGTGTTACTTAACGCAAAGGAATACTTTGGCCTGTACGATCTCTTCAGTGGATTAATGGTCAAAATCACCTCTACAACTTACAGCTGAATGGCAGGTTAATTTACATAGTTCCTGTATCAATTTCATTTTCCAGTGGACCATCACCTAATCAATCTATACTTTCCTGAGCTGTTAATCCTTTTTTACCCCTGCTACTGAATCTCTAGTTTTTAGAATCTGTGAGCTACGTTTATGAACTACAATTCCTAGAATTTACTGCTATTCAGGTCTCCAACCCTCGCTCCAGCATTCTCACTATCATCCACAGTGGCGGTGATTCTCTTGGGTACCACTACTATCTGACTGCAATAGATTATTACTTTATTTCCCTTCTAGCTGGGTGTAGGATAGAAAGATAATGGTATAGGTCAAAGAGGCTATTAGTCAAATGTTAGTTCAACTGAAAAATTTGTAACTAAGTTATTGTTACTAATTTTTTTTTTAGAGTCAGGGTCTTACTCTGTCACCCAGGCTGGAGTATGGTGGCATGAGCATAGCTCACTGCAGCCTCGAACTCCTGGGCCCAAGAATCTTCCCACCTCAGCCTCCTGAGTAGCTGGGACTATAGGCACATGCCACTGTGCCTAGCTAATTTTTAAATTTTTTATGTGGAGACTGAGTCTCGCTTTGTTACCCAGGCTTATCTCAAACTCCTGGCTTCAAGTGATCCTCCCACCTCAGCCTCGTAAAATAGTGGTATTACAGGCAAGAGCCACCACGCCCAACCTCTATAACTAAATTTTCTTAGTCAAAATTTTTTCTCAAATTTAGGAAGGGGGGAGGAGTAGAAAATGCTTATGAAATGGTTATGGTTCAGGAGGTTTTTAATCTTGAACTATTATTTATATAATATTAACAATGCTGGATAAACAAGAGGTCTGCCTTAGGTGAGTGAAAGTGAATAAGGCTGTGAGGATTCTGTGTTTCAGAAATCCATAGAGATTTCAGTTTGAGCCAATAAGGAGATAGTAATAGAAGTGAGACAAGAATGCTGGCCTACATATTATTTGACATCATCGATACTGTATGGCTGGACTTTTGGACTCCTCCATTTCCTCAGATTTCATCTTTCATCTTTTCTAATGGCTGACTCTTCTACCAATGAAAGAACTTAGATTGAAGTTTTTAATGTCTTTAATGTGAAGTGAACATTTCAGTTTCTCATCGGCTGATCTCATTTTATTCTCATGACAACCCAATCAAGTAGATAGAGATTAATGTATTATTGTCTGTGTTGTAGAAAAGAAGTTCCAGAATTTAAATCACTTATTTAAAAGTACTTTATTTGCAAGATAGTTGAGCTCCCAATTCATATCTCCTTATGTCCAATCAAATTCTTCAACTGTGTCATGCTTCTCACTTACAGTGCTAGTTCTTTCTACTTTGTTAACCGAAAACAGGAGTCTAGCTATCTGGAAAGAAAGGCGATTCACTGCTATGTATATTTAAAATGTTTAAGAAAATGACTTCTTGTTAACTGTCTATCTTGGTGTAAAGAGTACACATGTAGTTTGAATTGCATTGAGCTGTTCTTAAACTCAAATGATTTCATCTCGAGTATCAACTTATAAAGTCATAATATTACTGCAATGTGCTGTACTATAATAAAGACATTTGTTTTTCTTAATCATGGGACTTAAAATCATAATTACCCTGTTGAAGTGGGAAATTTTATATCTGTGAAAAACTGTTTTGCCTTTATTTTAGTTTTTCTCCAACATTCTATTGTGAGCATTTTTATTCTTCAGCAAACTTGAAAGAATTTCTTAGTGAATATCAATATATCCACCAACTAGATTCTACACTTAATGTTTTACTACATTTATTTTGTCATGTAGCTATCTATTCGTGCATCAAACTATCTTATGACACATTTCAAAGTAAATTACACACATCAGTACATTTCTCCCTAAATACTAAGCATGCATATCATTAATTACAGTTAAATATTTTTTAGGTGTTTTCTTTGATGTGAAATACAGGTCTGCATATTTCCTGAATTGAGAATACATATATCTGTTATCCAAACTTCTGTGAAGGTTAACATTATCATGTTCCCTATGGCCTCTCCCACAAGCACTCCTCTACTGCCTTCAGAGGCAATCATTTTTCTGATTTTTAGTCTACCACATATTATTTAATATTGTTTGAGAACCTGATATAAATGGAATCATACAGTGTATACTCTTTGTGTAAGGCTTCATTCACTCAGCATAACCTTTTAAAAATCCATGCTATTGTGTATATCAGTACTTATTTCTATGAAGTATGTCATTCTGTGAATATATTACACTTTACTTTTCCATTGTCCTGTTGAAGGTTATAACCTAGCTTATAACCTGGGTTATTCAAGGTTTATGAGTAGAGCTGCAATGAATATTACTGTATAATCTTTTTGTAAATATGTATCTTTGTTTCTCTTCAGTAAACAGAAGTGCAGTTTCTGGGTTATAGGGTAGATGTATGTTCAGTTTTATAAGAAATTGATAACTTTTTCCAAAGTGGTTATTCTATTTCATTCTCACTAACAATGTATGACTGTTCCAGTTTTTCTGCCACCCCACCAATATTTGGTGAGGTTACAATTGCTTTTATTTTAGTCATTCTAGTGGGAGTATCATGATATTTGTTCTGATTTTAATCTACATTTCACTAATGATTAGTTATGTTGGACAGTTTTTTGTGTGCTTATTGAATATTTATCGTCTATGAATGCCTGTTCAAAATTTTTGCCCATTTTTAAGTTGTGTTGTTTATCCAGGTTGTAGGAATTTATTATATATGCTAGACACCAGTGTTTTGTCAAATATATCTAGTATGAATATTTTCTCCCTGTTTGTGGATCTCACATTCATTTCCTTACTGGTCTTTTGATAAACAATAGTGTTTAATTTTGATAAAGTCCAATTTATCATTTTTTTCCCTTTTAGGATCATTGTTTTCTGCAACTTTAAAAACTTTTGTGCATACCAAAACAACATTCTCTTGTGTTAGCCTCTAAAAGTTTTAATGGTTTTACCTTTTGCATTCAGATCTGTGTACATATATGGTTCACTCTTTTCCATATGGATTTTCAGTTATCTCAGTGCCGTTTGTAGAAAACGCTTTTCTTTTCACTAAATTTCTTTAATGAATTTCTTGAAAAAAAAAAAATTGAATCACCTTACAAACTGTAGAATCTAGCTCCGGGTTATTTTTTTCTTTGTCAGTTTTAGTAACTTGTATTTTTCAGTTAATTTGTCCATTTCATCTCATTATCAGCATAAAATTGTTTATATTCCCTTATTATACTTTTAATTTATATAGGATCTGTAATGAAAATCTCTTTCATTACTGATACTGGTAATATGTGTTTTCTCTATTTATTTTTTATTTATTTGCTTGATTAGTTTAGCAAGGGGTTTTGATGATCTTTTCAGAGAACAGACTTTTGGCTTTGTTAATTTGATTAATATTTGTTTTCTGTGTTCTTGATTTCTGGTTATTTTCCTCCTCTACTGTGAATTTACTTTGCTGTTTGTTTTCTAGTGCCTTTTTTTTTTTTTTTTTTTAAATACCGTCTTGCTCTGTCACCCAGGCTAGAGTGCAGTGGTCTGATTTCAGCTCACTACAACCTCCATGGCTCCTGGGTTCAAGCGATTGTCCTGCCTCAGCCTCCCAGATAGCTGGGATTACAGGCCTGTGCTGCCACACCCGGCTAATGTTTGTAATTTTAGTAGAGACAGAGTTTCTTTCACCATGTTGCCCAGGCTGGTCTCGAACTCCTGGCCTCAAGCGATCCTCCCACCTCTGCCTTCCCAAGTGCTGGGATTATAGGCATAAGGCACGGCCCCCAGCCATAACTTCTTAATATAAATACTTAGGTCATTGATTTTAGACTTATCTCCTAATATGATCATTTAAAGCCATAAACATTCCTCTGAGCACTGCTTTAGCTGCATGCCACAAATTTTGGTATGTTTTGCTTTTGCTATTGTATAAATACTTTTCTAATTTCCTTTGTGATTTCTTCCTTGATCCAAGAAATATTTAGAAATGTCTTTTATTAATTTTTAAACCATTTGTCATTCTATAGATATGTTATTGGTCCTTGATTTCTGATTTACTTCCATTTTGTTCAGAGAACATATTCTGAATAATTTCCATCTTTTTAAATTTATTGAGTTTTTTTATAGCCTGGCATATGGTTTTTCTAGGTGGATATTCATTGTGCTTTTAAAAAGAATGTATATTCTACAATTAAATCAGCATAATTGATAGTATTTTCAGGTGAACCATGTCTTTACTCATTTTTTGTCCATTCTATCAGTTGCTGATGCTTGGTTTTTTGTTTGTAGAGGTAGGGGGTTGATCTAGTTCTATCAGTTGCGGCATGAAGAAGTGTTTAAATCTCTGTGATTATGGATTTGTGTTTCTCCCTTTAGTTATTTATTTGCTTCTTATGTTTAAAACTCTGTTATTAAACACATACACATTTATGACTGCTTGGTCTTTCTGATGAAGTTACTCTTTTATTATTATGAAATGTTCCTCTTTAACAGCCTTATTGAGATACATTATTCACTTACCATGTGGTTCACCCATTTGAAGTGTGCAATTCAGTGCTACCCATTAGCAGTCATTGCTCATTTCCTTCTACCTACACCCTCAACCCTAAGCAACCACAAATCTATTTTCTTTCTCTATGGATTTGCCTATTTTGAACATTTCATATAAATGAAATCATAATATTTAGCCTTTAGTGACTAGCTTCTTTCACTTAGCATAATATTTTCAAGGTTCATCCATATTGTAGCATGTATCAATACTTCATTTCTTTTTATTACCAAATAATTATTCCATTGTATGGATATACCACATTTTATTTATCCTTTTGTTAGGTGATAGACATTTGAGTAGCCTCTACTTTTGATTATTATGATATTTCTATGAATATTTATGTATAAGTTTTTGTGTAGACATAGATTTTCATTTCTCTTGGCTATATACCTAGTAGAAGAATTGCTGGGTCATATGTTTAACCTTTGGAGCAACTACCAGACTTTCCAAAGTAACTGCACTATTTTATATCTTCAGCAGCAGTATATGAAGGTTCCAGTTTTTCCACATCCTTGCTATCTTGTTCTTTTATGTCATTTTCTTTATAGCCATCCTAGTGGGTGTAGAGACATACCTCATCGTGGCATCCATTTACTTTTAATCTGTTTGTGTCTTTATATTAAAATGGGTCTTGTGGACAGAATAAAAGTGAGTCTTGTTTTTAAATCCCATCTGGCCATCACTTCTTTTGAAGACTCTGTTAAAATTTACTGTAATCATTAATGAAGTTAGATTAGAGTCTACCATTTTATTGTTATTTGTTTTCTGTTTGTCTCTGTTTTATATTCATTTTTCTTCCTTTCCTACTTTCTGTTGGATAATTTTTAGAATTCAGGTTTTTTTGTTTTGTTTTGTTTTGTTTTGTTTTTTGAGATGGAGTTTCACTCTTGTTGCCCAGGCTGAAATGCAATGGCATGATCTCAGCTCACCTCAACCTCCACCTCCT
This sequence comes from Trachypithecus francoisi, assembly GCF_009764315.1. Lineage (NCBI taxonomy): Eukaryota > Metazoa > Chordata > Mammalia > Primates > Cercopithecidae > Trachypithecus > Trachypithecus francoisi. The sequence goes on from NW_022681472.1 coordinate 40,814,357, forward strand.
GGGTTTAAGCGATTCTCCTGCCTCAGCATCCTGAGTAGCAGGGATTATAGGCATGCCCGACTAATTTTGTATTTTTAGTAGAGACGGGGTTTCTCCATGTTGGTCAGGCTGGCCTTGAACTCCCCAGCTCAGGTGATCCACCCGCCTTGGCTTCCCAAAGTGCTGGGATATAATTCAGTTTTAATTCATAATGTTGGTTTTTTAGTCACAATTCTTTAGGTTTTGTTTTGGTCTGAATGCTCTAAAAAAAGACTTGAAATAGTCTACTTAGAGTTAATACTGTATCACTTCAAGTAAAATGTTTAAACATTATTTGTATTTATCTATATATAAATCAACTGTGATGCTCTTATTTCTTCTTGAGGATTCAAATTTCCATCTAGTGTTATATTCCTTCAGCCAGGACTTCCAGTCTGAACTTCCTTTAGCAAATGTAGTGTTACATCTGTGGATAGTAGTCTGTTTCAGTTTTAGTCTTTGTGGACTTTTTCACTGAATATAGAGTTCTCAATTGACAATTTTTTTTTCTTTCAGTACTGTCCCTGGTCTCCATAGTTTTGATTGCAAAGTTAATGAATTCAAGATCCTTGATTTCTTGTATGTAATATGCCGTTTTTCTTTGGCTACTGTCAAGAATTTTTCTCTGTTTGTTTTCAGCAGTTTGACTGCATTGTACCTAAGGATGGTTTTCTTTGTGTTTATCCTACTTCCGGTTTCTCTATGCTTCCTGAATCTGTAATTTTATGTTTTCACCTAATTCGGGAACTTTCTTCCAATATTTATTCTGCTCCATTCTCTCCTCTCTTTTTCAGATTCCATGTAGACTTTTTGATATTGCCTCAAAATTCCCCAAGGCTCTGTACATTTTGTCAACATTTGTTTTTCTGTATTCTTCATATCGAATAACTTCCATTGAGCTAGCTTCATGTTCGTATACTCTTTCTTTATTGTCTCATTCTGCTATTAATCTCAGTCAGTTTCTACTTCAGACATTGTATTTTTCAGTTATAGAATTTCTATTTTTTTATAGTTCTATTTCTGAGCAAGTTTTCTTGTCTTTTTGTTTATGACAGGCGTATTTCTTATTATCTCATTGAACATCACTATTTGATCACTATTTTAAAGTTCTTGTTTGCTTATTCAAACATTGAGTCATCTCAGGTTTGGTCTCCATTTTCTCTTGAGAATAGGTCATTTTCCTGGTTCTTCCTATGGCGAGCAATTTTGAAGTGTATCCTGGACATCATGAATGTTTTGTTGTGGATACTCTAGATTTGGTTATAATCCTCCAAAGAGTGTTGACATTTTTGTTTTTAGTAAGCATTTAACTTGGTTTGACTCAGATTGTATGTTTTTATCTTAAATAGCAGTTCAAAGTTCATTTCATTTATTTTGTTCTTTGCTGGGCCACTTGCAGTCCACTTCATACTGCCCTCTGGTTCTTTAGGCCCAGAAGTCTGGTTTTTCCTACCTGAGGTTTAGACTCTCTACATAATACTGATTGTGGTACATTCTCAGACTAAAAACCATAAAAAACAGAAACACCCTCATTCTGGTCCATTTTCCAAGTGTCACCTCCCCTCTAGAATAATCCTACTTTTGTTCACTTTCTAAGGCCTTCAAGTAGTTTTTATTTTTGTTTTGTTTGTATTTTTTCCAGAGTTTATAATTGTTATCTGCAGGAAAGTCAACATGGTAGACGCCTACTTGCCCATACCAGAAGCTTAATTCCCTGTCTTTAATGTCAAACATTTCTAGTTTATAAACCCTTAATCATATAACAAGTCATAATATTTCAGAAAATTTCCAATTTCAATCTTTTTTATACTGAACTTTTAACAAACTTTGTTGGCTTTTTAAATTCTAGACTTGTAATTCAATAGATAATGTTCCTGAGAAAGACCCCAGACCAAAAAGAGACACAGATATAACTTCTGAAAGTGACTATGGAAACAGAAAAGAATGCAATAAAAAAGTTCCTCGAAGATCAAAAATCCCGTATTATGCCAAAACCATTCAAACTATTAAGCACCACAATAAAAACTGCAACTCTTTTGTAAGGTACTTGTTTTAGTTTTAGAAATTTAAGGCACACAGAAGTTAATAATGCTGGCTTTTCGAAGCTATCTCATGGTGATACTTGTTACTTTACTAATGTTGAAGATTTGATTTTTCAGCCTTGTAGGTTCTGATCTGGTCAGTACATTCATGTAAATGTATATAAAAGGATCCTTTTCTCTATGTCTGTACCTTAGTTGCAAAATTAATGTATAAACCTGAAGATATCTCATAGCATAAAGAATACTGACCTTAGAACTGGAATACCTTCATTTAATCTAGGTTTAGTTCAATCAAAAACAATGTATGTGGTTTTAGTTTCATTCATTTACAGTGGGAAATAAGACTGGTACACTTGAGTCTACATGACTAGCCTTTTCTCTCTTTGTAGGCAGATCTAGATGGAAAGCCAAGTCCTAGTCAGATGACACTGAGTTTAGGATTAAATGTGAATAAGATGATTGTGTTTAATGCCATAAGGACAAGGGAAACCGATGTCTGTACTTTCGTAATTGGGATCACCATAACAAGTGGTTCAGAAATGACTACTCTGGGATGGTTACAGTAAACTTTTGCCTCTGTAATTCTCCTTTTGCAAAGCATATTTTGTTGTTTAATTCTTCCATACCTACCCAATTACATTTTACATGTATACACACACACACACACACACACACACACACAGGCATTCAGTTCACTTCAAACACTGTACTTTTTTCCAGGACGTACCCTGGAATTTCTTTGGTCCTACCAAGTGATAGAATCTATTAACTTTGATCCATTATGTGTCGATTTTAAACTTTTAACTCCCAAAGAGTAGTTCTGTTTACTGTCTTTTCAAGTTCTTAGGTATCACCTTACTATAGTACTTTTTAAATTATTCTGATATATCCAAGAATTCTACCCTACCTGAAAATGTTAAACCCTGAATGAACATTTATGAAATCATTATCTTTTTTAAAATCTTGAGGCACTCATTAATCAACAGAGCACACCCATTATAAAATTTATAAAGCAGTTTGTCCAAGTTACTATAATTTTATTAATATTCTTTTTAAAAAGCTGTTTGCATATACAACTAGAAATGTTAGAGAAAAGTAATGTGAACACACTTTTTTGAGTGATTTGCTGTGTTTTATTCTTTACAGTTGTAGTCGTAAAATGAAGCCACCTTACCTTAAAGAATTATATGTAAGCTCATCTTTAGCGAACTGTCCTATGTTACAAGAATCAGAAAAGCCAAAGACTGAAATAATTAAAGTAGACAAAAGTCACTCAGAAGATAACACTTACCAGGTATGATTTAAGAAATTAAGAAAAAGTAGTATGAATAATTTTAAATACAGAGTTCCAGAAAAATTGTGCATGCTTTTATTAGCAAAAAGTGTTTGAATTTTATTGGAGTGATGAAAATTGGTTATTTTTTCCTTCCTGATTTCCAGATTTTATGTAATGCTATTTTTGAATGAATGAAAATTTCATTTTTTTATGATCAGATTTAAGTGAAATCATTTGTTATATGCTTCTGGAGGAAGAAACAGTTATGAATTTTTTAATTCTTATTCCTTAACGTACTACTTTTTTGGGGTGTCAGACCCTTTTCAGTATCTAAAAATCTGTACAGGTCTTCTCAAGCCCATTTTTACACTCAAAACAAATGTATATAATTTCAAAGTTTTCATGGACTTTCCTGAAACTCAATTTTGGACCACTGGATCCCCGATTAAGAGGTGTTCAAAAATGTTTTAATTCTTTAAAATTTTCGTAACAATTCTCATGTTGAGAAACTTCAGTACTTGTGGATTCATTATTTTATATTTTTCATTAACTTCCCCTTATATTACTTGTGTGTTGTTCTTTCAGTAATAGAATTGGTACATTTTAGGCTACTGGTTTCCTCCCCTTATTCTCAACTATAGAGGCTTTAATATTGAAAAATAATAATTATCATTATGACTTTGGACACACTTCATTTTTCTTCTTACTTAACCTATTGTGCCTGTGTTTCCCAAGTTACATATTCATTTTTTCATGAAAAATCAATCTTGTTTGATTCTACCCCCCCAAGTTTGTTTGAGATTAGATCCTTACCAATCTTCATATTCCTTGCGTGCCTTGGTAAGGACTCTGTATCCTTAATACAGGGTCTGGCATGTGAGTGCCATGCTATGAGTATATACTATTTCAAAAATCGAATCTTATCTACTGTGGCATAATAATGGCAGCTAACATTTATTGATTGGTTATTATGTAGCAGGCACTGTTCTGCACTTATCTGTATGCTTTGCTACCATTAACTTAATTTTTGGCCAGGCGCAGTGGCTCATGCCTGTAATCCCAACACTTTGGGAGGCCGAGGTGGGTGGATCACTTGAGGTCAGGAGTTCAAGACCAGCCTGACCAACGTGGTGAAACCCCGTCTCTACTAAAAATACAAAAAACAGCCAAGCGTGGTGGGACATGCCTGTGGTCCCAGCTACTCAGGAAGCTGAGGCAGAAGAATCGCTGGAACCCAGGAGGCGGAGTTTGCAGTGAGCTGAGATCGTGCCCCTCCACTCCAGCCTGGGTGAGAGTAAGACTCAAAAAAATAAAATAAAAAGTTTCACCACAGCTCTTTGAAGTAGGTACTATTATTCCCCAGTTATAAATGGGGAAGTCGAGGCTGTGAGAAGTTAGGTAACTTTTATAAGTTCACATAACTTTGTTGTCTTCTTTCAGTCCCTTGTTGAACAGCTAGACCAAGAGAGAGAGAAGAGATGGAGAGCTGAGCAAGCCGAAAATAAACTCATGGATTATATCGATGAGCTGCATAAACATGCAAATGAAAAAGATGATATTCATAGTCTGGCTTTACTTACCACAGATAGGTAAAAAAATTAATAAACCTGAAGATACCTCATAGCATAAAGAATACTGACTTTAGAACTTTAATTCCTTAGTTTCAGTGTAGTTCAATCAACAACAATGTGTGTGGTTTTAGTTTGATTTAAACTAATTTTATTAGATAATTTAACACTTTAATAGCTTGTTATATCAACAAGAAATTCAGATACATGTATTTGAGCCCTCAAGCAAGAAGGTGTCGGGTAAATATTATAAGTAAAGAACAGCAAGAGACTAGAGCAGTGATTAACAACTTTTTATATAAAGTGCCAGATTCTGTAAAGGGCAGGCATTGGCAGCCTTTTTCTTTCAGCTTCTTGGGTCATATTTGATTTCATCACATACTCATCTTCTGCAGTGAGCTTTTGTATCATATAGCCCAGTTTCTTAATCTAGTGTTTTTATTCTATCCTCACCATTACGTCTCCCATTTTATCTGGGGTTTTTTGTTTTGTTTTGTTTTGTTGTATTGCATTCTTTAATACAGGTCTGTCATTTCATTCTGTGAAAATACCAGTTTTTTAAATTACAATAACTTTTTTTCTTCTGTTTCCTGTAATTATTTCTAATGTTATGCTTTTCCTCAAATGATTATAAGATTTTTAGAGTTTCTTATGGTTTCTTACCCTTGAATGAGTACTAGGTTTCTAGACTTGACATTTGCTGACAGACTTTGGGAAGTTGCTCCTGGTTCCATTTCCTGTCTGATTGTGCAGTGGGTAATTCCCCTTCTAAAATCTCATTTGGATAAGTTGATGTACACAGTTCACGGCCCAGTTCCCAGTTTCTTTTAAACACTTTTGTGATACTGACATGGTGTTTTCTACCCCACTGCATGTTTCTCTGATATGTTGTGCCTGTCGAGTATAAAGACAATTCTAATATGCAACATGCGTGCTATGAGAACCTCTATAATTATAAAGCTATGATGCATAATGTTATTGCTAGCCCTTCTACCACTACCCACCAACTTACTGCCTTATTTGTATTTTACAAATGTCTGTCTGAATTGACAGAAGAAGCTACTGGGTATGATGAGGGAACAGGATGGTTCAGTAAGAGTGCTCTACCTCAGAAAAAACAGCACTCCTGCTTTCAGTAAGTGGATAAGTAACCAACATTATGTAGTGACAGATTTATAGAGACCCTGTGACTGAGTCATGGACAGACAGTAGAAGAGAAAAGATATGTCTTCCTTTTTTCAGAATGGAGCAGTTTCATGAGGCAAAGCCTGAGTGTTGTAGGAGTTGTTTTTAATTTCAATTTAGTTCCATTTGCCTTATAATTGAAATTATTCCCAAATTTTGGCATTCTGTTATCTTTTGTTTTCAGTTATATGTGTATGAATTTTTACTTTATTCTGTATTCTAGGTATTTAGCAGGATATTAGAGGAAGCTGTGTCTAGGGCTGCTAGCCAGTCCATTTAAACTGGAAGACTTTGGGCACACTTTATCTTTCTTCTTACTTAACCTATTGTTGTGCCTGTGTTTCCCAAGTTATGTATTCATTTTTTTCATGAAAAAAATCAATCTTTTCTGATTCTTCTATCTACGCCACCCCCCACCACCACCACCACCTGTTTGTTTGAGATTAGATCCTTACTAATCTTCCTATTCCCTTATGTGCCTTGGTAGGGAATCAGTATCCCTAATAAAGGGTCTGGCATGTGGGTGCCATACAATTTCAAAAAAATAAATCTTATCTACTTTGGTATTTTTATTATCCAAACTTCCTTGATGACCAGATCTGTTCATCTAATTATCTACTAAAAATGCCTTGTCTGTATTCCTCATAAGTTTCTTAAGATCAGCATGGCCTCAGGTGGACTCATTCTTCTTCCTTATTATATATTTCTTGCCCTAATAAATGGTGCCCCATCCAGCATCCAGTCAGTCACCAAAACTATAGAAATCTAGGAATCTTTTTTTTTTTTTGCTTCCTTTCTCTTTCTCCTATTCTACAGCCAGTTGATATTATCATCTTTATTGATATCTTTATTCATCAGTTGATACTGATGTCATCTTAAAAGATGTTGAACTATCTCCTCTGTAGCCCAAACCTGTTACCTTTCTTTAGGCCCTTATCTGTTGCTTAGATGATTGTTCCATTTCTACTTCTCTGTGGCTTCCCTGCCCGCAACCCATATGCAGTCTAGCACTCTTTCATATAGCATACCAAACAGGAGTTGAGAGCATGAACAAAGGAAGACCAGTTCGGAGAGTACTCTCATTGAAGTCAAGAAGAAAGATGATAAGGACAAGAATTGGACAAATGACCATAATGTAGAAGTTGATGGATATATTTTTTTAAATATGCCTTGGAAATTACACTGGGTTGGCTGCGTGACTCAGTAATTTCTTCATGAGGCTGCATCTTTGTCAGTGTCCCGTTTCCAAACAATAGACTTATAGTCTGTCATCTCAACCACCTGTCTGTAGTAAGGGGTGAGCACTTGGCCTAAGCTGGGTAAACATCCTATATCTTGTGGCCACAGTGATTGGTTCATGGGGTGGACATATGAATCCAACTGGACTAATCAGAACCTTGCCTAGGACTCATTCTAAGTTGAGCTAGAGAAAGATACTCTTTGCTGTTTGGTTCAGGGTTATTAGAATACGATCCCAGAGATGTTCATAGTCTCCCTCCTGTACTCCTAAAGATTCTTGCATGACACCATGCAGACCACCTATATCTGATTTCCTAGAGTCTGCTTTTGAAGCCAGATTCTAGGATTGTGTTATGTTCTTGGTTTCAGTGGTCCCTCAGCATAGTGCCACCACGTCCTTCTCTATGTTTGCTTATGCAGATCAGTAAATTCTCTCTTTTATTGAAACTGATTAAGAGTTTTCACTTGTAATGAAAGGGTTCTAACCAGCACAAAGCTGGGAGCAATATTGGGTGTCTGGGTTCAATACAAGGAGTCCACGTTGACTTACAGGTTGCTATTTATGTAGCACATCTATCACATCGCTTTATAAATATATCAAGTCTGTTCCTTCTGTGAGATGCTGGGTTCCTCGAAGGCAGAGAAAACTCCATGTTATTCATCTTGCTTGCCTTTAAGTCCATATCTAGTATAATGCCTGAAACAAATTGTTTAGTAAAGTTCTGCTGTGGAATAGTAATTTATATAAAATATTTTCCTTTTCATCATAATGTTAGGTTCAGGAGTAGGGGAAAGACACACTATTTTTCTGCCAGTTTTTACTGTAATTAGAATTTGAAACATACTTCAGATCTTCTCTAAGTTTGAACACTTATTACCATGTTATCATTTTTATATGTGTATATACTTAACAGCACATATAACTTCTGCTTTAGGCTAAAGGAAATTATTTTTAGAGAGAGAAATTCCAAAGGACAACTCGAAGTTATGGTTCACAAACTTCAAAATGAAATTAAAAAACTGACTGTTGAACTAATGAAAGCAAAAGATCAACAAGAGGATCACCTTAAACACTTAAGAACCCTGGAAAAATCATTAGAAAAAATGGAGAGACAAAAAAGGCAGCAGCAGGCAGCACAGGTATTTCTCTATTTAATGTATGAGTGGCATAGATTAACACAAATTCATAGCTTCTATTGTGAAACAAATTATACCACCTAGAAAACTGAAAAGATGTGAGGCTAAATAGAAGAAGCATCTGTCACAAAATGCAAAGCTTCTTTCTTAGCTAATTAGCTAGTATGTTTTTTCTTTTTTTTAAAAAAAATCTGTCATAGTAGGTATCTTCTTGAATGAACTTTAGATGTTAACAACAATGAAAGCCCTTTTATTATTGGAAAAATAAAATTGGAAATAAGCAAAAAAATAAAAAAGATGTGAGACTATATGCAAAAATTAAATTGCTGTTAATTTAACAGTCACAAAGCCTGTTGAATTATGTCTAAATTAAGACTACTAGCTCTTAAAGCAGTTAAAAAGAAAAGTTGATAGAAATGTTGCAGGTAGTTAGGCTTTTATTCTGAGAGAGCTGGCTTTTAAAAAGGCTTTCAGGTGGTTGAAGGAATTTCATTTTCATGCTTCTGAATGGAAATTATTAAAATCTGTGATGCAAATAAGCAATAGTTAATGCCAGTGTATTTGTTCCTTCCAAGGCTGCACTTTGTGTGACTGAAATATCATTAATTTCCTAAATTTTGAAAATCAACTTAGTCACCAGACACTGTCATTTAAAAGGTACTTATGGAAATTGACATTAAAATAGCAGGGGAGATTATTATCTAAATACTGTAATTGTGTGCATTTTACTCAGATAAGACTGATCCAAGAGGTGGAACTCAAAGCTTCAGCTGCTGATAGAGAAATATACTTACTTAGAACTTCCCTTCATCGAGAAAGAGAACAAGTGCAACAACTTCATGAACTTCTTGCATTGAAAGAACAGGAACACAGGTAAATGAAAAATGTATCAGGAATGTATTGGCATTTAAAAATAGAAAAAGAAAGCTACTGGTTCCCCACCACCAGTATTTAAAGATAGTGACTAAGCATTGGTATAGTCTGACAGAATCAGTTATTGCAAAATGCCATGTTCATATATGTATACATTAGAATCAGCCCTATAGCAAGAACTAGTAGCTAAAAAATGAATAGGTGCCTTTGTTATCAGTATTTGAGGTATAGGTTTATAACAATATAGCTAATTTTTCATTTCTCCAAACCCAGCCAAAAGTTGGTCTTTATATAGAGAGAAAATTTTTAATTGACCTCCAAGTTAATTAATTAGTAAATTAATCAGTAAATTAATCAGTATTCTTTATTCTTCTGAAGGAAGTGTCAGTGAACTTTTTCTGTAGAGGGTCACATAGAAAATATTTCAGGCTCTGTAGGCCATACCTAATTTTGCCTTTGTAGCAAAAAAGTAGCCATAGATAATACATAAATGAACAGCATGGCTATGTTACAATAAAAGTTTATTTACAAAGAAAAAGGCTGTCACATTTGGCTGATGGGCTGTAGTTTGTCAACTCTTGCTCTATGGAATCCGTAGTAATTTGAACATTTTCAGCTTATCTATTTCAGTTATTTATTTACTATCCTACCAGTGAAATTGTATGATTATCATATGTTCATTGTATTTATTCCCAAACCTGTTTTGTTTTGTATCTACATAAATTTTGGTGCTCTGGGGAAAATTGTTATCATGTGTAGAAGAGACAACTATAAAAGATTGGGGAAAAATAATCACAAAAATCTAGAATTTTGTACTTAGTTTCCTTTACAGGAATTTTGTACTTAGTTTGCTTTACTTAGTTTCATTCCAGTTTAAAGAAACCAAAAACTGGAAATGATGGGTTTCACATTTTGGGTTTGAGTAATGCAAGAAAAGTAGTGGAGAACTGTAAAGAATGGACTAACTGGCCCAATATCAAAAGATTAGTAAATAATTTTATACTTTAACTGACTTTTTCTATTAACAAACCACCAGTGCTAATCAGACTGTATTTATTGCAAGTCAAACACTTGGCCAAAGTAGTAGATACAGTGAAATAGCTTATGCAAATGCACCTGAAGAATTTCTGAAGCCATAGAATGATTCTGAACTATCTCATGAAGTTAAGATTTGATATACTTCCCTATCCCCATCATTATTAAATACACAATCAAATAAAACTCATATTATTTGTACCTATCTGTGCCCAATTACTGTGTTTGAAAGCGAGAGGCCAATATTGAATTACCAATATCAAATATAGAATATTAAGAACTATGTGAAGACCTTTAAAATGTTTCTTTTCAGGTGAGTATCATCCTTTTATCTTTATATGCTTTTCACTCCAGGAAGGAACTTGAAACAAGGGAGTTTTTTACTGATACTGAGTTCCAGGATGCCTTAGCTAAAGAAATAGCCAAAGAAGAGAAAAAACATGAGCAAGTGATAAAAGAATACCAAGAGAAAATTGATGTATTAAGCCAGCAGTATATGGATTTAGAAAATGAATTCCGTATTGCTTTAACTGTTGAAGCCAGAAGATTTCAAGATGTAAGAATTGGCACCCAGCTCTTTATTGAAAACAGAATCAGTAAGATATGGTTTGATGAGAGGACTTGTTTTAGAAACATAGCGTATTAAATGTTGGCTTCATAATCTTAAGTAAAATATATACATTCTTAGAGGCCTTAGTTTCCTCAAGTAAACAATAGCTACTATTTATTGCTCTTGCAAAAACTAAGTAAGATTATAAACGTTATAGAACATTGGGATAGGAATCAGAGAACCTGAATTCCCTCCTATTACTATAGAGTAGGGATTGGCAAAACTAAAGCCCCCAGGCCAAATACGGCCCGCTGCCTATTTCTCTTTTAAGTAAAGCTTTATTGGAACAAACCCGTGCTCATTTTTTACATATTATCTATAGCTGCTTTTCCATTACAAAAGCACAGTTGAGTACTTTCTTTTCTTTTCTTTTTTTTTTTTTTTTTGAGATGGAGTCTCACTCTCTCGCCCAGGCTGGAGTGGTGCCGTGGCATGATCTCAGCTCACTCCAATTTCTGCCTCCCAGATTCAAGCAGTTCTCCTGTCTCAGCCTCGCAAGTAGCTGGGACTATAGTCACATGCCACCACGCCTGCCTAATTTTTGTATTTTTAGTAGAGACAGGGTTTCACCATATTGGATAGGCTGGTCTCGAACTCCTGATCTCAGGTGATCCACCTGCCTCGGCCTCCCAAATTGCTGGGATTACAGGCGTGAGCCACTGTGCCCAGCCATAGTTGAGTACTTTCAACAGAGTTCATATGGCCTGGCCTGTATAGCCTAACAGTTTACTGTTTGGCACTTTCTAGAAAAAGTTTGGTAACCCTTGCTATAGAGGAATAATTGTGCTCCTCCGACCAGTGCCACCAAACGTATACTAGATCCCACTGCCTCTTGCCTACTTAAAGATATGGCTTCAGTAAGCCTTCCTTCTTGCTCTCTTACATCTGCAATTTTTCCCTCTATATTGGATCATTCCCTTCAGCATGCAAACATGCTGTGATTTCTCTCATCTTAAAACTCACTTGATTCCATTTCTTCCTTTGACTACTATGTTGTTTCTCTGCTTCCATTTACAACAGAACATCTCAAAATTGTGCATTTGCTGTCTTTGATTTCTCTACTTCTCTCTTCTCCAACCTGCTCTCATCTGGTTTTTATCTCTATTGCTCTACTAGCATTGTGCTATCAAAGCCACCAGCAATATCCACACTATGAAAGTTGTCAGTTAAATTTGTCCTCATCTGATTTCACCTAGGTGTAGCATTAGATAGGGTTGGTAGCTTTCTCCTCTTCCATACTCTTTCTTTGCTTGGTTTCCACCATACTGCATTTCTTGGTTTTCTTGGCTTTCCATTACGTTACGTCTTTTCAGTCTCTCTGTTTATCTTATTTTTTCCACAATTTCATTATTGCAGTGCCCAAGTTTTCAGCCCTTAAATTCCTTTTCTTTTCTATATACACTCATTCTCTTGGTAAACTCCTCCAGCATCATTATATCTCCAGCCTGGATGTTTTGCATGAATTTTAAACTTCTATGACTAACCACCTATTTAACATATTCTACTTCACAGCTGATTTTACTACCAAACCTTCTACTTTGACATTTCTCCTGTTCCAGTGAAAGACAACTCCATCCTTCTAGGTGCTTAAGCCAAAAACAAAGTTATTATTGATTACTCTGTCTGACACTACACATTCAGTACCTCAAGAGATTCTGTCACCATTATTTAAAAAATATACATGTGGCCAATTCTTACCACCTCTAACATAGCCACTTTGGTAAGTCACATTATCTTATATGAAGAACTTTAAGTTAATCTTCCTGCCTCTATCTTTCCCCTACCCCCCTCTGTTTATGCCAAACACAGCAGCTAGAATGTTCTTTTAAAATACATGTTTGGTAATATGACTCCTCTCCTCAAAGACATCCATTGTCCCTTCATTTTATTCAGAGTAGTGATCAAAACACTTCACAATCTAGCCCTCTGAGTTCATGTCCTACTACCTTCCCCTTCATTTATGCCACTCCAGTGACAACAGCCTTCTTCCTATTCCTCCAGTGTATCAGGCACATTCCTGCCTGATACACTCCTTTCCCACACATTTACACGGCTGCAGTCCCTGCCTTCTTCCAGTCATTGCTCTATTGTTGCATTCTCAGTGATTATGCCAGTTAAACTTGAACCCACATCTCCCAACACTTCACACAATTCACATCCTTCTAACCTTTTACCCAAGCATATAGTATCATCTAACATGATGTATATTATGCTTGTTGTTATATTGTCAGTCCCTGCCACCTAGAATTTAAGCTTTACAAAAGCAAAGATTTTAATCTCTGGTATTCACTGATGCATTTCAGTGCTTAGAGCAATATCTGGCCACCCAGGCTGGAGTGCAGTGGCGCTATCTCAGCTCACTGCAACCTCCTCCTCCCGGGTTCAAGCAATTCTCCTGCCTCAGCCTCCCAAGTAGCTAGGATTTTACAGGTGTGCACCACCACACCTGGCTCATTTTTGTATTTTTAATAGAGATGGGGTTCACCATTTTGGCCAGGCTGGTCTCAAACTCCTGACCTCAAGTGATCTGCCCTCCTTGGCCTCCCAAAGTGCTGGGATTACAGTCATGAGCCACCGCACCCAGCCCAAATAAATGATTTCTGGCTTTAGATTTGACATTATTCCCTGGGTCACTTTAGGCAAATATATAATAATCATCCTGGGTCTCTGTTTCATCATCTGGAAATTAGTAGATTGAAACAGATTATCTTTAAATCTTATTCTTTTGCTAAAACTGTGATACTATTTCCAGAAGCAAACATTTTCAAATTATTTGGAGAACTGCTATTTATAATATAATTTTGGAATATAGGTTAAAGATGGTTTTGAAAATGTTGCAACTGAGTTAGCAAAGAGCAAACACGCTCTTATTTGGGCTCAACGAAAAGAAAATGAGTCTTCCTCTTTAATTAAAGATCTGACCTGTATGGTAAAGGAACAAAAAACAAAACTGGCAGAAGTTTCTAAATTGAAACAAGAAACAGCAGCAAATTTACAGGTAAGACTTTGCAACATCATATTTTAAAAAATTTTTTTATATTATTTTCTCAAGTGGGTTGTGATAATTTTAGGAAGTACACAAAAGGAACTTTTAAATGATACTAATTATATATTGCATATAAGAAAAATAGTACAACTAAAGAAATTAAACTCATGATTTCACAAATTGTATTGTTCATGACAGAGCATTTAGGTAAAATAAGTAAATTAGTTTTAAGAAACATGTTCAGTTAAGTAGGTGCGAGCAGTACAGTGATACAGCAAAAATTGTGAAAGTGATACTCAAATGGTTACAGTTTGGGAAGCACCACTTGGATTGCTGATATTAATTTTGTGGTGGTGATGCTGGTGGTTTTAGATATACTTAGATGTAATCATTAAATTAATGTCTTTATTGCTGTTGTCTCAATTTTAAACATTAATGCTATTTTACCCAAAATTTATTTCTGGAAAGTGACTTTTAACACTACTGATATAAATGCTTGGTGAAAAATGTTGAGTATTACAGGTATAGTTTCTCTTTAACAATTTTAGAGTAAAATTCAGATTGTTTAAAGGAGTGGTCTCTTAAATTCGGCTGTTTATTTCATGATCTACACTGGTCTTTAGTTAGTAAAACTAAAACTTCTCATGTAAAATTTGGTAATGTTTACTTGTATTTGCTTAAATAACATTTTTTCTCATTGTAAGATGGAAAAAATAGAAAATAAAGCAGTTATTATAATAATTCTTATTTATCTTTTCGGGGAATATACAGAATCAAATCAACACCCTTGAAATTTTAATTGAAGATGACAAGCAGAAGAGTATTCAAATAGAACTTCTCAAGCACGAAAAAGTCCAGCTTATTTCTGAGCTAGCAGCCAAGGAATCACTAATATTTGGTTTAAGGACAGAAAGAAAAGTATGGGGACATGAGCTGGCACAACAGGGTAAAATTCTCAGATTTTCAAAGGGAAAATAACTTAATTCTTTTAAGCGAGCAAATCTGGGTATTGGAGACAAAAAGACTCAACTCTGCCTAAAGATGCCAAGAAAAAAGGCGACCCTTTATCTGGAAGGATAAGTAGGCATTTGCCAGCCACAGGGGAATGAAGACCTCTTAGGAAATGAGAAATAGTTTATTACACCAATGAAGAAGTTATGGCTCTGATTTTTTAAAGTTTTTTTCCATGATAATTTGACAACTTTTCTGAACCGTGTGTACTTTTACAAAGTGACGTCTAAATATATTGTTAAAAATAATTTTTTTTTTTTTTTTTTTGAGACAAGAGTTTTGCTCTTATTGCCCACGCTGGAGTGTGATAGCTCAGTCTCAGCTCACTGCAACCTCTGCCTTCTGGGTTCAAGTGCTTCTCCTGCCTCAGCCTCCTGAGTAGCTGGGATTACAGCCATGTGCTGCCACGCCTGGCTAATTTTTGTATTTTTAGTAGAGACGGAGTTTAACCATGTTGGCCAGGCTGATCTGAAACTCCTGACCTCAGGTGATCCACCTACCTCGGCCTCCCAAAGTTCTGGGATTACAGGCATGAGCCACTGCACCTGGCCAAAAATAATTCTTATACAGTGATTTCAAGTTATTTGTATAGTATACACATTTAATTTTCTTTTCTGATATATGCAACATTTATTGTGCATGCACAAATTAAAATATTATATGAATGAAAACTATTTTTCAGTAAATCCTCAGTCTCATTCCCTTTCCAATCTCTGTAAAGCAAGAGATATATACTGGGTTGTTTTTTGTTTTGTTTTTGTTTTTGTTTTTGTTTTTTTACATTCACAGATAACTTTACAATTATGAATAGCTAAATATTTGGGGTTTTTTTGTTTTTTTTTTTGAGATGAGTCTCACTCTGTTGCCCAGGCTGAAGTGCAGTTGTGTGATCTCAGTTTGCTGCCACCCTGCCTCCCGGGTTCAAGCAATTCTCCTGCCTCATCCTCCCCAGTAGCTGGGATTATAGGCATGCGCCACCACACCCAGCTAATTTTTTTGTATTTTTACTAGAGACAGGGTTTCACCATGTTGGCCAGCCTGGTTTCAAACTCCTGACCTCAAATGGTCTGCCCACCTCAGCCTCCTAAAGTGCTAGGATTACAGGAGTGAGCAGCTGCGCCCGGCCAAGATTTTCTGTTGTAATGGAGCATTGCTTATTCGTTCATTCTCTGTAGGAATTTTTAATATGCTCTTGTTTGTTTGAATGTCATAACATGAATTAATATTACATATCTGAGTTACTTATTCTCAACTTTATTTGTGGTTTCAGGTTTTAAAATAGCCACAAGTGTTTAAGAGGCCTTTTTGTTTGCTTCCCTTTTCCTCTTCATATTGTACTATTATAAGCTATGTTTCTTTATTTAGTTTTTTTATTATTATATTACAGTTTGTTAGAGTTTGATGAGATACAAACCCCCAAGGTGTTTCAAAGTTTGTAATTGATGATTTTTGTTTCTTAGGATCTTCTCTAGCCCAAAATCGTGGAAAATTGGAGGCTCAAATTGAAAGTTTATCTAGAGAGAATGAATGTCTGCGAAAGACAAATGAAAGTGATAGTGATGCATTAAAAATAAAGTGCAAAATCATAGACGACCAAACTGAAACTATTAGAAAATTAAAAGATGTAAGTTTGACATTTTATTTTGGTTAAAGAGCAATGGCAGGTTTGAAAATCTTTGGATCAAAGTATCCAAAAGTTGTTTTTCAATGTTTTCCAACTGTTGTAAAATTTAGGGTAGACTATCATGCATTTATTTTTATAATATTTGCCTCTTTGCTCTTAAAAAGTTCTACATGATATTTATTAATTTGGAATGAACTTTACTTCAGAATTTAATGGAGAATCTTATTATGGCCTTTGGAATAACTGGAAATACCCAGTGTCAATTAAGGGTTAGGAGTCACAAGAAAATGAACATTTTATGTGATTTTTTTTGTTTTTGGTTTTGGTTTTTTTTCTTTTTTATTGTTATTATATTTTAAGTTCTAGGGTACATGTGCACGTTTGCAGGTTTGTTACATATGTATACATGTGCCTTGTTGGTGTGCTGCACCCATTAACTCGTCATTTACATTAGGTATATCTCCTAATGCTGTCCCTCCCCCCTACCTCCTCCCCACAATAGGACCCGGTGTTTGATGCTCCCCTTCCTGTGTCCAGCTGATCTCATTGTTCAATTCCTACCTATGAGTGAGAACATGCGGTATTTGGTTTTCTGTTCTTGTGATAGTTTGCTGAGAATGATGGTTTCCAGCTGCATCCATGTCCCTACAAAGGACACGAACTCATCCTTTTTTATGGCTGCATCGTGTTCCATGGTTTATATGTGCCACATTTTCTTAATCCAGTCTATCACTGATGGACATCTGGGTTGATTCCAAGTCTTTGCTATTGTGAATAGTGCTGCAATAAATATACGTGTGCATGAGTCTTTATAGCAGCATGACTTATAATCCTTTGGGTATATCCCCAGTAATGGGATGGCTGGGTCAAATGATAGTTCTAGTTCTAGATCCTTGAGGAATCGCCACACTGTTTTCCACAATGGTTGAACTAGTTTACAATCCCACCAACAGTGTAAAAGTGTTCCTATTTCTCCACATCCTCTCCAGCACCAGTTGTTTCCTGATTCTTTAATGACTGCCATTCTAACTGGTGTGAGATGGTATCTCATTGTGGTTTTGATTTGCATTTCTCTGATGGCGAGTGATGATGAGCATTTTTTCATGTGTCTGTTGGCTGTATTAATGTCTTCTTTTGAGAAATATCTGTTCATATCCTTTGCCCACTTTTTGATGGGGTTGTTTGTTTTTTTCTTGTAAATTTGATTGAGTTCTTTATAGGTTCTGGATATTAGCCCTTTGTCAGATGAGTAGATTGCAAAAATTTTCTCCCATTCTGTAGGTTGCCTGTTTACTCTGGTAGTAGTTTCCTTTGCTGTGCAGAAGCTCTTTAGTTTAATTAGATCCCATTTGTCAATTTTGGCTTTTGTTGCATGTTGCTTTTGGTGTTTTAGACATGAAGTCCTTGCCCATGCCTATGTCCTGAATGGTATTACTTAGGTTTTCTTCTAGGGTTTTTATGGTTTTAGGTCTAACATTTAAGTCTCTAATCCATCTTGAATTAATTTTCATATAAGGAGTAAGGAAATGATCCAGTTTCAGCTTTCTACTTATGGCTAGAGAATTTTCCCAGCACCATTTATTAAATAGGGAATCCTTTCCCCATTTCTTGTTTTTGTCAGGTTTATCAAAGATCAGATGGCTATAGATGTGTGGTATTATTTCTGAGGGCTCTGTTCTGTTCCATTGGTCTCTATCTCTGTTTTGGTACCAGTACCATGCTGTTTTGGTTACTGTAGCTTTGTAGTATAGTTTGAAGCATTTTATGTGTTTAAAATATTATTTCAAAGGATAAACCATATCTAATTAACCAGAATATGAAGCATTTAAAGTTAATAAAAACAAAGTACCAATTTTTTTCTTGAAGTGTTTACAAGAAAAAGATGAACACATCAAAAGATTACAAGAAAAGATCACAGAAATAGAAAAATGCACTCAAGAACAACTTGATGAAAAATCTTCACAACTGGATGAGGTACTTGAGAAGTTGGAAAGGCACAATGAAAGAAAAGAAAAACTAAAACAACAGTTGAAAGGAAAGGAAGTAGAACTTGAAGAAATTAGAAAAGCTTACAGGTATTATATAGTATAGTGTTTCCCACTGAGAAATAAAATGTGGCCTAATAATTTAATAAACCCAATTTATTTTTCAAATTACTTCTCATATTAGTACACTGAATCAGAAGTGGCATGATAAAGGAGAACTTCTATGTCATCTTGAAACACAAGTAAAAGAAGTGAAAGAAAAATTTGAAAACAAGGAAAAGAAACTTAAAGCGGAAAGAGACAAAAGTATTGAACTACAAAAGTAAGCATTAAGTTCTAAAGGATTTGAGATCTCCTTAATCATAAACACTGTGGAATGGGTGAAATATGTATAAAGAGAGGAGGGCTAAAAATCTTGTAGGACATAGTTACTCGCCAGGAAGTTTATTTCCATTTCATCTGTAAAATGAAGATAGCAGTAGCACCTACCTTAACTTTTAGATAAGAGGTTGACATTTTATATATATATGTGTGTGTATTTATGAATAGATATAGCTTATATGAATTATCTAGTTCTTAGAATAGCGCTTGGCACATAAGAATTGCTATATGAGGCAGGCCACATATGGTGGCTTACACCTGCAATCCCAGCACTTTGGGAGGCCAAGGTAGGTAGATCACCTGAGATCAGGAGTTCGAGACCAGCCTGGTCAACACAGTGAAACCCCATCTCCACTAAAAATAGAGAAAATTAGCCGGACGTGGTGGCAGGCGCCTGCAATCCCAGCTACTCATGAGGCTGAAGCCAGAGAATCACTTGAACCTGGGAGGTAGAGGTTGCAGTGAGCCAAGATCACACCATTATACTCCAGCCTGGGCAACAAGAGCGAAACTTTGTCTCAAAAAAAAAAAATTGCTATGTGAACATTTTGTTTTTATTACGATGAACATTTTAAACTGTATTTGAATGAAAGCCGCTAGTGATATTTTAGTTGTTGTAAGTGAAATTTAGAGGAGACTGCCAGTTGACTACCGGGGCAGTGAGCTCCTGAGGAGGCTAGAGGACATTTAGATTGCAGTTGCCATTACAAGCTGAGGATGAGAGCCAATTTTTTTGTTTGTTTTTCCGAGACGGAGTTTCACTCTTATTGCCCAGGCTGGAGTGCAATGGCGCAATCTGGGCTCACTGCAACTTCTGCCTCCTGGGTTCAAGCGATTCTCCTACCTCAATCTCCCAAGTAGCTGGGATTACAGGCATGCACCACCACACCCAGCTAATTTTTTGTATTTTTAGTAGAGACGGGGTTTCACCATGTTGGCCAATCTGGTCTCGAACTCCTGACCTCAGGTGACCCACCCGCCTCGGCCTGACAAAGGGCTGGGATTACAGGCATGAGCCACCATGCCCGGCCAAGAGCTGATTTTAAAGAGAGGAAATAAAATGTGTACCTGGCTGCCACTGTTATTTGGGTTCCATAAAATACTCAAGAGGAAATAAGGTTTTACTGTGTTAAATAATGTAACTAAACTTGTTAAAAATAATTTATACAGTTGGAACCTTCAAAATTAAGTAGCACAGCTTCATGATTAGTTCTTGTGTGAAGACAGAGTGATACAGATAACATGGCTATGGATAGCCCAAAAATCTCACTTAAAGATAGGTTCTAATTATGTCAAATCTAATGTAACCTGGAATTTGATTTCTTGTTGTGATTCAGTCTAATGGGAAAGTGTTGTTACACTGCAGAAAGTTTTGGTTGATAGCACAGTTGTTTTCTGTTGATAGACCCTGTTCCACTTTGCTTTCAACCAAATACTAATACAAGAACCTTGGCTTGGAATCTGTTGCAATTTTTTATCCTGCCAGTAACAAATTTACAGTTAGGAGTCTTTCAGATTCTAAAAGAAAGTCATATTCTATAATTAGCAAAAAAAACATAAAAATTATAAAACCTAGCAATCTTTAGACTCTTTTCCATTGCATTATTCATTATACCATTAATATAAAAATGCAGACCTGATTTTATACATGAATTGTCTTTATGACTAAGACTGCTATAAATGCTTTTTAATTTAATGGAATTGTAATAAAATAAGCCAATTATTATTAATAATAACAGGTTTTACTTGTATAGCTTTTTACAATTTATAGGTTGATTTCTTCTATCTTATTTTGAACCCAACAGTAATCCTGTAAGTTTGGCAGAACAGGCAGGATTGTCCTGTTTTATAGTTGAAAAACTCAGCTTGTGACTTGCCCCTAGTCACTTGGCTACTAAGTGGTACAATTTTTAAAAGGCTTTTGATGCACGTTCCTTATGTTCAATCTGTTATTACTGATTGCTGTACCAAAACCAGAAAATGTGTTCTTTTTATGAACGTTACTTTTTTAATAGCATTATTTGTATTTATATAAAGGAATTGTTTTGCCTCCAGGATACTTTTAGCATGAACATTTTGTGAATACCATTTAATGTGTTTTGTCCACTAAGCATTACCATAAGGAAGCCACAAATACATGTTCATAAACTTAAACCATCTGTAGTATGCACTTGTCAAATTATCACATTGAAAACCTAGAGAAAAAAGATTGATAGTAGTCATCATCTGTGAAGGTGCTTATAAACTATACCCTTAAGCCAGATGGTGGCTCACCTCTGTAATCCCAGCACTTTGGGAAGCCAAGGCGGGCAGATCACTTTAGGCCAGGAGTTCAAGACCAGCCTATCCAACATAGTGAAACCCTGTCTGTACTAAAAATACAGAAAATTAGCTGGGCCATGGTGGTGCACAGCCTGTAATCTCAGTTACTTGGGAGGCTGAGGCATGAGAATCACTTGAACCTGGGAGCCAGAGGTTGCTTTGAGCCATGATCATGCCACTGCACTCCAACCTGGGTGACACAGCCAGACCCTGTCTCAAAAATAAAATAAAATTAAAAACTGTACTCTAAGGCTCAGAATAAATTGGGAAACAGAATACTCTAACTTTCAGAAAATGAAAATGTAACAAATATTAGTGATATATGATCCTAACCTAATTGTTACCCTAATAGATTTTGCTAGATGATGAACTACTTATATCTTTAGTTACCTTGTAATAGCCCTTTGATATTTTCGTAATACCGAGTTATGTTTTCATTAGTATGAATGTGAGCCACCCGAGAAGAAATGACATCCTAATCTATACATTCACACCACATATACACACATATATGTGGGTGTTCTTGTTTTTTTAAGGAATGCAATGGAAAAGCTTCATAGTATGGATGATGCCTTTAAAAAACAAGTTGATGCAATTGTTGAAGCTCATCAAGCTGAAATAGCACAACTGGCAAATGAAAAGCAGAAGTGTATTGATTCTGCAAATTTAAAGGTACTGTAAGTAAAATTCACTTCAGTAATCAGTATATTACATGACTATAGCTAAATAAGTTAGATCTTCGAGAATTATAAAGAGAAAAGGCAACATGATCTCATGACCAAATAGATATGAGGAATGTTACCAAAACTATCATGAAACCAGGGTAAAATGTTGGTAATACTTAGATTAATTGTAGAACATAATTCTAATTTCTAAACAAAAATCGTACATTTAATTCTAGTGTGTACTTTCTCTGCTCTCTGGATAAAAATTTCATATCTAATCTTGGATAGAAGTCTGTTTGGTTACACATAGGCAGGGTGAGAATCGGAATGTATTAAACATAATCCATCACCATCTTGGAAAAAGTTATCAAAGAGTACTAGGGTTCAAGACTATCAACTTTATTATCTCAATATTATTAACAAAGTAATGAGTTTAGAGTGATGCTAAATCACAGGCAAACATCAGAAGCACCTATGAAGCTTTTTAATAATACGTACTCAGGCCGGGCGCGGTGGCTCACGCATGTAATCCCAGCACTTTGGGAGGCCGAGGCGGGCGGATCATGAGGTCAGGAGATCAAGACCATCCTGGCCAACATGGTGAAACCCCGTCCCTACTAAAACTACAAAAATTAGCTGGGCATGGTGGTGGGCACCTGTAATTCCAGCTACTCGAGAGGCTGAGGCAGGAGAATGCATTGAACCCAGGAGGTGGAGGTTGCGGTGAGCCGAGATTGCGCCACTGCACTCCAGCCTGGTGACAAAGCAAGATTCTGTCTTAAAAAACAAAAAAAAAAAAAACAAAAAAAAAACCACCGTATTCATGAACGTCCCCTCAGAGACTCATTCACTAAGTCTGAAGTCAGACTCAGGTATTTTTTTTATTTCACAGGTGATTCTTATGTGCCCTCTCTGGTGAGATAATTATGAATTTCCATTTTTTCCTGCTTCTGAAGTGGTAATAAGAAACTAAGGTATCTGTAACACTGGAGATGCAGAAATCAGCAACTATAAAAGAGTGCACCAACAGAAAGACAAAGTAATGCTCCATATAGAAATTATATGACTGGGTGCCGTGGCTCAAGCCTGTAATCCCAGCAGAGGCCGAGGCTGGTGGATCAGTTGAGCTAAGGAATTCAAGACCAGCCTGGCCAACATGGTGAAACCCCATCTCCACTAAAAATACAAAAATTAGCGGAGTGTTGTGGCACATGCCTATAGTCACAGCTATTTGGGAGACTGAGGTCACAGGATCACTTTAGCCTAGGAGGCGGAGATTTCAGTGCTCCAAGATTGTGCCATGCTGCACTCCAGCCTGGACTACAGAGCGAGACCCTGTCTCAGAAAAAAAAAAAAATCATAATCAAGGTTGTTTAAATGACATTATCCTCAGGACTCTGTGCAAAGAAAAAGAGGGAGTAATGTCTTTGGAAATAATCGCAATAAGAATATAACTTGTCCAAAATTTAGTCTTTTGTTTCATGTGAACAGATATTCCAAATATTTTACTTAAAAACTACCAAATGCAGGCCAGGGGCAGTGGCTCACACCTGTGATCCCAGCACTTTGGGAGGCCGAGGTGGGTGGATCATCTGAGGTTGGGAGTTTAAGACCAGCCTGACCAACATGGAGAAACCTCGTTCTACTAAAAATACAAAATTAGCCGGGCATGGTGGCACATGCCTGTAATCCAGCTACTCAGGAGGCTAAGGCAGGAGAATTGCTTGAACCCGGGAGGCAGAGGTTGCAGTGAGCCGAGATCACACCATTGCACTCCAGCCTGGGCAAAAGAGTGAAACTCTGTCTCAAAATTTTAAAAAGCTACCAAATGTAGGCTGGGCATGGTGGCTTAACACCTGTAATCCCAACACTTACTAGGAGGTTGAGGTTGAGGTGGAAGTATCACTCAAGACCAGGAGTTCAAGACCAGTCTGGGCAACATAGCAAGACCTTGTCTCTACAGAAAAAAAAAATGTGTTAATTATCCTGGCATAGTGGTACACGCCTGTAGACCTGTCTACTCAGGAGGCTGAGATGTGAGGATTGCTTGAGCCCAGGAGTTCGAGACTATGGTGACCTATGATCATACCACTGCACTCCAGCCTGGGTGACAGCAATATCCTATCTCAAAATTTTAAAAATCTACCAAATGTTTAACAAGGGTACATCAGGTAATACTAAATAAGGATTAAACCTTAAATAAGGTTACAGGTAATACTAAATAAGTTAATACTAAGTAAGGTTTAAGTATTAACCTCAATACTAAATAAGTTTAAGGTTTAAACACTTAAGGGAATTGTTTCAAGTAATATCAAAGGGAAGAGTTTTAGAAATAGCACTAGAGCTTAAATATGATATATGATCATTGGGTTTGTAGGCAGGGGATTATGAGGTATCAGATAGTGATGATTACTGAAATTAGGAGAAATACTAGCTTTCTAAGGGAAAAGAGATTGAGAGATCTACATTGGGGTTAGGAAGCATGAAGTAAACATAAAAAGATGGTCATATTGGTAACATTATCAGAAGTGTTATGATATCGTAGGAAAGACAGTTTCAATTAGAAGTTAACAATATCAACTACGGCTACTCCTAGGAGAATGTAGGTTAGGAATAAATGATAAAATGATCTCTCAAAAAGATGGCAATATATAACCACCAACAGCATTTTTAGAAAAGCTGTAGGCACTACATTAAAGATAGGGTTTCTTTGGGGAAGGAGGTTATTTCAGTTTTAAAAATCTATAAAGAACTGGTGTTTAAGCTGAACTTGTGACTCAGCATTGATAAGCAGCATAGGACTGTAGAAGGATTAATCAAAAGCATGGGATTCTGTCCTAGCTATGATATATAGAAACTGTACAACCATAAACAGATTTTCTAAGCTCTAAAATAGAGTTAAAATGTGTGTGTGAGTGTGTGTCTGTGTGTGTGTGTATATATATATATATATATTTTGGAGATGGAGTTTCACTCTTGTTCTGGCTGGAGTGCAATGGTGCTATTTCGCCTTACTGCAACCTCCACCTCCTGGGTTCAAGTGACTCTCCTCCCTCAGCTTCCCAAGTAGCTGGGTTACAGGTGTGTACCACCACACCCGGCTAATTTTGTATTTTTAGCAGAGGCAGGGTTTCACCATGTTGGCCAGGCTGGTCTCAAACTCCTGACCTCAAGTGATCTGCCCACTTCAGCCTCCCAAAGTGCTGGGATTACAGGTGTGAGCCACCACACCTGGCCAAGTTAAAATACATTTCCATGTCTTGGCCAAGCGCGATGGCTCATGCCTATAATCCCAGCACTTTGGGAGGCCAAGGTGGGCGGATCATGAGGTCAGGAGATCGAGACCATCCTGGCTAACATGGTAGAACCCCATCTCTACTAAAAATACAAAGAAAAAAATTAGCCGAGTGTGGTAGCGGATGCCTGTAGTCCCAGCTACTCGGGAATCTGAGGGAGGAGAATAGCATGAACCTGGGAAGCGGAGCTTGCAGTGAGCAGAGATCACGCCACTGCATTCCAGCCTAGGCAACAGAGCAAGACTCCATCTCAAAAAAAGGAAAAAAAAAAAATATATATATATATATAGAGAGAGAGAGAGAGAGAACCATGTCTTTTTCACAAGAAGTTTATGAAAACTAAGTAGATAATACATTAATGCATGAAAGTACTTTGTATACTGTATAAAGACTGTATTTTTCCTATTAGCATTTGAGCAAGTTACATTTTACTGTCATTTCTTCAAATACATCACAAATTTCAAAATGTGTAAGAATAAATTGTGGACCTTTTCTTTCAGAATGTATTTTAAAAATACATTTTCTTTAAGAAATTAAAATGTAAAATTTACATGTCAATTTAGGTCCATCAAATTGAAAAAGAAATGCGTGAACTTTTGGAAGAAACATGCAAGAACAAAAGAACAATGGAAGCAAAAATTAAGCAACTTGCTTTTGCTTTAAGTGAAATTCAGCAAGATATGTGATAGTTCTGAGAATGAATTTAATTGAAATGGACCAGCAGACCTATTGTAAAAATGATTAAATATTGTAATAGTAGTAACTGCTATGACTTTGAAATCTCTTTCTACACATTTCATTATGAATATATTTTTAAAGACTTTTGATCAAGTATTTATTAATTGTATAGGTTTTTTATAATAAATTGTTGACAGTTTTGTCTATTAGAAACAAACTGTCATAACTAGACTTAACATTTTTCTTGTTTCTGTACTATACGTTGTTTGGTAATTACACATTTGCCTACAAATTTGTAAATGAAAAGATTAGTATTTTGACTATATGAGGTAAAATATTTTAATCGTTGTCTTATTGTGATGATGAAGAACTAATTATATTTATTGTCATTTAGTTGATGTAGCTCAATTCTTTTAAAGTGCTTATGTTGCCAAAAAGCATTTGAAATCTGTATGATAAAAGATGTGGAATTCTTAAGAAAGTATATGTAGCCATCTCCACATCACTCATTATGACCCCTTTTTTTATAATGCATATATCTTTTCATTAAAGATTACATTTAAGGTTTTATAAATATTATCTGTTCCTGAAGAGGAACACCACTGTTCTACCTTCATTCTCCCTTCTAGTCACTGTATATGAAGAAATTCTGATATTGTAACTGGAAGCAGTAACTCATTTCATTCCATACCAGGTCATTACTGTATTACTATTTCACTTTTGTCACATCATATGCTATGTATGCAGAACAAAAGTCTGAAGTACTATGCCCCTCTTCTATTTCTAAAAGGAAGAAAATATACATTTTCTTGATATTGGTACTGAACTAAGATTTTAAAAGTAAATGGAACAAAAATAAGTGCTTCGTAAGGAGGAGGCCCCATTTCATTATAGATAATCTTTGTGTTGAAATTTGTGAGACAACATCAAACATAACAACATGTATAATGGGAGTCTTAGAAGAGGGGTGAATATTTGGAGAAGTAATGGCTGAAAACTCCCTCAGTTTGACTTAAAATACCCTACATGGCTGGGTGCAGTGGCTCATACCTGTAATTCCAGCACTTTGGAAGACCGAGGCAGGAGGATTGTTTGTGCCCAGAAGTTAAGACACCAGCCTGGGCAACATAGTTAGCCCTGTCTCTTAAACCACAAACAAACAAAAACCTACAAATACAAGGTTTCAGTAAAGCCTGGGGTAAACATAGAACGACATCTAGACTTTTTAGTGAAACTGTTAGGGAAGCTCTTGAAAGGAGCAAGAAAATATTCTCATATAGAGGAACAACAGTTTAACAGCTGACTTATCAGAAACAACGGAGGCCAGAAGGCAGTGGCAATGTATCTGACATGCTGGAAGAAAAGGAACTGAATCTAGAATTCTACAGCTAGCAAAACTGTTCTTCAAAGTAAATGCAAAATAAAGACATTCTCAGATTAATGAAGACCAAGAAAGTGTATTGATAGCCAGCCTGCCTTAAAAGCTGAAGAAAACCTAAAGGCTTCAAAGAAATGATACCAGAAAGTGACTCAAATCCATTGAAAGAAATTAGTATTATAAAAAGTAAAATTTGTGGATAAATTTTTACATAAAAGACAATGTATTTTTCTTCTTTTGGCTAGAAGA